>NC_081442.1:5783030-5844613 GCF_007210705.1 Tigriopus californicus
AGTTATCAAGTGCTCAGGAATAACAAATCTCGAGGTACTTCCCCAGAGAGCAGCATGTCTTAAAAAATGAGGAGTGTTGAGAATGAATGTGGGAAAAGGTCATGATCTCGGTAGGTTTGGATATTGTCGACAAATCCACCGTAAATGAAGCTCTCTAAAGATCCTATCGACCACAGGAAGGAAGTTGAAGACGTAAGAGGCTCTTTTTCATATGACTTTTAAGGGGTTTAGCCCTCTCTCTCTCTCTCCGTGTGTCTGTGTGTCTGTGGGTGTGGGTGTCTCTCTCTCTCTCTCTCTCCTTGTACATAGCACATACCATATGAAGAGATGAGGGAGGGTTCTGGAGAGAGCGAGACGAACGCAGTTCCTCCACAAGTGTTCGATGGAGAACATTTTGTCAAAGGAAGGAAGTTCACAGAGAAAGGAAATAAAGAAGGAAGGAAGGGTATCAGGGAGGAGACACTGGCATCTAAGGGCTCAAGTCATTCAAGATGAACGTTCTCTTCTACCTCCTTCTCATTGATCGAACGAACCCCTTTGCAATCTCATTCCGGAACTCCCTTTGATTAGAGGTGGGAATATCGAGATTTGTCAAACGTGCTTTTATGACATTACACGTTACTGTGCGTTTACGCAGTATCTCTCTGATGTGTGTTCGCTCAGTTGCACACAGTTATTTGTTCTAATGCAAGATGCATTTTGTTTGACAGTTTCGAGCTTACCTGTCTTTACGGCAAGTCCGGCTCTCTCGGGTCAAGGTTTCGGTTGATCAATAATCACACTATAAAAAAACCAAAGCAAGCACTTGCAGCAATGTTCAACACGATCGGTAAATGTAAGACTCTTATCCTGAGCTGAGCTACTCCTCCGTCCAAAACCAAAATAGCTCTGCGTTGGAAATCACAACAAACTTTGAGCTCTTCATGTAATTTTCGCTCTTCCCATTACCGCATTCGCCCTCGTCGTCATCGTCCGTCACCAAGTTCCAAGCCAGTCCCCAAGTATTGAGTGTAAGCAAGCAAGTAAGTAAGCAAGCCAGTCAGCCTGGTAGCCAACAACAGCCTCGGACCCCATTGCGCCCAGACGGGCTCCGTGATCGTGGTAAAACCACCGACCAAACCCTCCCTCCAAGCCTCCATACCTCCCCTTTTCCCTCCATCTCGATGATGTCGTTGTCGCTCTCGGACGGATCCTCTGGTTCTCTCCGTGTACTGTGAACCGCAGTGGCGATGGATTTTGAAGTATCTCACGATAGTTAAAAGAACAGGGAGGAGGAAATGGGGGGGGGGAGAGAGAGAGAGAGAGAGAGATTCTGGGGTTCCTCGGAATTGAAGAGAGCAACACTGCCAACAAACCATTGAACATACTTAGTTCTGATCAATAGCTCTAGTATTTGGGCTCTTTGAGCTCAGGTGAAGAGATCAGTTTGGATTGTTGGGTAATTTGGACAACTAGTGAACTGGCCAGTTCTTGAATACTTCTACACTACACTTCATTACTATCCGCACTTCTACTTCTACATTTCTGGCAGTGTTGTAAATGTCGTTGGTTCGATCATCCTTGCTGCTTTTCTTTCCGATTTACTCTCTGGTGTTCACAATGAGCTGTGCTTACCTCTTGTTGCTGGTAGATGGATAGATCGTGGTTGGATGGTTTGGGTTTGTTGTTGAGGGGCCAATAGCAATAGCGTCAAACAGACGATGTGTGTGCGTTTCTCAGTAAAGGAGGTTCGAACAGTAGCAAGCAGTGTCAAATCCCCATTCGGAAAATTTGTGACCAACTTGTCTTCCAGGGAGGAATCGGAATTGCCCTCACAACTAAATGCACTACGATAATCACTTCCTAATGAAAATGTGCCAGCTCTCATGGGATCGCAGTGTTGATATAGCTTCCAATCTAGGTTCCACATTCCTTTGTGACATTAGCATATCGTGAGCAATTCGTGTCTAAACGCAAATAAGCTCGTTGAAGTTGCTTCCAATTCCGGCAACTAGGAACAGTGATCATTGAACCAAACGCTCAAAGTATTGAGCGAACTGTCCCTACAGTCATTCCAATTGCAGACCAAAAGAGACACACGCAGAGAAGTAAACGGAAAGAGTTCGGGGAATTGAAGAAGGAAACTTTCGATTCACTGGCTGAAATAAAATCCGCTATTCATTTTGTTATTCATTAACCACAGGTATAGCAGTTCAATAGGAGCATTTTGTCTTTGGGATTTGTTTGTTGTTAAAATTTGTATTTTATCACTTATTTGCCGAGGTTCCGTTCTTGTTCCAATCAGTGCTGACTCCAATGATAAACTTAGCTCAAGAATCCAAGGAAAGACCGATTGACCATGTCAAAAAAGTCAAAAATAGGATACTAATTTTAGATCCCAACGGAACCACCAGATTACCATTAAGCCCAAATTTTGGTCCGCGACCCTTAGCGAGAACTCTTTCTCCGAATATCTCCCCAAATTAATGGAATACTTCAAAGTATTGCACCGTATATATAAACAGTGATTTCAACGCTCATATTTTTCTCCCCGTACCCTGAAGGCGAATTGCCAAGAGGGATCCCTAAATTGATTAGCCTGGGTAGTTTTTGAATACTTCCGAGCAGCTGTTCCTTCCTCTTCCAGCTGAAAAAAGAATCTCTTCTCATCCGATAGAGTGCACTCGCTCACATACTCTATTCCCATATGCATTAGGCACACAAAGAATTGCAGCAATGCCACACAGATGGATTGTTACCCGAAGAGATGGATGGATGGATGGATGGATAGGAACTAGCTCTTGTGCGCGGAGTGTTCTCGGTGCAACACGTATTCTGTACTTACTTGCCCATGTGCAGTCAAATTTGGGGGAGAGCATCATTGGGGTGCCATGGTTGGCAGCAGCTATCTTTGTCACACAGTCAGACCATCTCAATTAATCATGGGTCTGCATTGTTGCGCACCTTGAGCAGGACAGTGCGGAACAACGGACTGAGTTTTCAATTTTTACTTCCCCAACCCAATCGAACCAGGCGGACTGGATTGACTTTGAGCGTTGTCGTTGGGATCTTATGATTCCCGTTGGTTTGATATGAAATAAAATAGAAATGATAGTCGAGCAGTATGCTGGTAATGCGTGGTTGAGCGGAATGATTTGACACATATGTGGATTGACAATTTATAGAGGAAATCCCGATTTACGCATTGGGCGGAAAAATGCTTTGTGAGGAACTAGGATCCCAATGCGAGAGTCCAGCTTTGAAGAACCAGCCGATCGTGCCCGATATCGGATCTGCTTGGTGTTTCCTCAGTTGGGGTGAGGTGTGGAAGTCTGCACAGTTTAAGTATGTATCATGGCAACTCAGCACTGAGCGAGAAAGCTCTCAAACTTGACGCACTCTCCCAAATGAGTCTTACCCTCTCAAAAGCTTTAAAACATCTGCCTTTGTATATAAGGAAAGTAATTGGTAGGTCTAAATGTGTTATCGTACATAAGGAGTAGGTATCTTATTATGAAAAACCATTCAAGTAATACCCAATAAATATATGCCGAAAGATAAAGAGATAATGAACATTCTTACTTGTCACAGACATATTCTCCATGTACAATGATATGATGGAGGTAGTGGGCTTTTTTGTATTTGGGTGCTAGGGTCGGAGGAATGAGCCTCGTCCGGCCAGAGAAGCCAGCCATCACATCGTCCTTACACTTTTTTCCAATAGGCAGTGTCGTGTCCGTATCAGTTTTGGTTCTCCGACTTTGGGCAGGGTTAGCGTCTTAAAGTTTCCTTGAGAAAATAGTATTGCAATTCTAGACTTGTCGTGTGTCGTGTGTCGGACATATCTGTTCACTATTTCCACATTTTAGACTCTTAGATTTCAGCATTAGATGAACTCTGCGTTTGAACCATGATTTGACCTCGATGTTTTACGTTATTAACCGAAAAGTCTTGAAAACCTGATATTGGTGTGTTGTATTTTGCAAATCTATTTCTTTAATGCTTGAACTCGAACTTGATCCATTCAAAATTCAATGTATGCTTTTTATTACAAAATTATGATGCTCTATTAACAATTATATTTTTGTTCATAACTTATACACCAATTTGAAGCTTATCTTTCAGCATTAGATGAACTCTGCGTTTGAACCATGATTTGACCTCGATGTTTTACGATTTGGCAATAAAAGTCTTGAAAACCTGATATTGGTGTGTTGTATTTTGCAAATCTATTTCTTTAATGCTTGAACTCGAACTTGATCCATTCAAAATTCAATGTATGCTTTTTATTACAAAATTATGATGCTCTATTAACAATTATATTTTTGTTCATAACTTATACACCAATTTGAAGCTTATCTTGACCCATATTGCCAAATTTCTCACATGTTCAATGTTGTGTGTCAACCAAAACTAATCCCTCCCAATAACGGTTAGAACTAAGACGATTCATTTCTAATCAGGACAATTCATTCCTAATCAGGACATTTCAACCTAGAGAGGAACTTAGTAGACCGCTACTCGCTCCAGTGGTGGACAACTCGATTTTGTGGATAACTCGAGCAAATGACGACCTCGGACAGGTAGAATAAAAGGGTTAGATAGGTTTGGACGTAAAACCGTAATCATCTAAACTAGCGAAACCTTAGAAGATGATAATGTCCATTGTTTATATCGTTTGCCTACTGACCATGACTATGACCAACAAATGTGGGTACATTACGTTATTAAAAACATTTAATCTTTTGACTTATCATGGTGTGACAGCATGAGCAAACAGAATGTCTGATGAAAGTGCAAGCTCAAGATTGAATGG
Source organism: Tigriopus californicus (assembly GCF_007210705.1). Taxonomy (NCBI): domain Eukaryota; kingdom Metazoa; phylum Arthropoda; class Copepoda; order Harpacticoida; family Harpacticidae; genus Tigriopus; species Tigriopus californicus. Next base: position 5,787,826 of record NC_081442.1, read on the forward strand.
TGTCTTTTTAGGACAAAGAGTTTTGTAAATAAAAGTGTGGATAAACTAGCTGAATTTCTATAATGGTATTTGCTTCTGCACTTGTGGGGGAGCTTACCTAGTACATAAAACAGATAGTCCGATCTGATACTTAACAAGTCTCTTATCAGTAGACCTAAAAAAATCCCTTTTCAGGCGAAATAAGTCTTTTAAAAGTTTAGAAAAATGCAAGGAGGTTTAGAAAACACGAAAAAAAGGTTTAAATCTTGAAAAAAGTTGTGACAGTGTGCAAATGTGCAGAAAGGTGAAAATATGTAAAACGATTTGCCATAGTGCAAGAATAATTGTTTCAATGAGGAAAAGGCGTTCAGCTCCTTTCAACCTTTTTGTTGCATTTTTATCTGTTACAAAGTCTAGGCACCCAATTGCATGTAATATGCTATTAATTGAGTTTACAAGAAATTGACAGCTTTTTGTAGTAGTGTTTGACATTAGGACATGCTTTCAACAGATACAGATGCCATGGTAAACAATTGACTTTCTTCTGGGGTCTACTTTTTTGGTGCTGAGGGTGCTTTTGTTCACAAAATAATTTTGGGTCGGCTGAAAATTACGGCTGATGGAATTAATTTTAAATCTCTAGTTAATTGCAACCTCTCTTTTTGCAGACTTTCCCAAACAAAAAAACGGAAGTTGAATTTTAGATTAATCATAATCATTCATTCTAATTATGCCGGGGATTACATTCTTTGCAACGGTCAGTGCAGCCAGTGAAAACCCTAACCAAAAAAATTAATTCCAGAAGGTTCTAGCGCTGGACCTTCATTTGGTCATGCTGCCCAAAAATAAGTAAAAAGGTACTAACAAGAAACAACAAGTTACGAAGGAAGGAAGCCCAAGGGACAATAATAGGGCAAAGGTTGTCCCAAAATGTAAAAAAATGTGAGAAAAAATGTCGAAAAAGAGTTGAGAGACTGAAAAATGGCAATTTAGGTTTTAAAAAAATTCGGATAAAAAAGTTAAACACTTTTAACTGGGAGTTTTATATCATCAATCCTCTACTTTTAGGTCTGACATTAATGAAGGTCATGAAGGAAATGCATAATACATCAAATGCAATAAAAAAGTGCCCATTCACATGTTATTTACGCTACAAAAGAGGTTTACATTCTGACTGACATGCCAGCATTCTTAGACTTTGTACCAAATAGACTTTGGAAAAAAAAGTTAGCTTCTATACATTATTCCCAATTCTCGATCTTTGTTACAAGTCTCTGACCAACATTTATGTCCAAATAACAAATTGTACCAACAAGAGTAAGAATATTGCTGTCCCCTTGTCCCATTTTAAAACTGCACCAAGTTAAGTCATTAATTTCATTTCATTTTAAGAAAATGAAAGAGGTCTCAAGGGTTCAAGTTTTCCTCAGTTTTAGCAAGGTCTTCAGAAAAAGCGCAAACCGTTAAGGCTACTCTTGTGTATTTTCTGCAGAGTTCGAGTGAACACATACATTTTTATTAAGCAAAAGTTCACTGATCAGGCCGTTCAGAAAAAATGAAACTGATTGCGAAATGGAAAACGCGGAAAAGATCTAACCCAAAACCAAATTTCAAATGACCAATATTTATCAAGAAAGCAGGGGAAAATCTATGTAAAGCCAATTTATCGTTTAAAAGCTTTAAAAATGTAATTACATAAAACTATGCAAATAAGTTAAAAAGGACGAAGAAAGAAATTCAATAAACTTGCCAACGCTTTACGTACACAATGGGCAAATAACTTCTGTTCGGCTTTGGCATGCAGCTATGTATTTGTCAGTTTTCAAATATGATTATTATTGCACTGTTTTGTAGTAAAAACATAAGAGAGCGCTAATTTTGCAGCAAAGACACACTGTCTTTCAGTATTGAAGTGATATTGATTGAGGTAAGTTGCACAACGTCACAAGCAAATTGACTTTCTTGGGTTGTCCAAGAGAAAAGGTACGGAACTCACATTTTTGATTGTTTGTTTGTCCAGTGACATTAGAGGGCCCCCAAAGCAATCCATCTAGCTCAGTACCCCCCCAAGCTCAATGGAAACAAAACATGAAACCTGAACAAGATGATAATAAAAATCTATTTCAGTAAGCCTTAAAACGTAACCCAAACCTCTATTTCATTTTGGAATTCGAATATCAAAGAGACTGTGTGGTTTTTACTTGAGACAAACAGCTTCTTTAAATCAGGATCGACTGTTGTTAAGCATTGTATTAAATGTTCATTTTCTGACACATCCACTGCATGTCCGACGTCGGTACAAGGAGGTATGGTGCTAGTGGTCCCAGTCTATTTCAAAGGTTGCGTTTTTACATTTATTCTAGTTCCGTTAGTATAGATCTACGGTACAATGAATTATAATCTGGTTTCCATTGATTGGATTTTGGTCTGGGGAGGTAAGAAGTGTGCATCACAAGTTCCAATTAAAAAATTGGAAGCACATCATGCGTCGAAAACTTGGAAGAGAAATGGTTTGAAGTCAAAGCAGAAGTTAAGGTAGTCTAGGACTGTCTTTGAAATGACCCTAAGCTTAACCAGAAATGCCCGACCAATTCGCCCATAAGGTTCTTCGAAAACTAGGAAATAAAAGTAAAATTTAAGTTCTTTCTTTCCATTTTTACGAACGTTCAAATGCTTTCGGAGCAAACATCAATGAAATATCAACCTAAGCTAATTTTGGCCAGATAGGATAATATAATATAATAAAAGATAATTATATTGAATACCTAATTCTTGGGGAAGGCCAAGGAGGCTCTCAGTTAGTTGAAACTGTAAAGGCATTTTGAACAAGCCTAGGATAATTCATGAAATGCATCCTCTCCAAATATGTACGAACAGCAGATCCATATCAATTACTTTATAAATTTAACTGATTGGAATTACAAATACATTGGTTAGAAATGTAACTGATTACAATCACACTTACTTTCCTATTGTAATTCAATTGCTTTCAATTAACATTTCAATATTTTTTTCCGCTCGTACGAAATGATATGACATTTGAAAATGATTCAAAGACCTTATTTTGAAATTTTCTAGCTATTTTAGCTTGCAATGTTCCCTCAGAAGTTATAGATGATTGTTTCATGATTGCGGTATGGTTTACATTCATAGTCGGGATTGTATTTGGAACGACAAAGAATATTGTCGGCCTATTTTTGTATAGAAAATGCCTTCCCAAACATGTGTCAATTTAGCAACAGGAGTTCGCTGCAGGGGCTGGAACTTGATGAGATAGAGTTGTTCAGAGGATGTAAGAAATCGAGCAGAAAAATGGTGGGAAACAAAAGGTTTGTGAGCTGAACGACGATGTATATTTTTATCTAAAAATGATTTTAAGCCTTTGCTTTAGACCAAACTCGTGTGAGTGAGGATGCAATTGTAATTTGTAATTGAAAAGGCTCAACTTCATTGGTCAAAGTAAAATTAATTACAATCAATTTGAGTTCAATGAGTGCAAATGTAATTGAATGCAATTAGGTACATTGAAATTTGATTTTAAGTAGGTAATGGCAATTCTAACTGAGGACCAGTGCAGAAGTTTATAGGCATACCTGGTCTCAAAATGCACAATGGCGGCCATATTCAACAGCTTCAGTATCGGTCTGAATAATAAACACACTCTCATGGCAACGCCTCTGTTGGTGCTGGCCTTTCCTTTGTCCATGGCCATCTTCAGGGCGTCCACAAATCGGTAAATGATCTCTTGATGCCTTTGCCTCAAATGACAAAGTCGAAAGGGTCAAGATCCAACGAATACAACGCCCACATTCATTACTCTTAAGGCTGGTCTTATTGGTTTTGTGGATGAAATCAGTACACACAAAGAATATAGATATTTTTGGAAGGGGTGTTATCCTAAAAGGGCGTGGACTTAGTTGTTTCACCTTTGCGCGGGTTTCGAGCCTAACAAGAAAAAACAAAGTTTGAACAAAACGTGGCCGACTGATTTTGGTCCCTACAAGCTGGAATGTTTTCCCTGGAGTTCATCGTGGGTTTGGTTGTCTGACATTTTCTATTTCTTTAGACTTTATTGAGCCATACAACCATGCAAACGACGAATGCGCAAAAGGCCATTTTTCCCGCCATGTACAATAAATGTTTTCGTGAACAAGGGAGCTCTTTTCTTCGATTTCATTGACGTTTAGAAATTTTCAAACATTGAGAAAAAAGCCGATGGCATGAAACAAAAAGCCCTTGGACAATGGAATAATGATCGTTTCTGGGAGAGTGGTCGGCTCACTCAGACTTGGACCGGAAAGACCAATCTCTGTGATGAGCAGGAAAGAAACGATGCCCAATGTGCATAATCCTACATGCAAAGGCAGCCAACAAGTGCTGTTCATTCTACTGTTTGTTCTTTCTTGTAATGGTGTCAGTACCGACTTTGAAAGTGTCCATCACCGTAATCGCCGCAGTACGGGGATCAAGATCGTGATAACAACGACCCAACCGACCCACTAAAGGAGCAACGGACGAACGGACGGATGGATGCATGGATGGATCGACTTCCCCTTGTCTTAACACTGCAATGTGAGTGTGGTGAACGAGTGACTGCTTTGAAACCTACCACACTCGCCGTTGCTCTCCAAGTCGGTGTCGAACGAACGGAAAGAATAACCGAACCGCTCGACAAGTCACACACGGACGGACGGATCCCACATTGTGGCCTGGTGACTTTCTTGCTCGGATATTGTCAGGAGAACAGAACACAACCGTTGCCAGGTTTGGTGACACTTCACTACGATCCACTACTGACAGAGAGAGTGAAACACTGCGGGAAGATATGGATGGCCGTCTGCGAAGTCGGTAAACATACATACAAGGATGGACAGAGAGAGCGAGGGAGGACGGTTGGATGGATGGTTGGATGGTTGGGGGGCTTGACAAAGACTCGCTGGTTGGGAGACATTGCCTCAAGTGTCCGTATCGCGTCCGAGATCAAATGGAACTGCCAGAGATATTGAATTGGGGAATTAAGGAGCACATTCATTGGGTCGTGGGAGTTGTTTCGAAATTTTGGACACAATTGCAGGCTCAACAAGACAAGTTACCAACAAAATAGGACATCAAGATCAATACACGGATGTTTCACCATAATATAGTTCTAATTGAATAATGAGTCAACTTTCTGTTATGATTGGTGTGTCCTCGAGTCGGAGGGTCGTTCAATTTTCTGATTGTTTTTTCTTCTTTAGGCCTGATTAATGTCTAAAAGTTTCATTAGAGAAAGGCCGAAGAGGAGAATCGAACTGGACCCTTCCACCATACTAAAAAAACTAATCAAGGAAAACAAACTAACCACTGCGCCACGTCTCCATCAACAAAAAAAAATCCGTTTTCAAACATAACAGAATCTGCCAAAGCTCCATTGGACGAACCCTGGCGATCAAGGAACGCTCTTTGGAGAAGCATTTTCTTGAATATGTAGAATATAACTCGATAAAAATCTTCAATATCCGAGAACAGAACCCCAATCGTGAGCCAACGGACCTGGATTACCACCCAAAAGACGCTCGTTAGCCAAGTCTTCCCAACAATGAGAACATGGATGCAGCATCCCACTTGACGCCATAAGGTGGGTCTCATTTATGCCGACAGAATGTCTATTATTATTATACCATCCGTTGATTGAGGATCCCTAAAAAACGTGTGTGACACTCGATTTCCGATTCACCGATCAACACGAATCTGCTATCCCATTCGGCTTATCCGACCACTAAAAACGATCGTTCTGCGGGTTGCAATCCTTATCTATTCATCATTAGAACCCTACTTAGATCATGTCATCATCGCCAGTTTAGGTATAAAAGCATACAAAGATGAATCAAAAGCGGATGCTCTGTTGAAGTGGCAGAGGGCGTTAAACGACGGTAAGTTCAGGGTTTATTTCAGGTGTGTTATCCTTTTCTAAAGCAAAAAGAAAACAAATTGTGAATCGCCAGAGACCAACCGTGTCTTTCATTTACTGTTGCCGAAAGTCTATCTCTGCCCTATAACATGTTGGATAAGTTGGGTAACCCTTTCCGTTGCAAGAACTATGGGTTCCCCTGAATACTATAGAATCGATCTGACTTCACGGCGGCACGAAATAAGAACATCAATCTACTCCCAGTTTCTGTTCGGAATTCACTACCGCTAAAATAGACATTGTACTTCACGTGTGCATAGGTGGTCATCTCGCTTCGGCCTCCTTTGCAACGGCACTTCACTCGGTTCGAGTTGAGGTGTACGTACGTATGTATTCAGCTTTCTCCTCCAGCATTGGGATCAAAACTTTAAGGAGTGCAATCCTCGTTACAATGAAGTCCAGATTGTTTGCCCAGAGGCCGTCGAGGGCTTTCAGATGTCTCTGCTCTCCTCTACTTTGGCCATTCTTATGCTACAAGACACGAGCATGATTTCACTCAAGGATGTATACAGTGGACCTACATTCGCGAGGATATTGTCCGTCTGAATCGGAACGAACGCTCCGGCCCCAGAAGCTTTTCGCACCAACGACAAAAGTCCAAAAGCAACAGCTGAACATTGGCTCTAGTTGGTCGAACATATCAGGATGTGGCGACTAGTGAACTTTCCCGTTGTTTGCCAACAGCAACAACAATCACAACATCAATATTAGCAACAATTTTAAGTTGCTTGTTTCATGTTTTTGAACCTGTATCAACTCAAATGTGATCACTGATCAGTGCCCTGGTGATTTGAGGTCTTACCCTGGTTGGACTCTTTTGATGATTTGTTTTGATTCGTGAATTACTCTAAAATAATTGTGCAATGCATAGCAGTGGTACAGCCGTGTATCAAGGCCAAGGAGGAGGGGGAGGGGGGTCAGCAGCCTCATCTAGAAGGCCCACGACTGGACCGTATTTGGGACATCACACATCCAAGTCCAAAAGTGATCCTAGGAGGAAGCACATGGCATATTCCAAGTCAATGCTTGGTGCAGACCCCATGTGAGTGTAATGAGATGACTGAGAGGGAGCACCTTGATAAAGGCACGCATGAATTTATAACGCATCCATTTATAAAATACACTGTTTGTTGCAGGGAGAGCCAGTATGAGCAAGATCTTGAGTTCGTAAATACTCAAAGGCAGCTCAATTATCGGAGACGAAAAGAAGAAATGAAGAAGAAGCTCCACCGGTTGAAGAAGCTACAGAAGTTGCGAGAGGAAGCCGAGGAAACTGGAGAGATCCATGACAAGGTAGATGAAGAGGTATTGCCAATTTATATGACATTTAAGTGTGTTTTCCTTTCAATCCTGGATGATCAGCCACTGAATGGCTCGTAAATCGTTTATGCGGTCGTTCATTCTTCCAACGATTGGGCCTTTAAGACCAAGATCAATTGCTTCAACATTATGCTTCTAGACTCGATTCACTTCGTTCTTGCCGTTTGCTCCGGTTTCCCAAACAGGGCAGAGTGAGAATGCCGATCGGATCAGCACGGCTTCTGTGATGGAAGAAAGGATCCAAGAAGTCCTTAGAGAACTGGCTCAGGTTGAACATGAATGTCAGATGGATTATCAGCAATACCTAAGGTAAGACCAAGCTGATCTCGCAACCTCTTATTTATCGAGTACATGCGTATATGCCCAGGGTAAAGCAGAGTACAGCAAACGCTTGTCAGTTTTCGTCTTTTGCGTTGAAAACCTGTGACATTTCGTTATATTTCCTTATTTTAGTACACAAATCTCCTCATCCATCAAAAGCCACTAACAGCCCGGGGGATTGATATGTATGAACATGAAAGGTCTGGATTTATTTTAGGGAAATATATTTCTGAATAAAATCAGAATTGAAAAGAGACTGATATTCTCTTTCAATGTGAAATACTTTTTTCTAAAAATGACAGTTGAATCTTTATTTAGGTCTAGTTAGAATATTCACCAATTTTTGACGAGATGGTTACTGCCCTAAATATCCGTGAAGGAACGATCATTTAGGTTTGAGTAGGTGCGGGGGCGAGTCCTTTTCTCGAATTTGTACGGAATTGGCTGGACTTAAGTAATGACTTAAATGACTTGTTGGTGGAATCGTCACAATTAATTGCTATTTTTCATTGGATTTCTTCTGAAAACACGGCTTGATTCTATTACGAAATAACCCTATAAGAAACAGGCCTTTGAAAGAGGATCATCAGCTTCAATTTGTTTATCAAAGACAAGAAAGCTCTTTTCATGGACTTGAGTCCAGATTTGGTCCTATGTTCCCGAATGAAATACAATGTAACTGCTAAGGGGTATGTGTGTACGAAAAATATCGTCTTCCAAAGTCGTACCCGATTTGCCCTTACGTCTCAAGGGACTTTTGAGTAATTCACAGTGGGCCCGTTGTACTGCATATTTTGTTGCTTTTTGACCCTTAATAAGCACTTTTTTATTGCCTAAGATTTTGTGGATTGTTGTAACCGCTACAAAGAATATCTTACAGTTTGAAATGAATCCTTCTTAGTGTGTAAAACAAAACACAGAATGAAATGGTCAAGAACCATAAAACACATGGTTAACCAACGAGTCTTTGGGAACGATTTACTACTAAAGGGATTTTTTAAGTTCTCTTGGACAACACTAATTCGTGATTTGATTTGTCATTCAGACTGCATAACAATTCTCTCCTTTCTTTTTCCATTGTGTCAATACCACCGTTGAGCTCAAACGAACACTTATTTAAGATAAGGCAGCGTTCGAACCCTAGTCGAATATTGTATACTCTGAGCGATTTCAATTTCTCCCAAAAGCAAAGAGCGTCCATGCCCGAGATAGTGCAAGAGAAGGCCTGTAACCAAACCTTTTTCACCTTTTTGAAAGTGTTTAAGGTCCATGGGAACCCAAATTGGTACTGCATGCTCTTGATTTGTAGAGGGTTATTATGGTAATCCTATCCCTCGATTAAAAAATGCTGAACGTAGATCCAGCTGCAGATTTGGAATCCCCCCTCTCCCGAATCATTGACATTATTGACTACTTTGATTTCCTTACTGGAACTATCTGTGCTAAACGGTGGATTCCCTTGTACCATTTCAACGGTCATTGCTTGGAATTTGTCTCCGTGTAAAGCCATGCTGTTATCAACCACCCAATGATATATTTGGCATAGATCTGCTTGTAGCTCAGAAACATTTTGGTCATTCCGATCGAAGATCAGTTTCGTGTCGTAGGATGAGATGGATGAGTCCAAGATTAGATTTAAAAGAGGCCCCAGGGTTGAGCTCTGTGGTGCACCGGATACAACATTTCATGAGTTACTCAGAGTGCTTGTAACCTTCACTCGTTGTGTCCTTTCTCATTTTCTTTCATGTAGTTGAATAAATGCCTTGGCAAAATCCAATCAAAAATATCAACACAATCATGGTATATTAGATCATGAAAGTGATGTATCAGCTTTGTCTCTGTGGTGAACTATAGTGTCTCAACCTTCGAGATATTCACGCAATTTATTTGGCTTTGACCATTGTCTTCAGGACTTTTGATTTCTTAGAAATTCAGGAAATAGGCCAAAACGATAATGGCTTTGACCGATCTCCACCTTTGAATCACGGGGTAATGTGGGTAATTTTCTGGAAATTCAGATTGTTGCAATGATCGCTGCATCAAATATGTAAGCAAATTTGGAGCAAGCACATCCGAACATTTACTCAAGAATTGATTGGTGATTCTTACAGGTTCAATGGAACTTGAACATTTGAGTGATCTTTAAGCCACCTCTGCGTCCTTGTGGGTGATAACAAGGTTGCTCAAGTAGGCTTTCTTGTGCTATGTGTGTGGGCGTCGATAATACTCGTACATTTGTGAATTGTTCTCCAAAAATAGCTGATATTTTGGGATTTTATTAAAGGATTCTAATTTGGGTTTTGAGATTTGTTTAGAATTTGCATAAGTGTGACGGGCTTTTAGGTTGGTTTTATCACTTGACTTTCATTCCTTAACTCTTCGCTCTCAATCGAACGCCAAATCTTATCATCAACAGCTAGAAGTTTCTCTTCAATGTTCGTAAGCATGAGCTTTTTTTTGACAATTTTCAAGCTACATCGAATCAATTTCACTCGTTCTTGAAAAAGTGAAAAAGTGTATTGTGTGCTTTTAGGAACAATTTGATTCCTTTTCTGACCAGATGTATTCCGTTTGGGCATGTTAAAAATATCGCAATATTTTTCAAATAACTCGGTCATCCGCCGAACAGATACATCAAGAGTGAGTTTGCGTTCCATAAAGGAAAATTTCGAAAATTATGTGATCAGATGAATCAGTTTTGGTTACAGCGACATAAAAAGACACTTTCAGGTGCTTTTTTGGTTGTCTTACTTGACACTAATTTTAAGCCCTAGTATTGCTGAGCGCTCTCTGGGAATACTTGACCAACTACAAGAGTGTTATACATACTTAAGACAACTTTTGGAATTTGAAAGAGCTTGCCCAAAATTAGATCTGTTTCCTAATCCCATGTGGCCATAGAGGGTTTGAAAGTCCTTTGAAGGGCGTGATCTAAACATCGCCGAGGGATTTCTTCGACGCAGATCAAGGACCTCCATGAAGTGCGAATACAACTCTGTGCGGGTAGAACTTTAACTTCAAACAAGCAGATTCTCAAAATCCATTTGAAACACATTCTTCAATTCCATTCCCCAGTTGTTCCACTGATTCAGGCTTCGCATGCTTCTAACCAGCCCTACTTCCGACCAGTTAGGCCTTGGATGAATGCCATGATGGTTAATGGGATCCACTCAAGGAAAACTTTTCTTTGACAAGGAAAGGGATTTGGGACAGGTCACTAGAGCTACCATTAATTTCCAACTTGGTGAGAGAACTTATTGCCAGAATAATGCACAAATGGGGCGTATCAAATCAAGGTTGCTCTAGCAGATAAATCAAGGTCTGATCATCATTATTATGCAGGTTCAGCTATGTACGCTCTGAGCAACCGTGGGTGTGGGCCTACAGCACTCTGAGACCCTCATAGGTATACCCGACGACCCAAAAGACCGTCTTGCTTCCTACATTTCATTAAAAAAAAAGTGGGAGTGCCAAAGAAGCATTCAATATCCCAAAGAAATCATGCACATGAATCGTTTCGGCATTAAGATAACGACAATCTACATTGGATGCCGCGATCTCGCCTCAGCCTTCATGGCACGGACCCAGGACCATTCATTCTACACAGATAGATACCCTACTTCACAGAGTCGAAACCCCATTTGTATCAGAAGCACCTCTATTCTTCCACGTGAGAACTAAGTAGTACGTAAATACTCCCCACAAAGATATGCACTTTTAAGACGCGCTTGACATGCAATTACTTATTCTTGAGTAAGCTAGGCCGTAAATGCATAATTAGTACATGGAGAGATGCATGGATGTATCATTTGCGAGCATGCAACCAAGACCGACCCTTCTCTTTTTGCCACAGAAGGCCACAGAAGGGTACGGGTACTTCTAATTCTACTTTCGAGGTCCTGTAGAACTCGTACGATTGTACGAGTGGCAACTACTAGTACTAGTACTACTACTATTAGTGGTAGTTGTTGTGGTTGGTGGTGTTACCGCTATCCTCAGTGTTTGTTAGTTGGTGCCTGCCAAGCTTGGGTGAAGGTCCACGTTAGAACTATCGTCGAAAAGAGTGCCGCCAAAAACATTATCGTTTATCGGAATAATCCCTCAAGGCCTCAATTTTCTCCTGAGGAAGAAGAAACATGCGTGCCGACAACAAACCTGACGATAGCATCTCTCCTATTGCTTCATAATCAAAACTCAGAAGGCGTCCCTTGCGTTAGGAGGGATCCTTCACATAAAGCAGTGGGGTTCTTCCTTTCTCTTTGAATGCAAGTGCTTAAGTCTCTGTATTTACTAATATTTCTCGAAATCGCCTAACCCAAAGCAATACAATACAAAAGTGTTATCATTTACGTATACTTGGCATTACGTCAAGGAGAAGGTGGAAAGGACTACTAGCGATTTCATATTGAGGAATGATCACCAGAAATGTAAAATAATCCACGCGAATGAAGCAACGAATGTTAGTGGCACTTCGCAAGCAAACCTTTTTTCAGAAAATGCCCAAGTAAATGGGTTTCGTTCGCACTCGCTTTTATGTTAAAGCTCTCTTCTGGGTGGAAGGGAGGAAACCTCGTTGGTTAAGTTCCTCTTGGCATACTACTATATTCCAGAGCCAAGCAAGACGACGAAGTTTGAATCTGGCCAGACTCAAAACTTTTTGCTTTGGAAAACGGAATCTTCTGAACGAGACAAGCACAGTAATTTTAGTAAAACATACATGAAGAAAAACTTGTGAGAAAGTGTAAAGTGAGGTCTCTAAGTTTTCCATGTTACAAATACGTCCAAGCCAACTAACTGCCTAGACAACGACAGGCAGGCCCTATCTAGCCTGTCAGAAACGGGGAGCTAGAACTTCAAAAGGTAATCATACAATGTTATGTATTTCCTGTGCACAACAAAAACTGCTTTCCAATGAGTCCTACTGAAGCACTCTGCCCAGTACTACGTGTGTAGTAGAGATAGTCTAAAAAATGAGATATCGAAAGACCAAGTTCGGTGTCAAGCTGAAGACTGATAAGATCTCGTGTACCTCGGTACGTGGGTTTGAAAGCTTTGAAATGAGAACCGTCGCCTTTCAGACCAAACATCCAGGAACATCATATCCCATGGCCCAATGTCTGACTTTCACAAAGGCTATGCGGTAGATTTGTGCTTGGCACCCTTGTGTTGGGCATGAGCTAGCTAGCTTAGTTATGCATAAAGAGTATTCCAGAACGCGATGTAGAACGAAACCTTTATGGCATCAAACATAGGCCTAGCAGATTATGAGGAGGAACTCCTTTGGGTCAGGTAATCCTGAGACCACCTTCTTCATGGTTAAGCTTGGCAGAAAGACAATCACAAAAAATGGACAAATTCCTCCTTCATTTGTTATCGGCAAGCATAGCTCTTTTTTATCTCTATGTTGCTGAGATTTATACTTGAGTTGAAATTGTAGCCCACAAAATCTAAGGCAGCAACGGTTAAGCCAATGGAATAATAGAACCCCAATAACCAAAGCCTCGTAAACTAGCAGATGGTGGCTCCATTTTTATCATGCAGGTAGCATATTCGAAGAGAAAGGCGGTTCTATCATCTTTTTCGCCCGCTCAGTTTCCATGTTTTTATAGGTGCATGGACTATTCCAGAGGATTTCTTGCAGAAAGCTTATGGTCCAAGACAGTCATTCTTGTTGAAGTTAGAGTTGTAGATTTTAGATGTTCTGCAAGGGCAAAGCTCGAAAATCAGTCATAACTAAACATATATCGCATGTGCAATACAAAGAGACGACCTTGAGCCAATGAAGTAGCTGTTGTTCTAAATCTTGATCTTGATGGGAACAACATGAAGTTTGAAGTCTGGCATTCCTGCCCTCGTAATTCTTCATATTGGTCCATCGTACTTCTGCCCCTCTTGTGATGGGAAAAGAAATCCAAGGCTTGTGAAATCCACCACCATAAAATCACGGCCTTGAAGGTTTCATTACCTCTGCAGATGCCTCTTTCGATTCAGCCAAGATTAACCCTACCACGCACACCCACTGAACGGGAAGCCATTTCCAATAAGGAAAGGCCAACCATTGAATAAAAGGCCTGGAGAGAGTACCAATATACGTACCTACATGTATGTACATTTATAGTCCTAGACCGCACGAAGCGAGTAGGGTGCTACATGCAGGGCGAAGGAATGATGGAAAGCACACGAGTTTACGTATACCTACAAAACGTATCCTTTCAGGGGGTAATCTAAAAGATTTGTCTGACAGCGGATTCTTCCGAATAATTCAAAAGTCAATAAACTCTAAAATCGCATGTGAACATGCAAAAGCCAGCAATGATTAAAACAGACCACTCATGTTAGCAATTCTGTGTTCTTTTGCTCTCTTTGAATTTGTTGTCAACATAAGAATATTGAGGCATCAATGTAATGGAACTTGCTCAATCTGCATACACATTGTACTGTGTTAATTAGAATACAACATATTTATATAATTTGAAGAGCAAACAAAAAAGGTGTGTAGAGTAAGATCTTTGAACGAACCTACCTTTTTAAGGCATATCGAACCTTAGATCCTCGTCATGAACATTTTAGTGGTGATTTTTCAAAATGCAGGCATACCCATGTGATGGTTGGTATCTAAGTTGAACAAAGAATTCCTACCAGTTCAGTCCCATTTGAAATACATGTACGGTGGATACCGTGCAGATTTGTAGATACTTGAATAGTGGACTCTTTTAAGTTCTAAAGCGATTAACACCTTGGGAACCCGTCTTGAGATATATATTAATTCATTATATTATAATTTCAAATCCAAAACGTGACGTTCTTTGTCAAAAACCAGATACTCGTGACTGCCAATGTAGTGAGAGAAAGCCCAATTGTTTTTCTGTTTTCAAATAGATGTCGATCGGGTTCTTTATGTTTAATATTTGCGGCGATGCATTTTCACTTCCAGGATTCGAAATTTGGTCGTTTTTATGCTAATTCGAGTTTCAAAAGTGTTGAGTAGGCGTATCCGCCCTTGGGCACCATGACCAACATTTGCAAACAAGGTCATACAGCAAATTCACCTTTGGAATGTTTGTTGAAAAAAAATGTGGTTTACCACACATGTTTCTTTGATGTAAGCAAATATGAACTCGGTGCGGAAAATACAATGTCCGAAAGCTTTCCGAAATGTGCATGCAGTGTATAAAAAAATCTTCCTTTGTAGAATGATTGATTTGATTTATCTGGACACAAAATCGCTCCCTGTTAATATTGTAAAGATCAATGGGCTTACCCTTATAAACACATTTAATTCATGCAATTTTTAACGCTTCCAATCCGTTCATATTGTTACATTATACTTAACATTGCGTTACCGCCTGGAAATAGATGGACTGATTCCCTGGTTCCAAAAAAGGACCAAGTCTACCCATTTGAGGCTCTCATCGGCAGTTGAGTTGTGCAAAAAAGTGGAAAGGAAATGGGAAAAAATCAATCAAATTACTAACCAAATGGGGATACTTCCGTTTGGTGAAAGTTATTCTCCCTCTATTTTGCGCAGGGACCAACAGAATTTAGTTACGGATACTCATTGCCTTTTAATCCCAAAAAATCTTATTTGATTAACATTTTGAAAGGAAACACTTTTTAGAAATGATTCAAAGTCTACTTATTAAATTTATGTCGACTCATGTAAAGGTGTCCCATACTAAACAGCAAATAAAATTTAATGTTCTGACCTCACCTTTCACTTCTTTTTGTTGTGATCAGCTAACGCCTTTTCTCTGGAATAACTCTTCCCAAAACATTCAAATGCAGCTTGTAGAAAAATAAACTGATCGTATGAAAATTAACTTCACCCTACTTTTGCATAACCTTGTTTATTCCAAGTAACATCATTGTTGGTTTAGATTATGAAGTCGAATGTAAAAGATAGTACAAGGTACTGCCCTCCCACAAAAATGAGATTAAGGACCTGGCGTTCCTACGGGACGCCCAGACCGCCCTTCCATTAATTTGTTCATGCTGGAAACTGAGAAACCCAGAATTAAAATGCAGCAAAGTGAGGGAAACCCTAAAGCGAACAGGGAAGTAGAGAATGTCCTTGACACAAAAAGGAACCATATCATTCACCTTAGTCAATACTTAAAGCCCACTGGAGGTGTGTGTTTGATCCCCATCTTGGAAATTGTGTGGCAATGAGTTTAGAATTGCGATTTCAAAAGGTCTTAATTTTTAGTGTTCATAACCGTCCCATTGTGTGTTTTTCCCGTATCCAATGTAAAGGAACAGTCCCAATAGACAACACCTTTGACTATTCTTTTGGATTAAGCAGTTCGAGCACAACTGAATTAGATGGACGACGGACTTCTAGAGATTTGGACTGCGAACGGCAGGAAACATTTTTTATCTTCTAAACCGTTCATTTTATTCCAAATAAGCACTAATACGACCACAAAACCTTGTTAAATAGATGAACTTGGCCAAATTTGAGCCCAAAATTATGCTTCGGGGACTCAGGAGATATGTCCAAAGTTATGTAGTAAACACTAGTATCTCTAATTGAAGGGATCTATGCTTGGTATTTTAATACTTCAATTTGAAAAGTGGCTCAGAGTGGATGACCAAGAGCAGACCGAATTGGCGGGAAGCTCCTTCACAGCCCATATTTCTAGAAGTTCGTGGATGGACCAATAGTAAAATAAATATGAGTGATCGGTTCATTTGGATGCAATTATGACCTAGAATGTTGTTTTCGTCTGGTTGGTAAATTGGAACGGAGTACAGACGTCCCATTCAAATGGGACACGGCCAATGCCAAGGTTTGCACGATGCTCTTTTACATTTTTTTTCGAATCTTTCTTTGCAAAACTTTAAACGTCTTACTTGTCATTTTGTGACCCAACGATGTGCTGAACTTCTCACCATTCACAAGGAAGGTGATGGAAACGAACAAGGCCTAATTTGTTTAAAAATCAGCTGGTATTTGATTACCTCCGTGGTCAAGAGGTCTGCAATTAGCAGGACTAATGGAAATTAGATTGGGACCCAGACATCAATGAGTGACGTACAAACAGGTAATAAGTCAAAATTGGTTAGGCGTTGGATATCATTCGAAACATGCTGTTGCTTAGCCAAACATAATATGCAACAAGTGTCATAAGATTCAATTGTTGTTCCTCATCTGAGGCAAAGATCTCCAAGCCTCGAAACTGTTCTTCGTAAGAAGTAGTACTTTACTGAACGGATCTCGGAGACAAAGTGAGGGCGAATGCTCTTACTTTTTTCTAATTAGTAAAATGACTTCTTGAGGGAGTAAGGGCAGTTCCCACAACTGCAACAGTTCTCGTTGAACTCGAGTGATCCAATGTGGTATAAAGTGTCCTTTATATTCAAAACCTGTTCCTGCTGATGCGGTGCGTATCGACGATCGCTAACCATGGAATGTTGCATGAATTAATGACATGAATTTCTACGAAATCGAAAATGAATAGTTGACATGAAAAAATGAATGCGTTTGAGAATCTACCATTCACAACTTATCCTTGGGAAATTTGAGTGGTATTGTACATGGATAGGACAAGAGGGAAATTCCCATTTATTTTGTTCAGCCAGTTGTCTGTCTAGATAAAAAGCACCTCTAAGATATTGGATCGTTTGACTTGATTTTGGATCAGATATGATCTAAAATTTTCTGCCAATACTCTACTATGCCAGTAAAAATAAGGATCACATCCGTCATTGAGCTGAAGAATCAGACATCCATAACACTTCCAGAAAACAAACTCTTGCCTTGTTGTGACTGTGTCTCTTGTGAGATTTTATAAATGTGATACCGGCTGAATCAAAAAAATTCTAAGATATCTGTGCAAGCTTTGGCAGGTTGTGCCCGTTCACTAGAAAACATCCCGAGAATCGTCGCATCAGCAAGTCGTTTTTTGCCACGGACTGTTCGAGGCTGTCCTCGCTAACCCCGAAAAGACATCCCGAGGTTCTATCCAGGATTTACCGGGTCTAAAACACGTCTAATGCTGCTCATTTGAGCCTTCTGGTGGCTACAGAAGATACTGGAATATACATAGGTTGGAACAAAAGTACCATGATGGGCCAAAGAGGGCGAAATGGCATACTAAGTAAGTACAATTACATGGAAGAAGAAGGTCTTTATGAAAAGTCGAGCCGAACTAAGAAGACAAGTGAAAGAAGGCGAAGAAGGGGCCTGGTCCTCATAGTTTTCAGTTCACTTTACTCGATTGGGAATCCGACTTTCCTGCCACCGTCACCGTCACCGCTTCGACGAGCTAAGGATTCTTCTGCGACCTCGGGAGAAATTCGCCGGCCTCTCCGAAGTGAACCCTGTGGTGGTGCTGGAGGTGGTGGTGTTAACGCTGCATCCGTTGAATAGAGGTGGTTTTTCTTCGAGGTATACACTCACTACTTGGTTGCTCATACGAGTACATGCTGTATGTACAGTAGTGTGTGCCTCATGTACGCACTCGTCAGCAGCTTCCTGTGTTCCCTCTTCTGTACTTGTTCCTCCTCGGGGAGAGGGGACCTTTCGTGGTGTCTCCTCTCATGATGATGAGCCTTGGGCGGGAGAATGAGTGAGTGAGTGAGTGTACGTATGCGGGTGGGTGGGTGTGAGTGAGGGAGTGAGGGAGTGAGGGGGTCCAAGAGAGCCAGAGCTAAATACATACGTATACTACATGAAGTGACTCGTGAGAGAGGGATCGAGAGCGCGCCGTCTGCCGTTGAGGCTGCGCTCAATTCGTTGCGTCTTTCGTCGTTGTTCTCGGGTTGAAAGGCGTAATTCCTCGACGTTGGTCATACTGTGTGTGGTCGGTCTCTTCCTTCTTGGGCTGTTCCACTGTTCCATGTCGTCCCACCTCGAGTGAATACTTGGATACTCTTTTGGTGAAGGAACTTGCACAATGAAGGAAGGGAGAAGTGCGAGAGAAGGACGAACAAGGAGGAAATGTGGTATAGAAGAGCGGCTACTTCACTAGTTCGAGGAAGATTCTTCGCTTTGGCCCGAATTGAGCGCCTATTCCTCTGTTCCAGTAACGGTGCTGGAATGAGCGGAGGACCAACAAAATAAAACTAGCCCACTCACCATACGCAGTATTATAGTGCTATTTTCTGCTTGAACTCCTCTCTGTCTCTAGGTGAGTAAGTAAGTGAGTGTGTGGGTGTGTGCGTGTGTCTCCCACTCTTTTTCTACTGTCTCACAGTCCCGCTTTCGGTGTCGTCTATAAGATATCTATGCAAGTGGCTGTAAATTTGATGGCCAGTGGTGGACAAAGTTGAGGAGCAAACAAATCGCTACTGTCCACGGTGGCTCGTGCATTAATAGCAATACTAGTGCCATGGACTTTGTTCCGTGCTAGTTGTGGCACAGCTCTATCAATCGTTTGTTGGTTCCACGCTCAGAGGCACCACTAAAGGGGAGAGAGAGAGGACAACCAAACCGACCAACTTCCCACAAATCAGCAACAAACGACAAATTTGAGCAACAAATGGCCACTGTGAAGATTAACCTCAAGTTGAACGAGAAAGTGATAGGTAAAACAAGTGCAAAGAAGTATGATGCTAAAAAAGAAGAGCATCCGCGCCCTCGCATAATATTGCAACTTTGCATGTGAAAAGAACCCCACAAGAGTGTGAAAAGGAGCTACAAAGCAGCCACTTGCTATGCAATCTACAACAGCTTAGGAGCGTGCTTTCTTGGGTGACTCGATTGAGTGTTTATTGTGTCCTTTCACTTCCTCCCGTCTTCGGAATTGGCTGGTCAATATGTAGCATGATGATGAACCTCCGAGAAACTCATTGCTGCATGAAAGGCTCCCATTGCTAATGCGGGTCCGCTTTCGTTCACAAGGCAGCAAAGATATCATTTGTTTCCTCATGCATGAGATAGAATTGTCAAAAGCCAAGCCTTTGACAATTGGACGACAACTTGACGAGTTTCCAGAGCTCTGGCCATCCTCTCTACTCTCACTCCTGGCTGAAATGAACGTTCCTTTTGCAACGGGTGATTTCTTCTGTCCTCAAGACCCCTCGAATAGCACCCACCGCGACGAAGAGCGATTGAGTCTTTCCACGTGAAAAAAAGTGCTCTCGGTCTTTGTCTCTCTTTCTTGGTTGGCTTTCAAGTGCTGTTGCAATCCCTTTGCCGCCAATTATAGATTACCTGTTTTTGGCAAATAAAAAAGGTCGCCAGCGAGGTTGTTTTGTTACCTCACTCGTTCCTGGTCGCTCTCGAATTGGTAGCCACTGAATCTTATAATGGCGACATTGCTAGTTAGTTTAAGTCGCCTTTCAAGTGGACCTGGAACTTTGGCTTCGCCCATGGGAGTGTTATGGTAATATATCTATTGTTTGTGGGAAGTGCACCTGACAACTAGCCAAGAAAGACCAACAACAATAATAGGCAAACAAACACCACCACAATATCGTGGGAAAGGTGAAAAGAGGACAAACCAAGACCTTCATTAGGAAAGAACCAGGACTGACAAACAGAGAAGAATATTGCCGAATAATGAGTCAGTTCTGATCGTATCCAACGAAGGTAGAAGTGCCAGAAAATAAACGGCTAGAATGAATGGGATCCATTCACTTGTTGTTACCCAATGATACGTGAAACAAAAGTGTCGTGAAACCACAGGGACCCTCGGCTGAATAACGAATTCCGGCCAAAAAACACGTTCCTCGATGTATAAGGCTCAATAAATCTAGTCGTCCACCTTGGCCTACATGTTGGCGGAATGAAAGTGCCCGCTGACTTGTCCGGACTCCTAAGTTAGTTTCCCAAGCACATGGATGGTTTGCATTTCAAGGAGAGCAAAAACACCACCACCGACGCTTCCATTAGCCTTGGTCTCGTGCAATGAAAAAGTGCGTCTTGGATGGTCCAATTTCCATCTCTTTGTTCCATGTTAGGAACGAGAGGGAATGATCCATGCTCAAGATGATGGCTGTGAAGACGCGCCAAAAAAGGCTTTGTTGGGGCCGCAGCACATGTGGACGACCACTTCAGACCAAGGATCATTGTGCCGTAGTGCGTTGGTAACCCCGTGGGAACCCAAAATCACACATCTCTCCACGTTGTGTGTCGCCCTCGTCGACGTTGTCGTCGTCTCATCGTCTTGGTCATCAGCTGAATGCTGATAGCTCTTCGTTTCTCCGGGACGGTTTCTTCGAACGTTGTGTCTCGTTTGAACCATTTATTAGAAGAGCAACCACCACCAAAGGCAACCGAGACGAGACCAAACTACATAACAAAGCATTGAAGCATTGAAGGTGAAGAATCTGGGGACATGAGATCCCGTGCGTTGGAAGATTGAGTCCCGGCTTCCAAGGCCTTCTTCAACTTGTTTTGTCTTCTAAGTTGATCACCTCAGGCATTGGAATGACACTGGCAGTCAATTCGGTCGGGATGGAATGGACAACACAAAATGGGAAAGTATTCCGTTGAAGGTAATTGTGTTCCAAACGAAAGAGCCGCGTTTGAGCAATTGATATTCGTTTCGAAGGTTGCTTGCCTCCATTCATCACCACCTTGTTCCCTATTTCGTGGATTAAGGAATCCCCCTTCGCTCCCATGAGCGATGAATCTTTGGACTACTTCTGGGGCTCTTGGTCCTGCCGTCAGAGATAATGACGATAATGGAACACTATGAAGAGACGAAAGGGAACGTATAGAAAACGAAGTGATTTTCCAAAGTCGTATTCTCATCATCTAACCCACGTTTTATTGGAAAGAAGGGGCCATAAAAGATCTCAAGGTCCTGACCAAGCTGGCATCATTTGGGATCAGAGTGGTCGTTAGGTCCACAAATGGACAGCATTTTTCTCTCTTTTTACCGACTCGACTCCTCTTCTCTTAGACTTTGTAATTAATGAATCTTGACATCAAAGGGTGACATCAGAAAAGAGGACCATGAACTATTCTGCCTTCACCCACCAACCAAGTTCAAGAAAGGCTCTCTGCTCAAACTTTGTAATAGTAACCACAGCCTGAAAAGACCAAGACCTCATTGGGGATAGCGGTGACTTCTTTATCTACGTTTGGTTTTCATCCCTCAATCAATCTTGATCTTTTTGCCTTGGACCTTGACACAAATTCCATAATGGTGGGTGGTGAGATCTACTTGTGAAAAACGTGCAAAGTGATTGAATTTTGAAACGTCTTCCAATTTTGAAGCAAAATAATCTCAAAAGCAAACACGACCGTTTGCTCAAGTTCTTAGTGCTATGATTTCCTTTTCAGTGGATGACTGTAAGAATCCTTTTTATCCCTAAATAAAAAGGGAGGGATCTTTCTTCGTCCACAACCCAAATCTGGATTCAGATTCCAATCGTAAAAGTGCATTGCTAGCCTTGTCGTTTTGGGTGCATGCATGTCTCTTCAGTGTGTAATACCTCTATAGTGAGTGATTCTATCAACCCGCAGTGCATCCAAGTGTCGTTCGTATCATCAGAAGGCAGAGAGGTCTATTAGTATATCTCAATCTCCGCCTCACGTGTTAGAAATAATACGTTGTGTCCATAATCGAACCGATCCGTGCTTGCCTCTCGTGTAACCGTCTCCAGCCAACAAGATGTATGGGGGCATGGGAGGTGGGGGCAATGCCTGGATGAAAATCATGGGCATTGACCAAGACAAGCTCAAAAACAGACAAATCGGCAAAGAGAAAGCCGAAAAGAGTGCTTCCAAGGATGGAACCAAAAGTCCAGGGTAGGATCACCACTCCATTGTTGTTTTCAGTCCTCCTTTTCCGTTCATTTTTCTTCTTCTTCTCCATTTTGTGAATGTTACCAAAAGGGTGCTGGGGTGGGACCTACTTGGTTCGCATTGCGTGTGAGGACATTTCTGTTCCATGAGGCCATCTTCACTTATCAATGGAGATGGCGTGCATATGGGAAAGTACGATGTCAAAGGCAGAAGACACGAGATTCGCCAATTATCACAGCCCGCCATTCTCCATATGCGCTGTCAAAAAGATTCAGACGACCTGGAACTGCTTGTTCCAAAACCTTCATTCTCTAATATATTCATGATGGTGAATGGAGATTGTCTTCCTGCGATTGGTCAAATCATTCTAAATGTATGGTCTCGGTTTGAAGCGTCCCAAAATACTGAGAATTTTAGGTCGTCGTGTGCTCTTTCAGTAGAATTTGATTAAGTTCTTGAAGAAGCCATTGGTTTCGTTCAAGATCAACAGGCTTCCAAGCCTTTTTGTTCTTTTCAATTTAAGCTTTATCAGTTCTACTACAGGAGAAGTCTGTACTTGACGTACGTATGTTCAATATGGTGGATGTGTCATGGGTGAATATGTGTGATCCTTTGGCAATTACTCGCCATTGACATTTATTGGAAATTATTTGCATATGTTCTTTGCTCCTTGGGAAAAACCATTGTGTGGGATGCTTTCAGCAAGGCAAATCAATATAATGCATATGACGGAGCATACTGAACATGTACAATTGTACATATGTTCTCCTACATACACTTGAACTCTCAGGCGTGTATGTGTCATAATCCATAAACAATGTGTAGAAGCATAAAAGAGGAAGTTATCCTTGGTTTGGAAATCTTGGAGGACCAACTGGGGAGGAAATTGTCTAAGTTTTGAGTGTCAGTTGTATTCCAGTTGGGTACTTGACAGATTCTGATATTCCATTCAACTTTCCAAAGTAGCTCAAACTTTTGCTCAAGCCGCTGCAGAATGGTTCTGTTTTCAGAGTTTTTTTTGTCTTCTTGCTCTATTGCCCTGAAGTTTAGAAATTCTACGTAATATTCAGAATTCAACCAGTTTTAGTAGACCTCAAGGACCAGCCTATTTTTTGACTTGCTTGCACAAAAACCAAGCCATATCCATGCACGTGTATGCTAATGAGTTCTGAATTGCTGTGGTCATGGAAAGGGCTTTGATTCAACACCTCCATTCCTACCAAGCCAGTTTCTTGCCGCGCTTTCAATCAAAACTTGTCCCATGTGCGTTCCACTTTTTGGGGGCAAAAAAGTATCAAGTTGCTCCTTGGCTCTTTGTGTGTCTTCTTTCTTCCCCCCCCCTTCCTTCCCAGCCTTCTCGCTTTCTGGTTATCCTGGGCTCATTTGAAGGAAATTGCGATTTAAACCTCAAACCTGATGGTATCTGGCTGGCATGGTTGGTTAGTCTGGGTTGTTGGAACACCATGCATTGGGGTTCTACTCGGTCTTTCGTACGACATACCCACTCTCGCATACACCAGCCTGATCGTGTTCTTGAGATTGTTGCCCCTTTACCAGAAAAGGAGGACACCATTCACCCTACATAACATGAGATCCCAGACAAAACATGATGAAACTCGCTAAGCAGGGCGAGCAGATTTGGTTCAAATTTTCAGCCTTTTGCCTCTTGACAAATCCACTCACAGGAGATCAATCTGCAGTTTGGCTCGTTTGCGTGTTTCAAAGCTATTCAAAGAATTGGATCAATTGGCACACTGACTCTTCTCAAGCCTGTGAATAAGATTAGCATTGCTGAATCGAAGTTGGGACTGCTTTCAAGGGAAATCTAGATAACATCGTTTAGCTAGTCGCCAATTTGCAAAAGAGAAAAAAAAACAATATTGTTTATCGAATACATTGTTTCAGGGTTTCTTGCACTGCAGGTTAGGTTTCGCAGTTTCTGCTCAGAGTGTGAGACATCGGTTTTGGCCCTTGAGTCCTCATGGAATGTTAAGGGAGCAAAGTGGCACTTTGGTATTCCATTGCGCATTCCCTGTCAAACGACTAACGAAGCAAGCACGGTCATATCGAGCTAATCCAATAGATTTACCCCATATTCTCTAAGGTCAAGTGATTTGAGTAGTTTCGAGCCAGAACAAGCCCTTGACCATTTCTGTTCACGCGCTTCATTTTTACGCCACAAACTCCCCGGGTGCATAAGAAAGCATGCCCTTGTTTTAGTAAGGGTGCTTTATGATTTTAGGGCCCTAATAAACGAACAATTGGTCACTGAGAGTGTAAGAGTCTTAGCCAAAATGCGGCCTCATTTTGGCTTGACTCAAATAAGGCGCTAATTTGAGTCCGTATCATTTGTAATTGTCGTTGGTTAGCACTTGAAAAATTCTGAAAGGGTGGCAAACCAAAAACCATGGATTCGAAAATGCCAGAGATCAATAAGGCTATGTATGAGACAAATGAGGCTTGTGTTTGAACAATTGTCTTAAAAGCTGAAGAAGTGCTCGATTATTCATGACCGGCGATCATGATCTCCTTTCCTCCTTTTTGTTGACCAGCTCTAGGCCTGAAGTCTAGGGTTGGAAACGGTAATGAATGCTTCAATTTCAAAATAGATTGTATGGAACTAATGGCTGATCAGGTACGCGTACTAAGATCTTGGAAACAAATGAAGTGAATCAGACATGATTCCTTTGTTGAGTGGTTTTCATTCTACAATCGAGTAGTCTTGCTTCTGTTGTGGAGCTGGAAAAGTCTTCGACCATTAACAGATTAATTTAGTAGTCCAATATATGCAATCCATGCGTTTCCCTGTCCTGGCAGGCCCCATAAGGGCTACCTACCCTACCTTACTGAAGGCTGGCGAGATTGATTGTTTGTGGCGCATTACGTTCAATATCTATTCCGTAAGCCCAATGTGTCTGTTCTTTGGTCTTGAAACTGCAATTCTTTGTCAAACTTGGCATACTTATGAACTGCATGCACCATGAGTTAGAAGCCACGACTGGGCTGGAAGTGCTGCTCTCTGAGTTCAGAAAACGTAAAGTCTCCAGATCTGCTAGCATAACAACGGGTGGCAAGGCATTGACGCTTGCTTGATACCCTGGGTATTACAAATAAATACGTGTGCAAATACTCGGGACCTTTACTGGAACAGGACGGCATACTTAACACACCCGAGTTCATCGCCTCTCTCTACTGATCTTGAGATAGGAGATATAAAGATCCCCTTCCTTCACTCGGACTCCCTTACTCGACCCTTACTTCTCCTGCTGAGCTCTGTTGAACTTCCGAACGAACCATTCAAGGTCCAATGCGTGCTTCTCCTTAGCACGAGGAACGGCGAACAAATAGCCTTCAACTGAGTTGTTTGCATACATACATACATATACAAACAAACTACTATCTACGAGTGCATACATAAATACAGATATAAATGAACAAGCCAGCCAAAAAGAAAGTATTGTCTATGAAACAAGAGGGCTCTTTCGGAAGCGACGATGTTACGACATTAGCGTCGGAGAAAGTTATGATTTCAAGACCGCACATCCTACATCCCGAAACTGCATTCCCGACCATCCTCCTCTTACTCAGACGCGTTGATGAAGAGTCTCTTCTGGCCATTTCGGCCTTTTTGTCCTTTGGCTTGGACGATTGCGAATGGCGAATGGCGATGGTGATCCATGAGTATGTAGTGTGCTGCACAAAAACTGCCACCGTCGTATTCGAACATGCTACTGAAGATAGCCGGTTAATAGCCACCACGCAGTTGGTATTTTCTTTTTGATCACTGAGCCTTCCGGATCTAGTTTCATCATTAACATCGTAATTAGACACCTTTTTCGGTTCCAGAAACACAAACATGTGGGAAGGAAGGAAAAGAGAAAGAGAGAGAGAGAAAACATATCTACGTTCCAACCATTCCAAGGCAAGAGGATTAGGTTGGCATGATAGGTTTTTGGTTGCTTAGGTTCTGCCTATCTTTGATTCGAGTTGTCTTTTTGAGATATTTTCATGTTCTTTCCCTGAAGACTGCAATGATTCTTCCATACAGGCAACGGCTTTTATGTCCACAGCGGGAGGAGGAAAAAAGGGAAATTTCAAGAAAGCCTCTCCTTCCCCCCTACTCTGAGAAAAAGCATGAAAACCTTTCGCCTTTCATGTAATAAATATAAAGAATGCTCCTCTCTTCGGGAGACTGTGGTTGGAGATATTTCATATCACTGTACAGCCATGGACCCGAATGCCCACTAGGGCCAGTCAGAACTCGCCTCACTGACAATGGCAAGTAATGCCAGAAACCATACAGGAAATACAAACTACTCGTATGAATGTCTTGGATGTACGTACTATATATGGTTGTCTACTGGACAATCCAGGAATCAACCAACCGCAGGAAAGTAACACGCTCAACCCGTTCAATCGGTGTGTGCAACAATGCTTAATAAAACGTGATTATTGATTGTTTGACCTTTCTTGTGATCTAGGGGGCGTCAAAAAGACATAACACCAAGTAATAAGGGACTAATCGTTGGCTCGAGAAGCAAACTAAAATTCAAATGTCACATAGAGGTTACATTCAAACTCAACTTCACCGAGTCATTTGTCCCTTAAATATTGGAGCTGACATTCATGGCGTAAAATTTCAATCGGGCACGGATTAAGGGAACTTCTCCTCGGTCCATGATTTGAATCCAATAAGGGCCCTTATTTGCAACGTCACCCGGCCCAAAGAAAACGGGAAGAGCCACGGTAGATTGCTACATAAACTGCTCTTGCCTTGCCTTGAACGCAATTTCTTTTCCAGACATTATGTGACCCGGGGCACTAATAATAAAAAAGATTTTGATAGAATAAGCCAAAAACAACACACGCATTATAATTCAATAACAAGGAATTGGCCCAATCGGCCCTTTATTTGGCAGAGGCTGAATGACAAAGCGCCCTCTGGAGTGCAGAACGTAAAACGTATTTCGTGCAGCGTAAGGGGGCTATTCGTTAAATTGTTTTGCCTTTAGGTTCAATTACTTCGGAGGCTTCCAGATTACGATGAATCCGAAGAACCGTTTCCCCTTTTTTTAACTACTCAAACTCGAAGGTCAGACTTTTGAAAACTGGGAAAGACTTTTGATCGTTTGAAACCAAAGCAATGTTATTCCTCCAAGTTTGGAGTTTTCTTTCGAATTGAAGCCACATCATGGGGTGAATCAATTCCACTCTTCAGTAATTCATGTGGATGACCATAAAGACTGACAATCTCATGAGCACATAAGTACATGACGTGAGTGCAATTTGAAACGTACCCAGACGTTGAATCGTCCTTTTTCTTCATTTTGATATGATTACTTAACGAAACAGAGCCTTCTTCTTATGCAGTTACCCCTGCAAATACACCCAGGAATGATTAAAAGTCGTCCGATTCATCTTTCTCTTGTTTAAAAATCGAGCGCGTTTATCCATCCATTTGCGTCACATTCATGTTCGTCCTGGATTGAACAAACCCTCGCTACGTTCCGGACTCGAATTTGAAGGAGTAAATCAGACACCACGACTTGGTGCTGACAGACCCACTGACGTGGCAATTGATTCGTTGCTTTCCTCTCAACTGCTGTTCCACTCCTTGGCTGGCCTGAAGTTATGTTCCCGTCTAATTTCCATGTCAGGTGTGGAGGAAATGTCTTGAGTTTGCTCCAGAGATGAATAATTGGCAGATAGCAAACTCTCTTATCAATCACGTTGGTGTTGAAGACCAAGAATGAGAAATGGTGGGAAAGCGCGAAAGGCCGATGCTGGATCAGATGGCCTGCTTTTATGAAAGTTCCATAGTCCTTCCATGGAGTGGGAAAAGTGGGAAAAATGGAACAAACATTGATTACCCCTGAGGAAGGAAGTATCAAAGTTGCTTCTCGAACTTCTCGGTACTTGGAGTTGTTGCTCTTGTTTCCTGCGTGCGTTTTTCCCAAGGAGGATCCCTAATTATTGCTCAACTTTTACTGGATGACAAATTTACCTCTATATAGTCATGGACGACTGAGAGACTCAAGTTGGAAAATTGTTTCCAAGCTGCAACAAAGGTGAAGACATGGATCACTAAACAGAGCGAGAAATTTCCAAGCCCTTAAAAGGAACAAACGGAGAGAAGGTAAATTGACCAATTACTTTGCCCAGGATAAGTAACAACATAAACAAGGAATCTAATTTGTTTGGGCTCAATTGGTAAATAGGGCTGTTGAAGGCGTTAATTAGGCTTGGCGTGCTCCTCTGGCTCAAGTAATAAGGATGCATGTCCAAGGGCTTACATGGTCCGTTAGACTTTCCCTTCTTCTGCAATCCTCCTCATTTCATAGCTCATTGAAATTGTGTTTGAATTCGGCGATCCTTATTTGTAGTCGTGCGTTGAATGGAGCTCCTGGGCTAATTTCAAAACACGTGAGTGGTCATTGGATTTATACTATCATGACGCAACAGACCAGGATGACTCAAGTCACAGACTTCTAGAAATATGGACTGCGAATGATGTTCCCGTCAAATCGGCCTGCTCTTGGTCATAGCCACTCTGAGCCATTTTTCAAATTAAAGTAATACGAAAATAAGATACGTAGATCTCTTCAATTAAAGGTAGGTCATTTTTATATCATTTATTTATGTAGCTGAAGAAGAGCAGGCCGAAAATTCGAATTTTATGTAGTTTTTATAACATAACTTTGACGATGTCTCCTGAGTTCCCTAAGCATAGGTTTGGGCTCAAATTTGGCCAATTGTATCTATTCAACAAGATCGTGTGGTCGTATGAAGTGCTTTTTTAGAATAAGATGAACGGTTTAGGAGACACGAAATTTTGGCTTCTGTTCGCAGTCCACATCTCTAGAAGTCCGTGCTCAAGCATAGTGGAGCATGCACTGTATATCTGAGAAGTGGAGAGTTATGTTCTGGTAAATATTTTTTTGTTTATTTTTGTGCTTGCTAAGGTTGGAATTGTGAGCCTCGTCCAACCAGCGAAGCCGGCCATTACAACGTCCAATTTTGCAAGAGTAATGTTTTTTATGTTCTCGGTCTGTAGATATACAGGGCTGCCACAACGTACGCCGGCACTTGGAAATACAAATAGTTCTAAAACCACATGAGATACATTCATCAGACTTTTTTATGATGATGTTTGAACTGTCATCAACCTTTCTTATTAGTAAAATTATGCATTTGACCTCCTTTTGCACGAACAATTTGGCTGATACGTTTTGAAACTCCATTCACTGTGGCAAGTACAACTTTATTGGTGATATTTCCCAGGCAGCCTTTAATCCTCTTTCGAGTGCCTCCACATTTTTATCTGATCTTTAGGAGCGCTTTTCCTCCAAAAATTTGAGGCCAATCCAACTTGCCAATTTGAGCCACGGTGGATTTACAAGTACTGAAACTTATCCCCGGCGAACTTTGTAGCAACCTTGTAGATATAGCTCCTAAAAGTTTCTTTGAGAGAGTTTGAGGAGAAGAATCGAACCGGGGAGTCTGTCAAATCAAGCAGCTGGGCTAACCGTTTCGTCAAGTTGCTCTTGAATCTCCTCCTCCCAAGAACGTACTCGTGTCTAGATTTATCAGTTTGAGACTCATCCACCTGAGGGAACGGTTGAAATCATGTTCCAAAGCCAATCTTGTCTTATGAACGCATCATTCATGTAGAGTTTCCTTTGAGGAATTGTGTTCATATGACGTTTGATGTCTACGTACATGAAGCCAAGTTAGATCATGAATGCTGAGGAAATTTGGGCTCTTTTGAGTTGAGTTTGACGGTCGCAGAATATGCTCCCAAATAAAAGCAAATTCAAAAGAGATTCTATTTCTGTTGTCAGGTTGGAGATGAATGAAAGGAGTGCCATTTTCTAGAATGAGAAAAATCTCTTCAACTCCATTTTCTCCAAGTACAAGACTCTCAAAATTTTGAAAAAAAAAAAAAAACTTGAACATAGATCGATAAACCCTTCTTTGAAAATGTCTGAGAATTGTGTGTCCCATGTATCTAACACACAATGTAAATATCAGTTGAAGAACTCAAACAGAGTTTAGGTAATAACTAATGGGTGCACATTTGTTAGGAGTTTTTCTGCCCTTGCTCAGAAACGTTTCTTTGATCCAATGTCTTCAATGAAACCTCCGAGTTCTTCGCAAGTTCTAGCTGGATCTTGAATTTCGACCCACTTAATTAGGTTTATCACGTTGTTCGCTACCTTTTCACAGATAAGCCAACACATGGTGAAATTCATGCAAAGTCTAAAATCTGGTTGAATAATTCGTTGGAATCTCTCTGTCAACTTGAAAATAGTTTACTAATTAAATTACTTTATCATGGAGCTGAAATCTGCAAGAATGTCAAAATTTTGAGTGACCAGATCAACTTGTGAAACGAATTCTAGATCTCAAAACGAATAATGTAATAAGTTGGGGCAACAATAGCACCATGTTAAATACCGCTGTATTTTCATGATAACTCACGGACAATCCGCCCGCTTCCTTTGTATGTTTATTTGTTATGGAGTCAGATGGCAGCTCTCTCGCTCAGCCTGCCCTCTGATGATGGGTGTCCCCAAAAAGGTACATTCCAGTTACGTTATCACAGCCATCATTAATTCTCACCTCACCCTTGGGAATGACGGCAGGTTCGCCCATTTGGCTTCTTAAAACAACAACTCATGTTGTAATTTAGATACCACAAAGAAACTTGGACTGAGATGGTCAGGGATCGAACCAAGGATATTCTAATGGAAAGTGAACACCTTATTCTTAGTGTGTGTTGCTGGATCTCAACTTCAAATAAATAGCATTCGTGCAATATCCAAGAGACACGGAGATTGTCAAACAACGTGATGTAGCTGAGAGAAATCTACAAAAATAATTTACCCTGGACGTTTCATTACATCCGTCTTTATTTCATGAAGAATGTGTGCGCCATGGATACCACCAACCAGCTTGCAAACGCATATTGCACCGAAGAAACTCAATGTGATAAGAATGTACCGTATTTGATAGTTGATTTGAAGATTGATATGAAGAACCTGTATTATTTTTTAGGCATGAGGCAGGGTTGATTAAGAGAAGAATGTCAGAATACGGCAATTATCACAATGAACGGTAGTCACACCGTCTACGAGGCGTTTTTAGCAATTTTGGGTATTGTGCCAAAGTACGAACAAGGAAGTAAAAGAAGTTCTCTGTAATTGGCAGTTTGGCATTGCAAGTAGACGAGGGCATCAACTTTCTTTTCTCACTTTATGGTGAAATACTCATGCTTTAGCAAGGTTCCTTCTGCCAGTGACACATCTATTCAATGAAGACATTATTCGAATACCTTTTCTCATTGTTAACGTGTTGGCAGAGGAAGAATTGAACGGTTCAAAAGGAAAAACCAAATCCAACGAACTGTGAACCACATCAACAGATCCTAACCATTTTTGGGGTATGCAGTATCATGAAGAAATCGACTTCGATTTCATGCTTGACCGTGGGCATATTTTTAGAGCTTTGCCAATATTTTGTGGGTTCTGATTACTGTATCTATGATGTAGCGAGCAGTCTTTGTTGCAAAAGCATGAATGTTTTGATCAGGCCTTACATAGAACGGCGTTTTTTGTCAAATCTGATACAAACAAAAACGTTTGCGAAAACGATAAAAACTATCCATGAACTTGTCCATGTAGTGAAATATCACGGCAGTAATGCTCTCTCATATGGTAAATATTGCGTGGTATTAATCACGCCCAAAATGGGATTGTTTTGTTGTCATCGTTGTTCAATTGTATCATTCTCGTTATTCGTACACCTTACACCTTTTGTGCGTGACATTAGCCTGGTTGTCATCAGATTCATGCTCACTTAACTCTCTTTCCCATTCATCCATCCATGGTGAATGAAGCCATTGGAACACATTGGGAACCTATTAATCGTGTCGAGGGGAACAATTTCCAAATCGTGTTTTCTTATGAACGAGAAGGAGGACACTTTTATTGTTTTCTGTTCAATTGAGTGGAACACGTTAGTCTGCACTCACCACAAGAGCAGTCGTTGTGCTTTACTGTTCTACAAAGTTATCAGCGTGGTAATGTGAGAGACGTTATTCATTCAGGTTGCTACTAATCTGGGATAATAACTGGAATGTAATTGAGAACTCTACCAGGTCGATTAGTTTTACTTTCGGTTCGAAAGGTCGAATACGAGATATCTGTATGCTTACATTCTGATATTCAATGCCATTATCTCCGGTTGCGTGAAAACTCTTGAAACCTAGTTTCGGGCTTTTAATGTGATTGCAAAGGCTCCCCTCTTTGTACGACCTTAATGATGAAGCTGACGTTGTTGAACTGTTCCCAACCTCAACGCGCCCCATAGTCAGAAGAGGTCTGGAATGAACCTCTTATAATGTCTTCGACGTGGTTGATCAATCATTGCTCTTCTTAGTGGAGGCTGGCTGTTTTCTCGGGTTGGATTTCAATTTATCTCTTTCAAATGACGGGCTCTTCGTTCCATCGTCCCGCCAAGTGAGTGTGAAGGCCGAGGAGCAATTGTTTTTTACTCTTTATACCTTGCCATCATTTGCCATTTGGACAGAAAGCGAGCAAGCATCTCTATCATCAGATTCCAATAACGATAAGTGAGGAAATAAATCTTTCTGCTATTGACCCTTTTGTCCCACTCAAACAGCAGATTTTGTTCCTTCTACGTAGGGTACGTGCATGTATTCGGGACGTAGTACCATACCTGCAGTAAAGCATCGGTCTTTTAAAGACCTGCTCCTTTCCGAGAAAGACGCCACATCACCGTTGCAGAAAACGAACATACGTGGATTCTTGGTTGTCTTGAATGGTTTTGAAAGGCATGTTTTTCCCGAGAACCGTCTCAATTTCAGTTCCCAACTCGTGAAAAGCTATGACGCAGCAAAGAAACTCGATTGGTTCCCACATGGAACATGAGATATAGGTTTTTGCGGGAGATCTGGTTCCCTGGTTTGGACTCGAAATAAACCCCGAGAGTTGGATTCCAGATCATCCTAAATGAGCTCAAGGGTAAGTAAGTAACTACTCGTTTTTCCCTCAGGACCAGAACTTTGGTCAGTAGGGCTCAATATACTGTAGTATTTAGACGAGCAACCACAAAGACCACAATAACAAAGGATGAAATGCCATATGTCCAAGGATTTCCTCCCTGAAATTGGAATGTTGTTTTTAACCCCCTTGACTTCCTTTCGCCTTGATGAGTGGACCGCATTTCTGGCTCTAAAACTCCTTAGAACCACTAAAAAAGAAAAAAAATGCGAAGGAGGACTTTGGTCTTAAGCCAAAATTGAACGACCACCAAATGTTAGACTAGATTATTTGAATTATTGCAATCCACATGTTTTAGCAGAGGAACCCACGGGGCTTTAAAACCCTCTTTAGCCACAGATTGCCACATTTTTAATTGCTCTTTCCTCCCCTCTTATTTTTGGCCGACTGAAAGACCTAATTTAGTAAGAAAGTCCCTTTGGTTCATTTACTTGTGATATCTTACCCTATTGTTCTGAACTTTGAAAAATAAAGATTTGAGTTGAATTTGTATTTATTGAGCATTAAGTACATAGTACTTTTTGTATGCAAGACTGCATGTGACAATTTAGGTGGGGTATTTCGAGATCTCGGACAATGTTGAACGTTTGAAACTAGTCAAATTTTTTTAATTGTTCCTTTCGGCGACAAACATATTTTTGAAGAGGACGACACTATTTTTGGGGAAGCCACTGCACGCAGGCAGCTCAAGTCTTTTGTCATAATTGAGAAGTCAATTGAGCCTTTAATTGATATTGAAAGCGTTTTGACCACGTAATACCAGACAGCGTGAATTTTTTTGGCACACATTGATGTATGGAGAGTAAATTTGAATTTATTTCTTCTCACACTTTTATTATCTCGATCGTAACCTTCGTTTCTCTTCTTTTTCCCCAACCTCTTCTTTTGTGCCAATACTCTGTCGTACCCATTGTGTTTTTGAGTGGCTTTGAACAATAAACAAAACAATACTGAAAGTAAATCATTTCAACATTTCTTTAAATGAAACGCCCTCAAATTTTCTTTCGTCTCAGCGATTGTCTGCCTTCGGTTTTTGCTGGCATAATAGAAGCAGGGATCAAAGTTTAAGCCCTACTTCCGGTCGAAAAAAAGCTTTCGGTCCGTCACAAGTTGACATGCAAAGGAGTACTTATTCGAAAGCAGTATATATGTTTCAGATACTGTATTAGAGTCTTTTCAATTAAACAAAAATAGTCAGATTCCCAAAAGTAAGCGAATCAAATTATAATCGAAAGCGTCAAATATCTGTAATTGAGATAATATTAATATTTTGATTACTTCTTAGTCCAATTATTGCTTACCTGTGATACCTCGTAAAACAGCGTAAGATTTTAAAATCAAAGGCTAATTTAGGGACCATAGAAATACCATGTACTTGTAAATCGCTATTCTTTCGCCCTAGATGCACCGTCAAGCATGGCTTGAAACTTTTTGCACCCATTCAATACACGTTTGCTCACGTGAAAAGCAATTTGTTGACTGTTGTTCCAACGTTCTGACGGAGTTCCAAAAACAATAAAAAGTGAACCCTCGTTTGTTGTTGTCTGTTGTCGTGATTGCGTCTTGTTGTCAGAAATAAATCGGCGGTTTTCATCAGGCTCTCTGTCAGGTTCATTCGGGTTTCAAATCCCCTTCGAAAGATACCAAAGATCCTTAATGCCTTGAACTGTCAATGCATTGAACCATACTTAGAAAGGGACATATAACCAATAATAGACCACAGTCAAAGAAAATTTGAGTCATTCAATTGTAAAACCTGTATGCATTCTGATGAAATGACACCGCCCCTTTTGGGACGGGAAATTACTTCATTTTTAATGGGTTAATACATTCGAGAGGTATGGTGCTTCAATTTATAGATACAACCGGTTTGCATGGTTGTAAGTGTGGCACAGGTCTTCACTACACAACTTTGATTACTTTTCATGAGTTCCTTGAATTTTCAAGTTCATATGATGAGCCACGGACTTCTAGAGGTGTGGAATGCGAACAGAAGCAAAAATTTCTCATCTCCTAAACCATTCACTTTATACCAAATAAGCACTTCATACGACCACAAGATCTTGCTGAATAGATGAACTTGACCAAGTTTGAGCTGAAAGCAAAGCTGAGGGAACTTCGGAGACATGGCCAAAGTTATGTAGTAAACACTACGGTAAATTCGAATTTTCCGTCTTCTCTTGGTCAGCTAAGTAAGCTTTTTGACAACGTAACTTTGAAACGAACCACTTAACAATAAACAATATAAAATGGCCTAACTTTAGGTGAAAAGATCTACATTCCTTATTTTACTACCTTAATTCGAAAAGGGGCTCAGAGTCGCTATGACCAAGAGCAGGCCGATTTGGCGGGATGATCGTTCTTTTTGGGGGGGTTCGAGGTCCTAGGGTCGGAAGTGTGAGCCTCGCCCTGCCAGCGAAGCCAGCCATCACATCGTTCGTTTCCAAATTCCGTAAAGCAAATTCTTGCCCGGTATCGGTTTTTGGTTCTCCGTTTTGGGTGTGGTTAACGTCTAAAAGTTTCCGTTGGAGAAAGGTCGGGGAGGAGAATCGAACCAGAGACCTATTTCACTCAAGGAAACTGCGCTAACCACTTCACCACTTGTCTTTCCAATTGCCATATTTCTAGAATTTGTGAATGAACTTTTTTTCAATACGTCTCTACTTTCCGGTTTGATTTTGCTTAAAACATGAGGAAAACTGCATGACATATGAAATGCTGTAATCAAAAGACAAAGAGGTTAACATTCTTTCTGATCGAAGGTGCAACTTTGTAGGCAATCTAATGGAAATATATGATCCCTTATGCCAATTGATCCAAAATTTCCTGCGCATATAATCTAATTATAGTAAATCTTTTTTTATACTTAGTGATCATCACAAAAGTGGAATAAATTTGTTTTCGTAGTTTACCCTCATTGCTGAGGCGTCAACAGAGTATTAAGTTCAAATGTATCTAGCTTTTTTCGCCAAAATCGCGTTAGCAGCTATGGTGCGTTTTATGGACTACTTAAGTTTCTTAACCCCTTGTTTATCTTGTTTCTTCGGAATTGAAGCTGGCACTTGTCATAACTGTTTTCACTTGCTTCTCAATTATGGTGTGCCGGTCATGACAATCATGGCGTGAACTAGAAGGTACGAAAGGTATCAGCTACTGTACGTTTTCAAAAGTATTCATGAGCTTTGTTCCAACCTAGGTTTTAGGATCTATTATACTGACCGCAAATGCTTAACGTGTATTTTGAGAGCACCTTCAAGCCCTCGAGAATCCAGGCTAGTTTGAACAATGAAGTCCAACTCTCTTCTCTCTCGGGCTCCTTCATTGTTCATTTTGTTTCCTCAAATATTCGCAGGTAATATGTGTAGGTGTTAATTCAATAACCTTTTGAAGTCAGACTGTTGGGGACCATCTTCCCAGTAGTGGAAAGGAAGTCCGCAAAACAATCACCCTGAATTCCATCAAACTTATTATTCCCAACTAAAAGCAGGGGCCTTTTAGTCAACATACTGCAATTGTCAAGTTATGGAGAGAAAAAAATCTTATTAGTATGTGAGCGTCAAAACACTTCCCCGTTTCTATTGAAATGAGAAGTGACAAGTTATATAACCAATTCGGTAAAATTACTTGTTTACAATAACGGAAATGATAAATTGACTTATCAATTAGTTAGTTTATTCCCTCCTTTGCATTATAAATTTACGTCGTATGTGGTACGTACAGTATGTGCCACCTCCCTTCTTTGTCGCTGTTACTGTTTCATGAGCGTTTAGTGGACCAAAATTGATGCACTGTGGACTATCTTCTTGGATTGAGCTCGCCGCCTGCTCTGCTCGCCCTTGCATTTACAACTCAGCTCCTGATGTTTGTTTTTGTGTACCTTTTTCTCACGGCAATGACTCGTACTGCTTGTTTCATTTTCCCAACTAAATACAAAGAAATAAGATAGGGCCGATTCGAATGAGACTGTTTTTTATTACCCAAATCATTTCCACCCCAGTTGAAAACAAGCTTCGCTGAGTTCAATTTTCAACCAAGTTCTTGCCTAAGCAAAAACGATTCCAAGCGGAATAAAGAGGGGAAGAAAGCTATTTTCTCTGTGGTGCAGTTCACTCCCAACCATTCCAAGCACCAACCAAGTAACCAAGCCGGCACTTATCACCGGGTGCACTCTGTTCAGTGGCCTTGACCATGCCAAATGAACCGGCTTTCCACTCCGTCCTTATCTTTAACGCCATTCATGGATTGATTTTCCTTAAGTGTTAGACGACACCACATATTTGAAAAACAACCACATCTTTATGTATTTTTTTAGCAAGTATACCTTTTTCGTTTTCAACTTGAACTGAAGTTGCCATTTGAATATCCTACCCGTTTTTCTCCTACTCAATCAAGTAACAGTAAGATTTAGTTTACTTGTGGAGGTAGTTTTGTAGATCCGCTATTTAGTGCATTGAGTCATGATTATTGGAGGAGATAAATGTAGAGAACTCGTTAGAGTAAATTGCAATTTCTTACCGAACAGAAGGAAGGCTAGTTTGTCTGACTAAAAGGTGAACTAAAAAGGATTGTGTGGGTGTCAAAATTGGCTGAAAAGAACACACCTACTTCACTGACTCAACCCAATCTACTTTCGACGAATCTACCTTGCCAGCCAAAACTCCATGATATTAAAGGTATATAAAACCTGGAATGGTGACTACAGAGCCACCACTGGAACGACATGGAACATGCATGGCTCATTGTTCGTTCCCATGAGGCAATATTTTTGCGCCCTGTTTATGAGGCTCCCTACACACAATGGTTGAGTGATTTCGGCTTAAACGACCGCTTCAACACCACTTGGATTGGCAAGCAAGTTCTTGGGCAGGCGGGCAGGCGGGCAGGCAGGCAGGCAAGCAAGCCAGTAGTCCCACATTCCATAAACTAATACTCGGAGAACATCGCTGACTGACTAAATGGGTAAAAAGATCTCACGCAGATCCCCTTGACTGAATTGCATATCCTTGGCCTGACTCCAATCCTGAGGTGATTAGCAGGCCAAACTTGGGTGCAGTTTCGATGGGACAGCACTTATGGATGTTGATGTCAGCATCCGTTGGTCGGCGGTTGAGGTCCCTAATGTTTGTTTGGGCCTTAACCTGACATGAGGGACCATTACGGTGGACATGGAACGTTTATCATCATGTCTTGTACCGGGGTTCAATCCAACAAAACAATTGTTTGTGAATGATCTCCCTTGTTTGTAACTACATCCCCAGAGCACGAATTCGAAATAGCTGTTGCCTCACACAGAGAGGTGGAACACATTGCCCCCAATTTTCCTGCCAAAAATGAAATAAGGTGCGTTTGACAATCGACCACCTGGGGTGCTAGGCACATAATAAAGGGCGACAGTGTCATGCCTCTCTTTGTGATTAATCGGATCCTCCCACTGGAAGAATTGCACTTTAATTCGGCCCCGGGATCCTGTGGGACAATTTCAGGTACCCCCTGGGGAATCTAGCGAGAACAGTTTCGGTTCAGATCGTTGAAGAAGTCGGCTCGCGAGAGTAAGAAAGTATTTGTGCCAGACACTCACAAAGATGGAGAGGTTGACACCAATTTCGTATTCATTGTGTGAAAGTGAGGCGGATGGACTGGCTTCCCCTCCTTTTTGCTTTTCGTCCTTGGGCCAGCGGGCACTAATGATACCCTTCTAATTAAGAGCCCCACTACAAAAGGACCTTCCTGAATACGAGAGATTCCACTTTGGTCTCATTCTGAGGGTGGTGGCACGAATTTTCCTGCTCGGAATCAGCCACACTTTGAACCGCGTCCAGCAAAGCCAACGAGTTCGTGCTAAACATGTGCCGTGAGTGAACCAGATGGAACAAGCAATATGCAGTGTGGCTGAATGAAAGCACGACCAAGATTGAGGTCTAAAGGGAAGCTTTCATTGTTGCCCATCTTCTTTCTGTGCGTTGTTCCTGTTTTATTCTGACTTACTTAGTAATTCAAGGCCTGGCTCCCAAGGATTTGCACTCTTCGTACTCTAGGTAGTAGGTGATGAGGTTGACAATGTAAACTTAGCCCTGATTGCCTGATGGTCCCCTTACCGAATTCATTTACAATTTGCCCAAAACCTGGACTTGATTTTCCTCTAAGACAAAGAAAACGAGCTATCGAGTAAGTACCTTTATTACATATCGCCGAAGCCAAAAGAAACATCCATATTTATGGTTGCTCTCTTAATGGGCCATTTATACATATTGGTTGAAAATGTCTTGGGTGGTCTCAAACAATAAACGTATGTACGATGATGAAGAAACGAAGAAAATCACGGGCATTAGATCTAACGTATAAAGACTAACGTTGCACTTTGCGATACATTTTTGAAAATCGATGAGATCTTCCAAAATTCTAATTCGTTCATGAAAAATTGTCCTTTTAAAAAAAAATCACAATCTTCTCTAAAACCATATGAGCGGGCAAATTGAATTTTTTTAGGCATTGGTAATGGATCAACGATGGTACTCGTTCGTGGAAATTTGCAAACATTCGGCTTGAGATTTGTCTTTTTACAAGGAATATTTCTCCCTTGCCAATAACATGATGATAATCGTTTTTGAAACGCGCCTAATTGTCTATTAATTACCGCCATGGCATACTAAACCAACCTTTGGGGACATGATAAAAATCCTGCAAATTCAAATTTATATTTTACCAGTTTTGGGTACGCTAATGTTAGGCCTTGGGGGGGGTCCTATTCTTAATTTTTTTCACATAAAACCTCGGAAAGCTCATTAAACTGAGAAATTGATCGGCTGATCTCTTAATGTGGCATAATGGTTGATTGATTTCGAGTTTTGACATTCATTAAGATCCGAGGAGTTTTGGCTTGCAAAGCATAATCCGAGTCAGGAGATTGGATAAGACGATGCCCTGCTTGGTTGGGCTTCTTGTTGTTCATTGGTCATGTAGGATCAATATGGGTTGAAGGTATTCGTGAAGTGGGTGATTAGTAGTGATGGGATCAAATAAATTTTCAGAATCAAGATCCCCAGAAAGCTCGGAAACTCAAAGCACCGCCGTTTCCAACGTACCCTAAAAGGTTAGGTTTGACCATGGAGGTCTCAATTTAACTGGAGGTCAATCAAATTGTCGCCGTATACCCCGGTAGGCTTTGATCTCACTAGGGAACGGGGCTAAAACGATGAGTTAGGCCTTGCCTTGGATCGGTTTTCACCCTCCATCCTGTTTAAGAGGTTATTTCTGATCTATTCCAGTCAATATAGTCCAATTTTCACGCATATTGTTGTTTATAATTCAAGATGATTGACATTGGGATTCAAGGTTCGTGCAATAGTTGGCTCTTTTTCGTTCAATAGTTAATAAAACACGTCTGATTCACTTTCAAGGAGTGCTTGGATGTTTCTGGCAACCACTCACATGAAAAAAGGAACTTTACACGAATTCTTGTCACTTGCAATTTTAATTCGAACAAGTCAAATTTCAAGGTTATAACTATGGTCGTTAAAAAATCTACTCTGAGATGACAGCTCGGCAGCTTGCATACACTAGAGGTTGCGTTGCTTGCCTTTCGAGCATGACGTAGCGTATTGTAACTTTTGAAGATTTTCTTGGTTGGAATAAAAAATGTTACGGGTTCGAATCCACAGAAACCTTTTATATATCAAGTTGATTTTATGATAAACTAAATGTTGGGAATTGATATAAGAAGGCAAGTTGGTGTATGCCAAATTGTAAGATCCATTCATCTGACCCCCACAAGAAAAGGACTTAAGCAATAATGGTTCAATACAAAAATTTTACTTGGGCTGGGTTGAAAAGGGCTCAACCAATCTCTAAACACACAAACAAAGCCCAAATGTAGGTATAAATCCATGTAGCATTCATACTGGTGCAACAAGCAAAAACAAAAATGGACTTCATGATTAATAAAAGCATCCCACACTAATACGTGTTTCCTAAAATTCATTTAAATCCAAAATCGTGTTGTCTAATCCGATTGGAAATTAATTAGTCAATCAATAGTTGGAGGCAAATTGCCAAATCGGCCCCAGACAGGTCCATGAGAGATGATGAGAGACTTGTGCCCTGAACAAGCGCGCCCAATCGTCGTTGCTCTAAAGTCTCCGTGAATAACGCTAGAGTATGTAGAGCAGCTTGACAGCTGTCATCTCAAAGTTCACTTTTTAACGACCATAGGTTATAGCCGATGATCAGAGACTAATCTTCCACAACAATCACAGCTGTTGTCGATGCGATACTACGACAGCTAGTCCTAGAGAAATCAAAAGGCTGTAACACTAGCAGCGCTGGCTTCAAATTTCGATGCGTTGGTGTGAGGGTGTCCAGAACAGGTACAAGACTCTCCAAGATCTGAAGGAAATTGATTGATTTCTTCTAGCATTAGAACACCCCTATATTATACTACCCCTCCCTCTCCCCGCAAAGTTAACATAAACTAAATGATATGAATTGGACCAATATGAGTCCAATCAACACTTCCCAGAAGAGCTTTTAAAATGCTTGTAAATTTGGCCACCCTGGGCTGACTCTTTCTCTTATGCTCTTGAGTTGCTCTGGCACTCGCTTGCTGGCTTACCCGTCCTGTTTCACTAGTGAAACAACTGACACGGTGGTTGAAAAGCCTTACTAAAGGTTGTCAGAAATATCCACATGAGTCTTGTTAACTTTGAGGCATAACAGCGTTTAATGGGAGCAATAATTCAGTAAAGCGATAAGATCAAAAGTGCTTCATATGCATTTGCAAGATATAATAAAATGCTATGAAGGGATCGCGTATTTCTCCCAAAACTTGATAAGGCTTTTTCACCACCGTGGTGAGATGGGTGAGGCGAGAGGAGAGGAGACACTGAATCCCAGAATCCTGCTCTATGCACTGGGCAGGAGACACCGATAGATGAGTGGGGAGTGGGTGCATGTGCTCACTACATCCTTTTGATACAACATTACAACCTGATACTGCCCCATTGGCCACCGGGCCAATTTGCCAGACCGGCAGCAGCTGTGGATGTTTAGGAAGATTAGTCTCTGATGATCGGCTATATTTCATGGTTCGTCCATCTTGCATCACTTGGTTACCTCAACTTAACTTGGACAGCTGAAAAACTTGAACAGGAGGAAAGAAATCCTGGTAGACAGGAATCCCTCCAGCTACAGCTAAAAACTGGCCATGTTCCTCCCTATAATTTCGAATGTTTATGACGAGGGAATTTGACTGGCTTGGAGAGCGTGACCATGATTTCTTAAATTTCTGGTCGGGAGGTTGAGTTCAGTGGTTTCTAAAATTTCCGTTACAATTGGGGTACATTTGGCGGCGTCAAATATGTCCAGTGTAACGTCGTCAATGGTTTGACCAAAAAGGTAACCCTGGTTTGATGGAATAAAAATCAGGGTCACTTTTTGTGACTAACTAACAGGTTTCCGATATTCACCCAGTAATGCCATATGCCACTGAAAATGTAAATTGGTAGCCCTTATGCAACCTCCGGTGACTATTTTTATAATCCCATCGGTAGTGATTAGGCGTGTTTGCAGACTTCCAGGTATCAATCAGGATCGTTTTTGCATATAGCCGTTTTATTTCGAGGACACTTGAACTGTTATGGAGTTCTCGTAGAGGATCCAATCGTAGTTCCATTTGTCCATGGACAACGGTACTCTGGACATATTTGACGCCGCCATATGAATCCCAATAGCATAACGGAATATTTAGAAACCATTGAACTGAACCTCCCGACCAGAAATTGAAAAAATCTTAGGCACGCTTTCCAAGCCAGGCAGATTCACTCACCATAGACATTCAAAATTATAGGGATGAACATGACAAGTTCTGCGCTGTAGCTCAAGTAGGTTGTTTATAGAAGAGTTCTCGTCAGCCCTTTTTAACTATGGTTCAAATTTTCAGGTGTCCAAGTTGAGGTTAAGCTAGACGGATGATACAAAATTGATGAACAAAGAAATTTGACTTGCGGGAGTAAAAATTACGAGTGAGAGGAATTCGTGAAAAGTCCCAAAATATATTCGATGTCAGTGGTTGCCAGAAACATCCAAGCACTCCTTGACAATGAATTAAGGGTGTTTTAACCACTACTGAACGAAAAAGAGCCAACTATTACACGAACCTTGAATTCTAATGTGAATAATCTTGAATTACAAACAGTTCAATAAGTGAAAACTGGAGCGTAATTGCTGGAAATGATCAGCAGTAGCCTCGTTGAATAGATGGAGG
The DNA here is from genome assembly GCF_007210705.1 of Tigriopus californicus. Classification (NCBI taxonomy): domain Eukaryota; kingdom Metazoa; phylum Arthropoda; class Copepoda; order Harpacticoida; family Harpacticidae; genus Tigriopus; species Tigriopus californicus. Next base: position 5,831,439 of record NC_081442.1, read on the forward strand.
GTGAAAACCGATCCAAGTTAAGCCCTAAATTACCGTTGTAGTCCCGGTTCTTGATGAGATCAAAGCCTACCGAGATATCCGACGACAATTGGAAAGACCTCCAGTTAAATAGAGACCTCCATGATTTGTCTTACAATCAAGACTTACGATCCAACAACGCCAAGTTCCAAGTTCTTGTATTGTTTGAAAACGTCCAATTTTATGTAGTCCCAAATCAAACTATTCTTGTCAAAAATCTTTCTTGTGGAATATTCTGATCATTGTTAGAATATGGCCAAAAAAGGGTCAAATCGATAAAAAATTGACAGTTGGCAAGAAACAAAAAAGTGACCATCTAATATGTTGATTGATTGTGAAACGAAAGAAGTTGGTGAAATGAGTCAGTTAAATATCAATTTCACTTTTCAAAGCCATTCAATCAAAATCATTTTTGAATTTCCTTCATGAAGATTTAATCCAACTTGTCGTAAAAGTAAAAGAGTAAATTTCAATGTTCCTTCATTTTTAAACGCAACAAGTATTTGCTTTAACTTACGAAAGCTTTCCCTTTCTAGGTAAGACCGCAACATTTCCCGTTTCTCGGAACATGTGGTGCTCAAATTCACGCAACCTGATAAATATCTACGCTGAATGCAAAGCCAATTTCCTCACCAAAGTAAGAGGAACCTCGTCTCTTTTTGGCAAGACGTTTTGCCACGTTGAGATAGAAATTCAATTTCAAACTCTTTGAATGAGGCAGTCAAATATGCCAACCATTCATTTGAAAACGAAAAGATTTCATATCAATGAGTTCACTCTAATCCAAATTATTTGCCAATGCGACTATTACATATGTAGTCTACGCCCTAGTTTTTGACATTCCTGCGAGCAATTACTTCTTCGTGGATTTGAAATTGCTTTTATCCGTTTTTAAAGCTCTTAATTTAAATCTGATGCTCCATTGTACAATTGCCAACTCTTTTAAACCAAGAAACTTCATTTAAAAATCAAAATAATTATTTTTGCCTTTTTTACGAAAACTAAATCTGACCTTCAAGCCCAGCTTGCATTTGTAGACAAAGCCTAATGGCTTATGTCTCGGAGATTCCCTTCCTGACATTCCATGTTGATTTCGGGTTTGTTATTATCATCATTGCTCTCTGAAAAGGTTGTTGCCTTCAGGCTTCCTGTTCCTACCATTCAACTCAGGAAATGGAACGTCTGGCCAAGATGACAAAGACCTCCTCCTCCTTCTTCTTCCTCTCTCCTTCTCCTCCAGTTCCACCACCTGATGGCATGGAATACTCCATCCACAAGCGAAAGAACCCCCCATAGTATTGATGTGGTTTTGTGGGTGTGGGTGTCTCGAGAAGAGGACTCAACCATCCTGCACTTGGCATTCCAATAGTAAAGTGCAGGTGAGGAGATCTGCTGAAGGCATGTACCCACCACCTTTAATTTCATTACTCTGTGCTTAAGACGAGATAGATTCCCAAAGGTGACCGTCCCTCTACAAGCGACTCAAAGCAACAGATACCAAATGTATAGGTCCAAGAATCGCTATCAGGGAGCATCAGGTGTCTGCGATAATGATAAATTTGAATGATTTGGGGAAATACTTCACTTTGGATCTTTCGCTTCTGCGGCTGATTTCTTAGAAAAGTAACGAATGATGCGATGATGGCACTGATTCAAAAGCTCGTCTGACACATGAACCCGAGTTTTGGGTTTCACGCTAAGACCTAAAGCGAGCAAGCAGAATAAGGACGTGTGTACAAAATTGTCTTTGTGCCTGTCAGAAACCTTGCATTTTCTTGAGTTAAAAAAAGGTCATTTTCCATTTTTTCAAGTGGAATTGACTCGAGTGAATCGACTCGAATGCATTGTCTTGACTTTTTAGGAGTGATAGCATTTGATTTTGAGCACTGCACATTTCCTATCCAAGAGACCTGTTTTCGTTTGGAAAACTCTCACTTCCCGAAATCTTCTTGATACAAAAGTGACCTCATCCTACTCATTTCAGGGAAAGTTAAAGTATTAGCTGGCACTTTATCAATGTATTTTATTGAGTGTCGGCCGAGTATTGAAGGCGACTATTGGCGATATGATCAAGTGAATTGGACCAAATCTTGACAGAAAGAAGTGATCATCACTCCTCTGGAACAATCATTAACTGAGCGAGTTAGGAAAGCAAGATGAGAAGAAGAAAGAGAAAAAGGAAGCTCTTTGAAGAAGGGATCTCCCTCCTATTCCTGGTTCCATGAAGTGACCTACAAAACAGAGAAGCATGTTTGATCCTTCATTCATCTGATGATCACTGAGAGAACTTAGAACGCTAAACGTGTTCCTTGGCCACAATTATCATCAGCTATTGCAAAAACATGCAACTTAATGTCAAAAGTGTTTGTCCTTTTATGAAGCACATCTTGAAGAATCCCTTGTCGTCGAAAATTGAAACTCATTTTCACCGATCACTGATTCAAACTTTTTACCTTTTTATCGGCAAATGTATTAAATCATCATTACCTTTGATCAAATAAAGACACGGAAAATAATGTTTACTATTAGCACTTGCTGTGAAATGTTCAATCGCTGAAAATGAATCACAAAGAAACAACAACTACACTGAGTTGGAGAACGCTAACCCTTTTAGTTCACCGACTGTTTGGAGGAAATGCTGTTTTCTTTCTCTTCCTCACTCTAAGTGGCTAACCATCTCGAGGTAAACACTTTTGTTGTCAGAATTCGAGAATGGAAATCAAAACACTGCTTGCTCTTCGAGATTTCCTCCAGACGAGCCAGATTTGATGAGGGTTATTCTACCTATACTGTACTGTACGTACGGCACAATGCCCTCACTGGGTGTGTGTATGTACTGTGTATTGTATGTATGTATAACACATCCTGGTTCTAATATGAGTTGCTGAAGGAGAGGTCAGCCAGAGCTTCTACTTCAAAGATACAGAGGGCGACCATCAGACCTTTGAGTCAGATGACCGGGACGTGTTTGTGACAACTTAATACGTCTGCCAATTACGGCTTTGCCCAACTCCATTTTTGTCATTTAATATTGATGGACTCGACAACATTGGACACCGGCCAAAGACAACAATGGCCAACATGATAACTGTCCAGTCGAGTCCTCGGCTTGACGACGTGGTTTGACCTGATAAATATTATTGGCGAATAAAAAAAGAACAGTAACACATATGAGTCTAGTGCCAGCTCAATTCAGTCCATTCCGATATTCCCATTTTGGAAGTCTTCCCTGTGTCGACCAAATACACGGCCAGAGCAACAGGAGACAAGTCATGGTCCCGTCTTTGAGGGACAGAATCCGCTCCAAGCGTCGTGTTACGTTTTCCTCACTCTCTCTCCTTTACTCTCTCTTCTAGTCCCTCTCTGTCTTTACTGTCAAAGCTAGATTTGTACACTAGTAAGGCTGTTTGTTCGCTCGTTCATTCGGCCCCCTGTCGTTGGCCTTGTCAGAAGAAGGGACTTCACTACAGTATGGCTCCTTATTGGGGCTCACGTTGAAGAGCAGAAAAGTGTAGGTATGTCCTTTCTAGACAGCCTTTGCCCTACAATCACCTGCACCATTGGAGTAGCGAGTGAGTGAGTGAGTGAATGAGTGAATGGATGGATGAGGGTTCTCTTCGTGTCTCGTTCCCGGCTCGGGAAAGAGAAAACGAGACTCAACACAACAGAGAAGGAAGGCCACGACAAAGGCCGAAAAGCGGGCGCCCATCTCCTACCGAGCTATATGCGCAAGGTGTGGGGAGGAGAAGGAGCTCGAATGGACACAGCGATTTCGAGGGTGAGCAAATATTAGTCACTAGATTGGTTTGTAAGGGTGAACATGACCCGCCCATTTCAAACCTACCCCGGGAAGGTGCTTTCGCGTAAACACCCTCGAAGTCAGAGTGATGGAAAATTATGAGGACAACGTGTGAGTGAAAGACATCGGCACCTTGGTCGAGGCTGCCATCCGAGAAAACCGAAGAGAACGAGATGCTCCAACTTGAGTGATGTGCAGCCAATCTGACCATTTCTTGGGAAGATTGCGCTGAATAGAGTTGTTGCTCGAGAATAGAATGTCAAAGCAAGGTCGCTCTCCTGATCGGAGGACCGTTGTGATGGTGTTTGTTCGTCGTGTCCTAATTAGATAGAGTTAGAAGAAGCGACAAGTGTTCATTATTGATTGTCATTGCTTTGTTGAAAAAACGGAAAGAAAAGAAAAGGCATCTTCTTGCTTGTCTTTCCGTCAGCCCCTCCAACCTAACGAGATCGACCGTTCGACGGCAGTATCAAACGTAAAGCATGAAATCATGTTGCCCCTGTGTCACGAGTGAATTGGGCGAATTATTGGTCCTTGGTCACACCCCGGTCCCACGGCTGACTTCATTCATGAAATCAAATCGTTGGCAGTATTTGCCATCTTCATCATCATCATCAACATGAGCTTTGCTGCAGGCGCTTTCACCTCTGGTCTGAGATCAGGAAACGAAGGTCAGAGGCGTCAATTCACCACACCTTCTAATAAAGGCTCGAGCTCAGGCTCAAATTACCCGCTCAATTCCAATCAAAATATTAACAATAGTGGCTCAAGCAATCAACTTGTCAATTCTAAAACTGTTATTTTACCTTTGGCTTCCTTGGAAGAGGAAAAGACAGATGGACAAGAGCGTCAATTTCACCGCGAAGGGTAAGTCTCACCTACCTACAGTACCGTACATAATTGGTGAAGTGCACTAGCATACCTTGGAGACATTGGGGGACACTGGGGAACAAAATTCGAGCAACGAATAATCCAAGATGTCAACATCGGAAACTCATGCATTACAAATGAGATTCGAGTATACTAGTACTAGCTAGTGTAGTAGTTGCGCGATAATGACTTCGGATGAAGAGAAATTGAGGAATCGGATCAAAATAGATCCCTTAGACCATCATAATGAATCAAAGAGAGATAGCTCCACTCGCTGATCGAGTGCCAGAAACTCGCCAAGCTTTGATCAGCGTGAAAGAAGGATCAAGTAGCCAACCCTGGGAAGACTCAAGTGTTAAGGATTTAGGAGAACCGGAACCATGATATTGCTCAAAGTTAAAGCATTGCACAATGTTAAGTGTTTTGTCTCTCTTGAGCTTTGTGACCCGGATCTACAGTACAAGAACAATAAAATGGAACTCAAAGGGCATTTCACTCCCCGTCTCATTCAGCCTTAAGCCTCATCAAAGGCGGGCGTTGTAAACTAAAAATAAAGACTACGGAAAGCTACAAAACTGATCTCGGAGCTGTGCAAGTGCTCCAAAGTACGTGCCTCAAATGCTCTCCCAATCAGATCCAGAGCTACGTGATATCACTTACAACGTTTGACCAGAACTTGTGAAGCAGAATCCACTACGTTTCTCATGATTAGGTCATAAACCCAAAGTTCAGTTCAGATATTGGTCTTGATCAATAGTACGAACAGCTACTCGGATCATCGCATTTGGTCCAAGACCGAAAAAAAATAAAGTAGTTCCAGTCTAGTGGATAACACTGCATGCATACCGTGGAAAGTTGGGATGCTTCAAAATCTTGAAGATATGATACCTATCCCAAGGGTATTGGAATTGTCCTTGGACTCATAAAGACATTTCAAATTTACATGAAATCCGTCGGATAAGATACCGGGAAATATGAAATTGTGTCAGTGGATCCATTAATGCAGCAAGGCGACAATGTGCACTCACAACGTATGTAAAGGTGGTCCTGCGTGTTCGCTGGTTTTCCGCCGTTTTTTCGCTCCAGTCTTCGTTCGACCCGCTCATTCGAGTCCAAAACGACCTCACGAGCGCACGATTATACGTTGTGCTCTCCTGGGGGGCCGGGGGGAGAAGAGCTAGTATGAATTATTAAGAACTGCTTCCGTCAGTCTCGAGGTACAGTGAGAGTTCCTTGGCTTACCGATGTTAGCTATGTTGCTGTCTAAGAGCTCTCTAGTCAGTAAATTTGTAGAACAGTATTGAAAGTGACGACCTGCCAATGTTTTCGAAGTGCCCATAACCAGTAGAATTTATGCTCTACAGACTTATTGAAGAACACAGAGACGATTGTTTTGATGGCAATGATGATGACTATCACGGTGGCGTTAGGTGGTTCCAAAAGTTCTCCCAATATCAGAGCGGGTCACAGATGGCAATGATAGCGCTTTCGAAGGATAATAACACCTCAGTCGGACCTAACTAGGCACAATTGGGGAGCCACTAAGCTCGTTTCTTTTTGAAAGACTTTAATGAGTTTATTCTGCCGAAGGCCAACGACCACGTTTTAAAGCAAATCGAAGCGGAAACAAATCGATCAGGGTAAAACTACCCGTCTTTAGTTTGAACATGGTAAGGAGAACGAGTCGAACAACTCAAGTCATTTTTATTCTCTCTACTTGATAGTCGGTAGAGTTTTGGGGGCCCTTGTTCCGAGGAGGCCATATCTCATTTTAAAGAGAAGGAATCCTCATGTGACATTTGCTCATAATTTGTTGTCCTAGCCGAAGGTCGAATTTTTAAAACGAGCCCTTGAAATTTTTCTTTGCTCTTTGCCATGAAGTTTCAACTTAGGATCTGGTCTCTGTTGCATAACCCGGTTGATAATTACCATTAAAATGATTGCTTGGGCTTGGTTTTGCTTGGTTAGAACCAATTCTGGAAATTACCAAGCTGTTAACAATTTCTTAGGAATTGTTCCAAATCTGGTAAATTTAGATGGCTTCAAACTCCAAACCCAAATACATACGCGTAGCTACGTGACTCTTTAAAGCGGTTAATTTGCACGATGAAGGTCAGGTCTTGATTTAGTTTTGGGCCACCGTTTAGGACTTTGTCGGTGAGGACCAAACGAGATCGTTTCAGTGGCCAAATTTGGCCATATTTGCCATTGACCAACAAATTCCTAAGGAGTGTGCGGGGATGTGCCTTCATAGAACAAACATCCACACCTTGCGATGTGAAAAATGAAATAAGTCCGTACCATTGAGTGTTGGAGTATGGATGTATGGAGTGATATATTTTCACGTATCCAGCCCACCATTCAAGTCCGTAATTAGTAAAACCAGATGTACCACTCAAAACCCTGATATATTTCAACATCGAATCGGAGTGCTCGCAATTTGGAGTATCGATAAAAGTTCTGGTTAGTTTTCTTCAAAATTCATCTTTCAATTTAGTCCAATCGGAAGGCCTTGAACAATTGTTTGATTTGTCTGCATGCAATATCCTGATCAATGTATCTCGCCTTTGTAAATTGGTCCCCACCAAAGGTCGGTTGTTCCAGGCTCTAGATTGAGTTGGTTAGCCCTTCGCAGTCTTTTTGTCGACTTCGCGAGACCGAGCTCCATAAAGTCAGAATCGTACAATATCTCCCTTGATTCAATGTTCCCAAGCGGCTTCTCTCCATTGTGTGTGAGTGTATGTGTGCGCGCGTGTGTGTGCCATTACAATGTTCGACCAAGAGCAAACCACCAGCGAACCACCAAAGATAGCATTTCGTGAAGATAGTAAAGCTACGTTGTACGCACGCTCAGCAGCTGCAGCGGTTACTAAAGTTGTAACGGCGTCGGCAGCCTCGAAAGATGCTCCACTCCTCGTTGGTTCAATGCCAACAAAGGCAAGACCTACACCAATCAAGCGAGGTGCTCATTAGACCACACTTGGGAACGGACCACCGACCGAGGTGTGCCTACGAAAAGCCTTTGTGTCCGTTAGCCAGATGCTTATTGTTCCAATACTTGGGGATTGGCTCCTGCATCAAAGCATGTGGCTGATATGTATGGCGTGATATGAAATCATTTAATAAGTCTATGATGATCCTCGAAGCTGAAGGCCTGCCCTAGCCTGGCCTAGGACCTCTATTTTTAGATTTCGCTCCTCCGTACACTCACATCCTGATGTTAGATGGATCTTCATTTCCAACCTTCCGACCAGCCTTTGAATTGGAAGCGTTTCCTTGGATCAACTTTTCCTCTCGTATTCAAGGCTTTTCACGGCTCTCCAAATGGCTAGAGTCTCTTCGTTTCTATTCTCCCCGTGTGGTATTGTACTCACAAGGCCGATTCGAGGGGCTAACTTTCTCGCTTTGTTTCTCAAGAACATTAGAGGATAGTTTACACTTTCGAGTGGACGATAATGATTTGGCCTTGATGGTCCTCCACCTGTACAATTGGATCTCGATCCTGGGTTTGATGATTCGAGTAAAGCTCGGAAAGCGATTTGAATTGGGCCTGAACATAGACCCAATGTTCCATGTACAGTATTTGTGGCTATTGGGATAAAGAACCCAAGGGATAAATAAGCATAAGGACGAATGGATGCTCACCCTCAGGTTTTGGGAACATACTTCTCACACGACACAACCATTCCTATTCAGGACCAGATGATACTTGGCACGAGGAAGGGAGCAAAGGCCGACGAGGATGAAGACGAAGACGACGGGAGGGAGGCTAAGATGCTTGCTCCACTCCTCCGACAAGACGAGAGTACGAGAGTACGAGAGTAAACCGTTTCAAAGGATGTATGTGGAATAGTAGGCGAAGGTTTATTTTATTCAACAACCATATTACCTCAACCATTACTACATACCCCGCCTTGTGATGAGGCGAGGACTCGTAAAAGGTTGTTCCATCTTGCCTTTCTCAACACAAGATGTACCACAAACTCCACAGGCTGTACATACGTTTACACTCGGTACAGTAAAGGCTCAATCTCGAGGTCTGCACATTTTAGCCGAATTTGCTCACGGCTGAAGAGATTGGAGCTCGAGTGAGTGCAAGTAGAACCCAAGGAGTCGGATGTGCTTCCTCCTTCTTCTCCTTCTACTTCTCTTCCAACTCTGCCTGTTTGCTCCTCGTCTCGATTGGCTTGTCCCCTCTATCGTGTGCTGAAATTCCAATAATCTTACAAATCTTCCAATATTGATCCGAGATTACCCACAGAGAAATATCATTCAACTCTTCTGGCACGTTCATCATTGGTGCACCAATCGTATCGAGGGCAAGACGAGATGAAGCTTTAGAATTTTTACTAGAGATTTTGGCTCTCCAGTACAGTAGTACATATGTACGTTTATACGTAAATTATCTTACCCCAATGAGACGACTAGCTGGATGGCGAAGAGCAAGCAAGACATGTCCGATAAATCGCTATAATATGAGAGGGATCATTTGAAATCGTCAAGTTTCTCCCACTTTTGTTTGGTATAGTTTGAGAAGATTTGCTGGGAAAGTCCCTGCATTGCACCAATATGCAAGTTGGCCAAGGTTTCGCAAGACTAGAGTTATGAACCACTTTTGCTTGAATGATTTGACACTTCTCCTTCTTTCAACCTCGTCTCGAAATTAGTCCTAGTATCACATTTACTTTGATTGGCTTTTTCTTTTGGTCAAACATTGGATCATATCAGAGTTGACGAGGAACACGAAACTCCCCGGCTCTCCCCCTAATTTGTTTTGGATTGGTCCTTTTGATTGATTAGAACTATAAAAAGCAACCGCTCAACAGGACTGTTACCCGTTGATTTAGCCATTCATTTTAATTGAACTCTTCGACTGGTTTAACACAACAATATGGCTGTTGACAGCTTGACATCTTAAAAAAAACGAATTAGTTTTATAAGCTACGTGTTCTGTTCTTCATCTTAAAGAGAGAGACCTGCCATTTTACTCCCATTTTATATCAGATCCTTGGACGCATCCAGACGCAATGACAGGCCTGGGCTCCATTCCCAGATATACGTAGTACAGTATAATAATGTAGGAGATCATTTTGGAGAGCAGGAGAATGATACGTACAAAGAATGGCCATTAAGATTCATTGAGCACCCTAACAGACCAAGGACGAGTGTTGGGAGGAAAGAGCAAGGTCCTAAGACGTCCATTAAAAAAGATAGGGTGTCACCCAACGTCATTGACCACAAAGAAAATGTACTTAATATGTGGGTACAAATCATATGCATCATGTATTTGCGCTCTGCTTTGACAGGACCGAGGTTTCTTGGGTTTCACAAATCATGCAAAAAGCATTCATTGAGGATGCTTTGTTAAGTTTAATTCATAGAAAATACTGTCCGTCACCACTTCGTTCAACCATGAATCTAACGAGTTGAAAAGTAAAAACCTTCAAGCCCACGTGAACCCCGGCTAGCTAGAACAAGTCAGAGTAAGACAAGTTTCTGATCAAAAATCGAATTCGTTGGTGAATTTGAATTTAAAGCTAAATGGTATATAGATATAAGGTTGTCATCTCGAACGGCTGAGGATTATATTCCATAAAGAAATTCTGCAAAACCCACGAAACTATCAATCAAGTTTAAGGGCTTTGAGTTCCCCTTTTTAGGTTGGAAACGCATACAATAGTATCCAACCAACAAAGAAATATTCTGTGACGATCACGTTATGATCCTGGATGTCGATTATGCGTTACATAACTTGACGCAACTCAGTAAAGCCCAGGGGCCTTTGATGGTTTGGTCTACGTTCATTCGATCTTGGTGGTCCATTGGTACCACCAAGAGGTCACTTCCTGATGATGTATCGTTGACGACCAATCTGTCATTGGGTCAGTGGTACTAAGTATTTGTGCATGATATGATTGACTTATCCAGCCTTAGTAATGCACTCCTCGGCCTTTGACCATATTTGATCATTTCGGGCTTCGGGTTAAGGGAGTACAGTACGTTCATATTATCTAGAGTACTGTATATACACAAGGCTAGCTCAGTTTCGAGTCGAGCTACTCTCATCATATATTCGTGCGGATGATATGGAACTACATACCATGGAATTGGGCCATGCAGCCCTGTGGCTAGCAGTAGGATAAAGGCACTTTGGTCACAAGTTTGAACCTCGGACCCCACGAATAATCAAAAAATAGAATCGAGTATTTAAAGCGGAGTCAACCAAAGGCTCACATTATACTTGTCGTGATTTTGTTACGATGACTAAACATTAAGCAATCTGGAAGTCCAACGTGACTTTTGACTTTTCTGTTTTGAGCCTAACATGAAAAGAACGTCTTAGAGCGAGGACATGGAACTTATAGTTTATTACAAGCATTTCGTCCAGAATGTGCTAAAAGTAAGACAAATATGGCGCCTTCTTCCAATATGATCTCAAGACTAGTACAAGAGATGAAACATCCATTGAAAGAAAGTGATGTCATTTTTTTTTGTTTCACGCTGCCTCTGAATGTCGTGATTCGAGGAGTCCTCGTCTGACTGCAGTGAATATACAAAGGCTCTGTTGGGTGTCAGGAGTCTTGAATGGGGAATGTACTCTCTCGGTGTAGTAAAAGAGCATTGGCGAAAAAATCGATACCTTTAATTTTCTTTGCCAATCCAGGAGGTCAAATAACAGTCGCTGCCATTTACCTCCATACGAAGCGATATACGCGTACATAGTATATGAGGTGAATTTGACCAGAGCCCAAAATGGTCTAATAAAACCTGAATGCTGGATCGCCTAATATTATCAAAATTGCCATGAGGGGTGGGTGTTTTAAGCTTCTTTTTATTCACTGTAATGACGTCAACTCCAACCAGGGTCAAGAAAAGGTGATTTTTTAAGGTTGACTGAGATCAAATTCAGTAATTAATGTATAATTTCACTTTCTACTTGGATGAGCTCGGGGAAATGACCTAGCTTGCCATGGCAATGCAATCCTTTGCAATCCTGCTCTTCCTCCTTTGCCAAAACCCAATGCCAGTAGTTCATATTATTCTTATTTTTATAACTCTACACTAATTTACTATAGAGCGAGGCATCCACCATATACGTTATGCCTCTCTAACGGATCAATGAGCCTGTCCAATGGATTCACATGAGAACGATATTGGCTTTTATGATCATTCCAAGAATGAAAAAAATCGGTAAAGTCCATCTTTGATATTTGATTCACTTGACCCTCTCAACTGTACATCCAAAATAATCTTGGTCGAAAATAAATCCTCAGTGGCGAAGTCTAACTTTTAATGCCATAGGGAAGTCCACATAAATCAATCAGCGTACCCATTTCAGCGATAATTTTTCAAATTTGTACAATCTTTGCCAGGACCTAAATAGAATTGAACATGATTTGCTACACTTGCAAAATAATATCATCAAAAACACTTTGGAAAAAAAAGACATGAAGTTTTTTAACGTCATCCAGAATGCTTTGGTAGTTTAACTTACATGTGTTAGGGGTGATGGACACCTGTTCCGTCGAGGGTCCTTTTGTTCCTCGTCGAGGTCCAAGTGGCCCGAGGAACAATGAAGGTCCACGAAGACAAAAAGAAACATGATTGCCCAGTTAGTTTGGTACGTAAAGCATGCTACTAGCCACTAAGTAGCAATCACAAGTCTTTCGAAAGCAGGGAAAATCGAAATACTATCCCTGTCCAGTTGTCGTGTCACTGAAAAAGACTCCCTCGCTGCCCTTCAATGCACACAAGTTCCTTGGGTCAGAATATGTGTGTCTTCATAAAACATATAACTATGATTCCTTCAGAAAAATTCCAAATCGAGATTGAAATCGATCAAAGATACACGCCACATCAGTACAAAAAAATAGTGCATGCTTGTTTCACCCTAAGCTTAATGGGATTTGGAAGGTAAAACTGAGATCAGACAACTTCCTCGACAACATGAGTGACAAACTGTAAATCCAAGATGAAAAGCTCACATGTCTGTTGATCGAAATTTGGCAAATCTCGTTCCAGAAGATGGAACAGACTAGAGGGAAATATCCTGGGAAACGTTAAAAGAGGTCTTGTCTAAAATTGGCCTTTGATGTCTTTGAAAAGGTTCTAGACGTCAGAGAGCTGCTATGACAACAGGATTGGGTTTACTCAGTCCTTGGGGTGGGTACAACTAAACAGGCAAACTACATAGAGACAACAACGCTGCCCTTGAAAGCGATCAGACCATGGAGCTATCTTGAACCCCAACTCCATGTACCGATACATACGACGGACAAAGCCTAAGTGCGACGCGTACTTTCGACAGGCTTTTGAAAATTGGAAAACGCGGTCGTTCCGTTATTGATGATTAAGGTTCGCTAGGAAAGATTAAGGAGAGCGCCAACCAAGCGCTCTTTGGAATATGTGGAATATGTACCTCTTCAAATAATGGCATGAATCCACTTATTCCAAATGATATTACACCATATGTTTGTAAACAATAATA
>NC_081442.1:5845613-5891632 GCF_007210705.1 Tigriopus californicus
GAGAGTACGAGAGTAAACCGTTTCAAAGGATGTATGTGGAATAGTAGGCGAAGGTTTATTTTATTCAACAACCATATTACCTCAACCATTACTACATACCCCGCCTTGTGATGAGGCGAGGACTCGTAAAAGGTTGTTCCATCTTGCCTTTCTCAACACAAGATGTACCACAAACTCCACAGGCTGTACATACGTTTACACTCGGTACAGTAAAGGCTCAATCTCGAGGTCTGCACATTTTAGCCGAATTTGCTCACGGCTGAAGAGATTGGAGCTCGAGTGAGTGCAAGTAGAACCCAAGGAGTCGGATGTGCTTCCTCCTTCTTCTCCTTCTACTTCTCTTCCAACTCTGCCTGTTTGCTCCTCGTCTCGATTGGCTTGTCCCCTCTATCGTGTGCTGAAATTCCAATAATCTTACAAATCTTCCAATATTGATCCGAGATTACCCACAGAGAAATATCATTCAACTCTTCTGGCACGTTCATCATTGGTGCACCAATCGTATCGAGGGCAAGACGAGATGAAGCTTTAGAATTTTTACTAGAGATTTTGGCTCTCCAGTACAGTAGTACATATGTACGTTTATACGTAAATTATCTTACCCCAATGAGACGACTAGCTGGATGGCGAAGAGCAAGCAAGACATGTCCGATAAATCGCTATAATATGAGAGGGATCATTTGAAATCGTCAAGTTTCTCCCACTTTTGTTTGGTATAGTTTGAGAAGATTTGCTGGGAAAGTCCCTGCATTGCACCAATATGCAAGTTGGCCAAGGTTTCGCAAGACTAGAGTTATGAACCACTTTTGCTTGAATGATTTGACACTTCTCCTTCTTTCAACCTCGTCTCGAAATTAGTCCTAGTATCACATTTACTTTGATTGGCTTTTTCTTTTGGTCAAACATTGGATCATATCAGAGTTGACGAGGAACACGAAACTCCCCGGCTCTCCCCCTAATTTGTTTTGGATTGGTCCTTTTGATTGATTAGAACTATAAAAAGCAACCGCTCAACAGGACTGTTACCCGTTGATTTAGCCATTCATTTTAATTGAACTCTTCGACTGGTTTAACACAACAATATGGCTGTTGACAGCTTGACATCTTAAAAAAAACGAATTAGTTTTATAAGCTACGTGTTCTGTTCTTCATCTTAAAGAGAGAGACCTGCCATTTTACTCCCATTTTATATCAGATCCTTGGACGCATCCAGACGCAATGACAGGCCTGGGCTCCATTCCCAGATATACGTAGTACAGTATAATAATGTAGGAGATCATTTTGGAGAGCAGGAGAATGATACGTACAAAGAATGGCCATTAAGATTCATTGAGCACCCTAACAGACCAAGGACGAGTGTTGGGAGGAAAGAGCAAGGTCCTAAGACGTCCATTAAAAAAGATAGGGTGTCACCCAACGTCATTGACCACAAAGAAAATGTACTTAATATGTGGGTACAAATCATATGCATCATGTATTTGCGCTCTGCTTTGACAGGACCGAGGTTTCTTGGGTTTCACAAATCATGCAAAAAGCATTCATTGAGGATGCTTTGTTAAGTTTAATTCATAGAAAATACTGTCCGTCACCACTTCGTTCAACCATGAATCTAACGAGTTGAAAAGTAAAAACCTTCAAGCCCACGTGAACCCCGGCTAGCTAGAACAAGTCAGAGTAAGACAAGTTTCTGATCAAAAATCGAATTCGTTGGTGAATTTGAATTTAAAGCTAAATGGTATATAGATATAAGGTTGTCATCTCGAACGGCTGAGGATTATATTCCATAAAGAAATTCTGCAAAACCCACGAAACTATCAATCAAGTTTAAGGGCTTTGAGTTCCCCTTTTTAGGTTGGAAACGCATACAATAGTATCCAACCAACAAAGAAATATTCTGTGACGATCACGTTATGATCCTGGATGTCGATTATGCGTTACATAACTTGACGCAACTCAGTAAAGCCCAGGGGCCTTTGATGGTTTGGTCTACGTTCATTCGATCTTGGTGGTCCATTGGTACCACCAAGAGGTCACTTCCTGATGATGTATCGTTGACGACCAATCTGTCATTGGGTCAGTGGTACTAAGTATTTGTGCATGATATGATTGACTTATCCAGCCTTAGTAATGCACTCCTCGGCCTTTGACCATATTTGATCATTTCGGGCTTCGGGTTAAGGGAGTACAGTACGTTCATATTATCTAGAGTACTGTATATACACAAGGCTAGCTCAGTTTCGAGTCGAGCTACTCTCATCATATATTCGTGCGGATGATATGGAACTACATACCATGGAATTGGGCCATGCAGCCCTGTGGCTAGCAGTAGGATAAAGGCACTTTGGTCACAAGTTTGAACCTCGGACCCCACGAATAATCAAAAAATAGAATCGAGTATTTAAAGCGGAGTCAACCAAAGGCTCACATTATACTTGTCGTGATTTTGTTACGATGACTAAACATTAAGCAATCTGGAAGTCCAACGTGACTTTTGACTTTTCTGTTTTGAGCCTAACATGAAAAGAACGTCTTAGAGCGAGGACATGGAACTTATAGTTTATTACAAGCATTTCGTCCAGAATGTGCTAAAAGTAAGACAAATATGGCGCCTTCTTCCAATATGATCTCAAGACTAGTACAAGAGATGAAACATCCATTGAAAGAAAGTGATGTCATTTTTTTTTGTTTCACGCTGCCTCTGAATGTCGTGATTCGAGGAGTCCTCGTCTGACTGCAGTGAATATACAAAGGCTCTGTTGGGTGTCAGGAGTCTTGAATGGGGAATGTACTCTCTCGGTGTAGTAAAAGAGCATTGGCGAAAAAATCGATACCTTTAATTTTCTTTGCCAATCCAGGAGGTCAAATAACAGTCGCTGCCATTTACCTCCATACGAAGCGATATACGCGTACATAGTATATGAGGTGAATTTGACCAGAGCCCAAAATGGTCTAATAAAACCTGAATGCTGGATCGCCTAATATTATCAAAATTGCCATGAGGGGTGGGTGTTTTAAGCTTCTTTTTATTCACTGTAATGACGTCAACTCCAACCAGGGTCAAGAAAAGGTGATTTTTTAAGGTTGACTGAGATCAAATTCAGTAATTAATGTATAATTTCACTTTCTACTTGGATGAGCTCGGGGAAATGACCTAGCTTGCCATGGCAATGCAATCCTTTGCAATCCTGCTCTTCCTCCTTTGCCAAAACCCAATGCCAGTAGTTCATATTATTCTTATTTTTATAACTCTACACTAATTTACTATAGAGCGAGGCATCCACCATATACGTTATGCCTCTCTAACGGATCAATGAGCCTGTCCAATGGATTCACATGAGAACGATATTGGCTTTTATGATCATTCCAAGAATGAAAAAAATCGGTAAAGTCCATCTTTGATATTTGATTCACTTGACCCTCTCAACTGTACATCCAAAATAATTTTGGTCGAAAATAAATCCTCAGTGGCGAAGTCTAACTTTTAATGCCATAGGGAAGTCCACATAAATCAATCAGCGTACCCATTTCAGCGATAATTTTTCAAATTTGTACAATCTTTGCCAGGACCTAAATAGAATTGAACATGATTTGCTACACTTGCAAAATAATATCATCAAAAACACTTTGGAAAAAAAAGACATGAAGTTTTTTAACGTCATCCAGAATGCTTTGGTAGTTTAACTTACATGTGTTAGGGGTGATGGACACCTGTTCCGTCGAGGGTCCTTTTGTTCCTCGTCGAGGTCCAAGTGGCCCGAGGAACAATGAAGGTCCACGAAGACAAAAAGAAACATGATTGCCCAGTTAGTTTGGTACGTAAAGCATGCTACTAGCCACTAAGTAGCAATCACAAGTCTTTCGAAAGCAGGGAAAATCGAAATACTATCCCTGTCCAGTTGTCGTGTCACTGAAAAAGACTCCCTCGCTGCCCTTCAATGCACACAAGTTCCTTGGGTCAGAATATGTGTGTCTTCATAAAACATATAACTATGATTCCTTCAGAAAAATTCCAAATCGAGATTGAAATCGATCAAAGATACACGCCACATCAGTACAAAAAAATAGTGCATGCTTGTTTCACCCTAAGCTTAATGGGATTTGGAAGGTAAAACTGAGATCAGACAACTTCCTCGACAACATGAGTGACAAACTGTAAATCCAAGATGAAAAGCTCACATGTCTGTTGATCGAAATTTGGCAAATCTCGTTCCAGAAGATGGAACAGACTAGAGGGAAATATCCTGGGAAACGTTAAAAGAGGTCTTGTCTAAAATTGGCCTTTGATGTCTTTGAAAAGGTTCTAGACGTCAGAGAGCTGCTATGACAACAGGATTGGGTTTACTCAGTCCTTGGGGTGGGTACAACTAAACAGGCAAACTACATAGAGACAACAACGCTGCCCTTGAAAGCGATCAGACCATGGAGCTATCTTGAACCCCAACTCCATGTACCGATACATACGACGGACAAAGCCTAAGTGCGACGCGTACTTTCGACAGGCTTTTGAAAATTGGAAAACGCGGTCGTTCCGTTATTGATGATTAAGGTTCGCTAGGAAAGATTAAGGAGAGCGCCAACCAAGCGCTCTTTGGAATATGTGGAATATGTACCTCTTCAAATAATGGCATGAATCCACTTATTCCAAATGATATTACACCATATGTTTGTAAACAATAATAGCAGCAACAACAACATCTCTGTTGGTTGACTGTTGCTGGAAGGGAACAACACAGATATGCGGAACAGGCGGTCACCATCTCAACGACGACGACGACGATGACGACGACGAAAGATTGAGAGGATGGAAAACTTGGTTATTGCATTAGAGCGTGTGAGCAAGATTTGTCACTACCAGACGTTAATGGAATTTCTCCAGCCGGTTTTTTACTCCAATGTGGTATTGAACATTTTCCAAATACATATTGCTGGAACACACGAAACAGCGTCCTGATTATACGTACATGTACCATACTAGAGGAAGAAACCATGAATGCTGTCAAGTTGACCAAAACCTTGGACTCGCCATTCCGTGAAATTCAGAAATGTTTGTGCAATAGATAGGCTAGAAATAACTCCATTTCGGATTGTAATATACCATTATGCTGTTGAATGGAACCGAGAGTCTTCACAACTTGCTCGACTTAACGTATATTGGGTATCAGACGATTGGGCCCAGAAGCTTCCGAACTTCTCTCAACTTTATTTCTTCTTCCTTGAGAAAGAGGAAACTTACTGTTGGTTCCTCCGTAAAGACTTGATCCACAAAGGAAAGCTCCCCCTCTCTCACGCACTGATCATTGAACTACCATAGCGTGAAAGAATTGAAATCAAGTCAAAAATGGTACACTAGGTTTAGAAATTAGAAATCACGACAATCGCGTTCATTGTCTAACATACTGCTTTGATTTTCCCTCTGACATTGGAGCAAACGTATACTGAATAATTGAACCAGATATTGTCATGCATAGTGCAATTGATAGAGAGAATATTTGTTTTTCATGCCTTTAAGTATTGAAGCCTCCTGAACGGCCTCTTTTCCAGGGCATCTCAACGATCTCAACACTTCCTTGCGCCAGATTCGGTAGGCAATCACGAAACCTCAAAATACTTCCAAATATCAACTGGTGGTTTTTCTTAGAGCTCTGACTTTCAGCCAGATAAATGTAACTAGATACTAGGGTTTATCACACTCTATCTAATGGATGGATATATTAACTATTATTAGCATTATCAATTCAGTATGCCATGTAATCGGTGCTCGTGGAAATTTCTAGGCAAACAGCTCAAATCTATTTACGCATCCGTATTTCTTGTTACCATCGGTAAAAAGAAATGGCTTCAAAATGAAATTTTTGGTTAAGCAATATCATACACTAAGTACATTCAATTTACTATAAGTCGGCCAATGATATCATTAGGTGCGATGAAAGGCCGAGCTTGCTGGGTAGGCAAATGAAGCTCTATAACGTCAATAACAACAGGGGGAAAAAACTCATAGCTTTAATTAGTTAAAGTAAATCTCAACACTTTTTTTGGAAATCTTTGGCATTGCAGCGTAACTAAATAGGAATATCAATATATTACTATCATATTCATTCTTATACATGGCGTTTATACGGTGGCTGAGCTTTTCATTTGTTCTGGAACTTACAATGGCCAAAATGCAGTTGCTAAATCAATGGCCGTCAATGGATTCATTGTTACTTCAGTTTGTAAATTTCTAGCTCAAACTGAAATTGAACCAAATACAGCATCTCCTTCACCTAGAATATTAAAAATGAACCCCGAGTCATAACCTTTAAGAAATGGTTTCAAAGGTAACTATAACTTCATGACATACATTGTGAAGGGTAGGAGAGTGAAGCTAGCCCTAGGGACATGTGGAAATGGTGTCAAATCAAGGCAGTTACTCCATGTTTGAGATTATGAGGCCTTCTCCCAAGCTTGGCCTTTTGTTCTTCTAAAGAAGCAAGTATTCTAACCCTTTTTCTCCCCCTTGGGATAAGAGAGATTCGGGTAAGTTGGTTGAACGAGGGTTCTTTACATACGTCCACAGCACTCTCAAGAGATCAAGGCTTCTCAGAGTTGTGAACTACCCAAATTGAGCGAAGGGTTTCGGGTTTGGAGTAGGAGTTGTCCTCTACTACACGTAGATGATCGGAGACTCAACAGTGGGTTGAATGGTGGCTCGACCAAACGCCAAACTGAACGAACGAATGGGTCCATCTAGAGGGCTTGTGACTAGCCCTCCAGTTCCATCCCTTTCTCTTGTGTGGTGTGAGTGTGTGTGCCTTGGTTGGCCCTCATCCACTCACCCATTCACCTCATCATCTGCCCTTTTCTTCTTCTTGGACTCGGTGTATCTTTTCTTATTTGGCAGTCGTCGTCGTCGCCTTCGTTGTCGTCTGTTTCTTGTTCCTCTCGGTCTTTTCTCCTTCCCTTTGGCCATGTCCTTTCAACTCCTTCGCTTGCTTCGGTTCCCTCATCCGCGGACTTCTAGAAATTTGGACTTCGAACGAGCTTCCCGCCAAATCGGCCTGCTCTTGGTCATAGCAACTCTGAGCCCCTTTTCGAACAAAACTAATAAAATAAGAAACGTAGATCTCTTCCATTAAAGGTAGGTCATTTTTATATCATTTACTTGTGAAGTGGATCGTTTCAAAGTTATGTTGTCCAAAGCTTATGTAGCTGACCAAAAGCAAGCCGAATTTCGAATTTTATGTATTGTTTACAACATAAACTTAAGCTATGTCTCCCGAGTTCCCTAAGCATAGGTTTGGGCTCAAGTTTGGCGAAGTTCATCTAACTAACCAGATCTTGTGATCTTATGAAGTGCTTATTTGGAATGAAATGAACGGTTTAGAAGATACGAAATTTTGGCTTCCGTTCGCAGTCCACATCTCTAGACGTCCGTGCCTATTCCTTCGCCCCCCCCCTCTCTCTCTCTCTCTCTCTCTCTCTCTCTCTTCCTTCTTATCCCTCTCGTTTTCGTGGCTATGAACCATCGTGCTGTTCTGTATGTAGACTGCTCAGACTTGAGTTATTTTGAAGGTTGTATGTACCTTGGTAGTGGTGATGGGTGGTGGATGTGCCGGCGGCAAGGGTAACTGTTGATCACGCCGTGTCCGTGTTGGAACAAGTACCCCTTCACCTAGTCCATCATATGGACGTCCAAGTACGTACTCCAACCGAATGGTATAGAGACGAAGTAACCTCTTGCTTGGTGTTCCACAAGTGATTATCGTCTGTCAAACGAGCAACAGGGGAGCTCAATGGATAGCCAATTGGTAGGGAACTGTTGTTTGAGTCGCTTTTTAGTTCGGTATAGAACATAATAGTGTGTGCCACGAACGACGTGGACGATGAATGCGTGGTCTAAAGTTTGCATTCCATCAATCTGTCTTTTTCTTTGCCCATCACCACTTAACGGCCTGTCGGTCCTTGTAAATGTCTTGTCAAAGAACGCAGTTTGGAACTACTCTTGAGTGAGCACTACATAGAAGGCAAGTGAATAAGTGCTGCTGGATTTGGTGTAGTGTTGAGGGTGAAGAATCTCTTGGCGACTGCCTTGGCGAGCCAAAGAAACACGAACTTGCTCCTTTTCTACGTAGCTTCCGTGCTGAAGTTTCCAAGTCCCTTGAGTCTCAACCTCTTTTTCCGCTTGGCGTTCTCGTCCTCGTCGATTCTTGTTCGTCAGTCTCTGGGCGTCCGGCCTCTGTCCACACTTTCATCTTCATTCTTCAGGACACGGATCGAAAGAAGAAGTCGAGGAAGTCGGAAAAGTCGTCCCAGGAGAAGAAGAAGAAGAAGAAGAAGAAGAAGACGAAGAAGGAGGCGTTCTCCACGAGGTGCCCCTCTCCAATTAAACTGGCCCGCTAAGTCAACCTGTCCCGAAACGTAAACAAAAGATTCTTTTGACATGTATCTGTTCTGGCCCGAGGTAGCAGGTAGTTGATGGTGAGTGAAAGAAGCGAGATGAAGGAAAAACAAGGAACATTCCTGAAATTGATATCGCATGTGTTGCGTTATCTTGTGTGAATAGTGTCAAGTTCCTCCTTCAACTGTCTCTCCGACCTAACACCACCGGCGAGCAACTGAGCATCTCGACCGAGTATTAATACGTAGACCAGCGGTCTTGGAGGCCCCAAGGTCGTGCACACCTCGCTCGGGCCAAAACTATTCACATTTAACTCTGGCCATGAATGACAAGGGACCAAGCGGTAGTGTCACCACGCTCAAGGTTCAAAGGCGTTTTGAAGCTGACCATTTCCTCGCAAGTTTCACGAAAATCTGTCGAGGTGGAGAAGTCCAGCTTTCCCTTCCTTACCAGGTTCAAGCCCCGGGGCTTTCATTTCTGCTTGTGGTCGACAGTGATCCTTTCCGCATCCACCATTATTTCAATCTTCCAGAGCTTAGCCGCTCAATTTCGTATCTCATCCTTCCCGGCCTCGCCCACTGGCCTTCATCCAAGTGGAATGAACGTCTCAGTGGGAGGATCTGGGCAGCAGCAGCAGCAAACAACAAACCCACTGGGCCTCAATAGAGACCACACCACTGACAGGTAACCACCTTCCCCGTTAAAGTAGCCTAATAGACCACATATGATACTCGACCTCACTTTTCACATTCAAGTCTTGAATAACTGCACTCCTTGCCTGAAGGAAGTTCACGTTCCAAACAAGCACTATGTATTATAAACTACTTCTACGTACACAGGTCCAAATTGGTGTTCAAATCAATTTCGTTTAGCCGTTCAAGGTCGATGACTTGATCTAGGCTGATTGAGAACAATTCTTTAGTCGCTTGAGGAGAAGAGGGGCTATCAAAAAGCGTCTTGCTCTCACCCTGGTTGTGATGCCTTTAAGGCAAATGAGTTCAATCATCGCTTTTGACGTTGTTGCTGTTGTTGTTGTTGTTGTTTTTGTTCTTTTGATCGTATCCTCGCTACGGCAGGTAGCTTACTCTGTACATAGCCGATGGCGTGTTGATAAAGGCCTTTCTTGGCCTCCTGGGCCAATCTAGCCAATAAATCATTCCGATTCAAGTTCAATTTGGATACAATGAGATTGTCAAGATCCCTCGTCAGTACTGTAGAGTCCTGTTGGTGTAAAGAGGCGACCATTCATATCTGTTGTCTGTTCAAAGCCGATGGTCTTCCCCACTAATCAATGATGGTTAGAAATTTACTCACAAGTAATACACTTCATGCTTGCCAGAAAACCACATGCCAGCGTCAGACCCAAACATATCCTAGGACCTTTGTCAATTGTCTTTATTGACAGGACGCTATCGACCGTGTCGACATCTCACCATTGCAGTCTTAGTTCTGTAGCTGTTGTTGTTATTATTGCTATCGTGACTATTGCTACTGCTGTTGTTTTATTGCTTGTGTTAGGGCAAGAAGGCCAAACCAAAAAGATTGGAAACGATGCCTTTAATGCAGTTTTAGTGGTGGACACTAATCTAGTTATTGGAACTGTGCAAGGTGTTCTTCAGAATTTGGAACAAACGTATTTCGTCTTGGCTTGCAAGACATTTGAAGGGGGTCAACGGAATGATTTATCATGATGTACTTTCATTTTAACTTTCGGTCCCCAGGTTTGAACCTACGATAGATGGGGAGAATATTTTTCCCTTGCTTGCGTTTTCAATTAGACTGGCTGGTGTGAAATGAAATTACTTTTGTATAAAAGTGGATAAAAAAACTTATTTAAATTTACTTTTGTTTGGGGAATGGTAAGTTGTTACGTAACACTTCAATCTACTACATATCTGTTGACCTGGTCTAAGCCAATGGTTGTCCGCAAGTGTCAATGGTGGGTACAAATTTACACAGTAATTAAACACTAAGATTCACCACGAACTTCTAGAAATCCATGGATTCACCAAGAGATGGACAGAGGCCTAATAATCAAGAGCATCTTCTACTTGGAACATTGTCTCAGAGAGTGCTGCCCTCTCTTAAACTTTGCGGCAAGGAAAGTGAAAGTGGAGTGTTACTTCATGTGTGAAAAGTTTGTTTGTCTTCCCACATGTAGGTATGTTGCCAAGACAAATGACAACCAAGGAGTCTTGGTTGTTAAAGTTGCTTTTTTCTTGTTAAAGTTTAAGCGTGGCGCCCTGTCCCTCCGCAAAAATGCTGCTATTTCGCCTAGTCTTTTTAGGGAAATTATCTTTTGAATCAAAATGTGCTGATTAAGGGATTAACTTGAGCCATTAGAGTAACAACAAACCATTACCATATTGTCCCTCTTAGCTACGGAAAGCTGACATTTTTGTTCCAGTCAATTGCTTTGATATTGTCGAACAGAGCCGGTGAGATTTCAGTTTAGCATTTGTGTTGAAGTGAACAATTTCATAATTTATGAAGGTGGAACTAATCCCTGGAAGTCTTGGTAGAAAGCCAGTCAGATGAATACAGTCTCATGAAAATGATTCTAATTGAAGGCAGTGAAAGCCTGATGAAAGATGTGATTTTCATTAGCTTGTGGCGAGTGCTCATACTACAAATAAAATTGCATCCGAACAAGATATGGAATCATGTTCAACGCCTACGTGGGACCTGACTCGAAGACGAAATCGTCTTTTAGGCAGAGGAGTTCTTACTTCAGGTAGGCACTGGGATCGTTGCTGCGCACCAGGACATACCATTGGGTTGGGGTCAAACACCAGCACTTGCATTTGAATCAAACACACATACTACTGAATTAGTCTGCACTAAGTGCGTAACCCGTCTCTAAGATATGTGATATATATACATGCAAAAAGTAATCTGTCACCTGGGTTTGTTATGCTTTCTTGGTGGAACAGAGAGCCCACCACTTGGCCTAATGAGAGGCATGACTGGTGTCAACAAGTCGCCCAACTTCCTCTACCATAAAAACAGATACGCGTTTACTCTTGAACAAATGCTGTGTACTTGGTTCAAAACTTGATGCTTTTGCTCTTTTCACTCTTACAGGTAAGTCAAGTTCATTGGCGAAGGCAACATATCCCTTACAGAGTGTTTATCAATCACTCATTGACGATTTCGTCCTGTCACGGCAACGATACTTGTAACTTCTTTAAACCGAAGCTCTTGGCCTTTGAGCGATCATTTGACTCGGACTTTTAAAGCGGAAAAGCGGAAAAGCGAGATAGAGGAGGATGAGGAGGTGTTAGTGGTGGTGGTGGTGGTGGTGGTGCTAGCAGCATCAGCAGTTCTAGTTGTAAATGTAATCTATTGGGGAAGCGGGAGAAGAGGGACAATTTTCCGCATGAAGATTATGTCGCGTTCAAATGGAATTTGCCGGCTTCTCATAAAGTTTGCCGAGGGTCTGCTCTCGTGGAGCCGCAGTACAAAATGACAGGGTGACTTTTCACTTGATAATCTTTCTCTGGAACCATTGTGTTGTCTGTGGATACGAGTCACGGGGTGGGTCTCTTGGCCGGTTTTCTAATTAATTTTCTAATTGTTGATTTTCCCCACGGTGCGCCTGAGTTAGAATTCACTTGAAAAAGGATCATCCAGGGAAAGAGCTATTCTATCATTCGATCTGCATACACCGAGGGAGCATTCGTGTCGTCTTACGTCGTTGTCTAATTTTTTGAAACTCATTGCCATATAGAGTGGACTTGTTCCCAAAATAGCTTGAGCTGTTAGTGCACATGGCGAAGATGGTGGTGATGGTGCAGCAGCCATAGCGGCGAGTTCAAAAGACCGTCTTGTCTTTCCTCTCAGTCTCGTTCTCTCACTTCCATGGTTGGTTTCGTTGCTCAAGCACGTTCCCTCGAGCTATACTGGACCGAGAAACAGTAATACATACCTACGTGCAGCACTAGGGCTGCTTTGGAACTGGAACCTTGTCGGTTTTGGTGAGGCTGCTTCACTCCTCACTTGCGAGAATGTGCTATCGTTAGTCGAGACAGTGTCAGACAGACGAGGAGAAGGAGGCGAAGGAGTCCTGAGCAGCATGCGTGAGACAGACCCCCGGAAGAAATCGGCTTTGCCTTCATTCCTCCCTTTGAATTGCATAACTTTTCCATGCCGCATCTCACTCAGCACACACGGCCACAGTCTTCCCGAGTGGTAGTACAGAGCCCTAGTAGTGTCTCTGGATGAGGCTCCAGAACGAACGCGATTGCTCCATGGAACTGGTGGTGGAGAAATAAACCAGTCTCATTTTTTTTTTGCCATGCCCCACAAACAAACGTTCATACATCACTTGCATGGGCAAGGACGAAGATGAGATGAGAAAGAGCCATGGAAAACGCCTCACATGGGGGNGGGGGGGGGCAGGCCGTCAGTTGTTCCTGGGCACCATTTCAAGCGGAACAAGTTCGACGGTCAAAATGTGGAGATTGGCACCCACGCCCACATGCACGAACCAAGGTTGGGTGTACGAAGGGTGAGATTTCATTGGTGCTGGGTCAACCAGCACACTCCCAGGTTGGGAAGGGTAAAATACATTTCCTGGACTGACTGTTACCCCGGGTTTAGTTTGCAGGGCATTTTGAAAGAAGAAAGGTTGTGTTTCACCGCCTGGCTTCAGGTCTAATTGCCGAGACCAGAAACAAAGAATGATGATAATAACTGAAAATGTACAAGGACATTAAGTATGACGTATTGACGTATTATGTTGGAATTTAGAAGAGCCAAACCAAGAAAATACCTGTCCGAAGAAGAGCCGGGAGTTTTCTCATCTGAATATTGTTTGTGGGTTTAATTGATTTTGTTGACGGATCTTCAACCCCCTGTTTAGAGTATTAGTACCACGGGCAAGTAGGCTTCAACTTGGTCTATAGACGATGAAACGTCCAATGCTTTCACTGTTCATCCCTGAGGTCGCTTTTCGACTAGGCAAAGTTTTGACTAGTTTGAAGGTTTTCTAGTCCCAATTCAACTCTTTCTCGCTTGCCATTAATAGTTTGCAGAAAATTGAAACTGGACTCCCATTGTCTGGGTCTGGTTTTGGAAAAAAATGAAACTTGTGAAGGGGAGATCCAAGCCGCTTTTTTGTGCTGATTCCGCGCACATTACTATTCTCTTGCCGCCGCAGAAACAGTAGAAGCGAAGAGGAACCTCCACAATGAATGAATGAATGAATGAATGAATGAACGAACGAACGAATGAATGAATGAGTGAAAGAATATAGGTAGTACATAGTAGATAAGTGAAAGAGAGAGGGGCCAAGTTCTTGGAAGTGGTTGAACTTTCTCAATATGATGAGCTTGGACAATACTGTACAAAAGGAACATTCTAATGTGGCTGCAATCGTCACGAATGTCAGCATTTGTTCCGTTTTGTAGCAAGGAACAAATTGGATTGGGACTGGCACTCTCTCGTAACGCATTGGAGCCATGGTGTGACTCGGTGATATGGATTGCAAGCACTCTTTTCCAGTGTAGTAATTATGTTCAGAGCCTTCTCGAGGTTTCTTGTCCATGGAAGTAGTAGTCCTGGAGAAACTGTTCCTTACTAAGATGATAGTGTTGGATGGACGTCAACACGAGCCTAAAGTCTATTCCCTGGTGAAGATCTGCAGAAGGTCAGGTCAAGACTGGAGGTGGCGCACACTTTGCCATTCCAAGCCAGCAAACTACTGTAAAGCTGAGCTGAAGGGAACTCTTTTTGTAGCATATCCATTTGGGTTCTGGACTTTAATGGACAATAACTGGAATCCCTTCGAAGATGGCCAGTAAAAAAGAAAGAACGCAGAGAAGTCCCCCTTGGCGTTGTTTCTTGCAAGAAATATAGCAAGCCTACTTGTGAAGGGCCACTTGGCCTCAAAGGATTTGGAAACCAATAACATTCGTACACTTGGATCATGTATCAGTTGACCAAGCTTTTGTTGGTTATCCTTTTGGAAAGTGAAGGATTTTATTTCCTGTTTTACATACAAATGTGTAGATAGCAAACAAACAAGAAAAGCTGGGCTGGAAAAAGCATTTGTCAATAGTTTGTCCAACGCCATACAGTTTGTGGTCAAAAGCTTTGTAGAGATGAAAATTGATAATATCTTTTGGCATCCTAATCTGTGACTTCTCATTTTGTGTGAGCAATGTTTTGAAAGTAGATGCAGCATTTCCACTCATTGGACTCTCATCACAGAAGGAAACATTTTGTGATACATTTGTCACAATACAAGTCACAAATAATGAAACGGGTGGAACCATAATTAAGAGGATTGGAATTGAGATTGAAGATGAATTTTTCGCTCGACTTGGTACCTAAGGAAAATATTCCCTTTAACGATGACCTTGATTTTTCCAAATAAGTCCCCACATGTCAGACACCAAGAAATTGAGGAATGTTGAAATTCCAACCTTGAGGGACTCGTGAAAATGCGATATTCTTGGAATATCGAATTTTCTTATTGTTTTTAAAAGTCAATTTTTTAAACAATATCCGGTGGTCAACTTATGAATCTTTACATACCATGCTTTAATTGACCTCATTCATTAAGCAGATTTTTCTAAGAATTCTTAGTCACCCTTTTAGTTGAGATCAAAGTAATGAAATTAGTCTGTAAAAGTAAAGATTGTTATTATGAGTCGAGTTTTGCTCCTTCAAACCCCAATAAATATGTGTTTAAACCAAAACATTGTTCCAGTTCATTCTCACTTGTTGTGCAATAGAAGCAATGCCGAAAGCAATGAAGGCTTAAGTTTCAAGTGAACCCCATCGGCTGTCAAGTTGAATGTATCTCTGAAGATTCCAGGGCACAGCGATCCTCAAGGGCCCAAACTGTAAAGAATGGATTGTATTTCGTTTGGCATACTTGTGCACACTTGGAATTGAGACAATCGCTTTGCTTTGTGTTTCCGCGACGTTCTTGGATTTTGGGCTTTTTCAAGAAGTCTCTATTACGTCCATATCTAGGAAACCTTCAATGGCCGATTTTAGTTTAAAAAATGGCAATTCTTTTCATTATCTTGCCACCCTGACCAAAGCACAGTCTGGCCAGCATACTAACAAAGTAACGAATGGAGAAGAAATATCAGATGCAGAAAAAAAACAAATATTGTAGATTTTGACTAAGATCGAAGAGAGGCTGTCACTTTCTGTTTTGTTGTTATCGTTGCCAAAGCATTTCTTGTAAACTTGGAGTTGATTGCTTTGAGGTGGTCGTAGAGTTGGGTGCCTCCATTTGTGCAATTTCCAAATCATCACAATTGCATTGAAGACGTGTTAAATCGAGCTCGAAGCGGTCGACTCGACACTCGATAAACATGACTATTGCAACTATATTAAGAAAGTAGTTATATCTTGACCGTTTTATTAAAAATGTGACATAAATTTGGTCTTGACTTATCTTAGGATTTCAAAATGAGATTTCATATGGGAAATAATGTGAACCAACTGGTTAATATGGGCCTTTTACATCAAACGAGTTTGAAGCTTAATACTTCCATCGGTCTTTTATTCCACGTAAAATGTGGGCTAACAGAAGTGATGTTTGAAAGAACTGTGGATCTAACGAAACCATTTCGGAAATGAAAGAAACAACTTCAAACATCCGGCTGGTTTCGAGCCCTTCAAAGGCCGAATGTAACGAGGAAGAGCAAAGAGGGTGGATGGTTGTCTTAATGTTGTTGGCTCAAGGCACTGGCTGTCATCAAAACAGCCATCGCCCACCCGCGCAAGAGCGAGGCTCAGCCTCCTCCAAACGAACCAAGAAACGTGGTATTCCTTTCACGGTGGCAAGATGTTTTTTGGGGTCTCATATCCTCATTTCGATTGGAGTCTCAGTCTCAGCGGGAAATGGGGACCCATTGCCCGGAATCGTGGTGGTGTACGTCTGTTTGTGACAAATTTTCGCGGTCTTTTTCCCATTTCCGTCCATTGCTTTTTGAATGAGAAATTCTTTTGTAGTGTAAAGAAAAGGGAAAAAGGAAGGCAATTTAGTCTGGCTAAAAGGGGTTCTCGGCCGAGGCCACGGCTTAAATCATGAGATGAGCTAGTGCGTTCCAAGGGATTTTCAAAAGGTTTGTCGCCTCATGGTTTCAGCAAGAGAGGTTCGTTAGTAGAGCTGAAATGCCTCCCATTTCATATTCATTTCAGCAAGTATTAAGTGAAAGGACTGAGATCCGCCGCATATCCGTGAGCTCGTGAACGACAGACATATGGGTTGTTGTGTTGCCTCATTTTTTCTGGCATGGCCAATCCAGATTCTTGAAACCGCAGGGTCTGCAATGCAAGTTTTGTTCATTCTGACACCGTCGAGATATCTTCACAGGGTTCCACTTTGAATTATTGCAAAAAAACGGGCTTTTATACCACCACCAGTTTCTGTATGGGGCCAAAGCCAAATTGAAAGCAGTTCAATCAAAGATCGAAGAAAAGGTCATAAGGAAACGAAGCAGCAGCATTTCGTTGTTTGGTTTGAACCTGTGAGCATGAGTAACAATGGAAACATGACAACCAACAACCAATTGTCATCACTGCAAATTCAATCAACAGGGCCGAGCATCAAGCCATTTGAAGATGTTAACTAGCATTTGCTCATCTAACATTAGCTCATTTGGGTGGTTGGGGTTCCTTTTTGCGAACCCTGTTCAGTGCCATAAAAAAACCCTAGTCTTGGCCCATCCTCAACACAGCTCGAGCTGTCTAAGGTCTTCTGGTTTCACGGAACAACATTGCAGCAATTCTCGCGAGATAACTGCCGCCCAAGAAGCTCATGAGGGTGGGATGACTTCACTACGGTCACTCATAGTACGTACTAGCTCGCTCTTCTTTTCCTCTCTCTGCAAAATATACCCAGGCCACAAAAAGGGAACCAAAAACCAGGGCCCGGCCTTCTCTTCTCATAGCAGTGATCGTTCAACCTCAGCCTTGGTCGAGTAGTACGTACACAACATAGTTGGCCTAACTTCTTGGGGCATTCTTTAAGCGAACAAGAACAGCACGAAGTTCAAACGCGGAACTTAAACTCCTCCACCCACGATGTGGCTCTGTCTGTTTCTCCGTCCGTCGGTCGGTCCGTCCGTTCGTCTTACCCTTACCACTCATCCTCCAGTCTTGGTTTTTTAGTTGTAATGAGAGGATCATGCTCTGGACACTCACGCGTATTGGCCTTAGATAAATGAAGGTTACGTGGTTGCATGTCTTGACACTTCAATGTCCCACTATGTAGCTGATGTTGGCGAGCCTTTTCGGCTCCAGGATAGTACTTGAGGCACTGTATTGAGGCACTGGTGGCCTTTGATCATTGACTTGGATAGAGATACTTATTAGATCATTTCTTCCCCAAAGGCCAATGTGGATCGCTATCTAATACCATCTAGGGCAGGAAATGGGGAAATAGGCGAGTTTCCATAGTCATGATTGACAGTTGCATGTATTGATGGAGCTAGGATTGGACTTTCAGGTGATCAATCTCAAAAGGAATGGGAACTTGAGCTTTCGAGTTTTTTTGTAGGGTTACCGGGTTAGACCTTGTGTGCGTTCATTGGCTAGTTAAGACTAAAAAATGGAAAAGGCCGCAACTTCAAGCGAACCTAACCACTACCAAGGTGGTCTGTTCCACAGGGTTGGAGTTTGAAATCAGAACCAAGGTAAGGATTCCATAGAAAGCGATGGATTCAAGGCCATAGAGCTCATCGGATCTAGTCACTTGTAGTGACGATGAAGCTTTGATTAATTGGGTTCTCCTTGCCAGTTTTTCATTTCAAACCCCAATTACCGGAAACACAAAAGGGCGCTTTCTAATTCTATAGGAATTCTACAATTGAAAGAGATGCGAAAGAAAACACACACACACACACACAATATTAAAAGGTCAGCCAAGCAATTGCCGTTCATAAGGACAATCTTTGTCGATCGTGATGACTGAAGATGTAGCATAATTATTAGGTCTCTGAGTGAATCTGTGTTAGATGAAGGATAAAGAGATGGACTCCTTTTTGTACTCGCGCCCTTCCTTGAGATTTCTAATTCGATGGTCCTCCCTTTGGATTCAACGATCCTTTTTTGCCATGGGAAGACCGGTCTCTTGGTCGCCAGCTATCCAGTGAGAAGGCTGGGTTTCGTGGCTGGCTGGTTGGCTGGCTGGTTGGGCATGGCTCCCATGTACATGAATGAAGGCCAGCGACCGACATCAAGTTTAACTCGTCAGTCTTGTACTATACTTTAACAATCAAGAAGGACTCTGTGTCAAGTTTTACTCTAGCTTGGTACATACGAGTGCGTACTATTGCGCTGGTCTACTCCTTAAGATGTGGCACGATGGCCGGGTTATGCCCTAGTGTTCCACAAGCCCCTTTCAATTGCGTCCGAGTATGCAGCTCCTTCGTGTTCGCTCAATCGCACACTCTTTGAGCCGACGGCCTCTATATCGAGCAGACTCGAACACACTTCGCCGTCCTCGTCGTCCGTTCTTGGCCCGTTGATCCTCCTACTCCTTTTGAAGGAGACGAAAGTATTGTTGGTGTGGCGCTTTCCGCGAGGAACATCGGATCACTCTCAAAGACTGTCCACAAAAGTAGGAGGAATGGGGAGGGAGAGCTGTTGCACTACAACTACCACTAACACCACTACTTGTCCTCCTCCTCTTTCTCCTCCTCCTTCTCCTCCTCCTCCCTCGTCTTCGTCTTCTTCCTCTGATCTCTCGAACCATACTTCAACTCTGAGGGCCACGCCGACTGGAACCTGTAGTAGTTTGAGTTGAGACTTTGAATGTTTCAATAGTACTCACCCTCTCTCAAATTCGAAACAATAAACAATTATAAGTGCGCACAAGACGAGTGGGCCTGACCTCATCGAGCCTTAATTTACCCAAGCGTATCATCTTTATCTCCAGTTACCTATTCGCCGGTCTTCTACTACTACTGATACTACTACTGCTACTGCTACTGCTACTGCTACTACTACTTCTACTACAACTTCTGCTACAACTATTATTATTCTCCCAATTCGAAATGCAGGTTCAAAGTCTCGGGGACTGTCCACCTCACTGACAGAGTCAAACACTCAAGAGTGCCATTCTGTTTGTTGTCCGGGTCGGATGCCAAGTTTTTCGGTTTCTCGAGTCGGTCACTCATACCTACATGCATGTACGTAGTAGCTAGCTGGCGGCTCATACTCTGCGAAGCTGCGAGATCAGTTTTGGGCTTTTTCCCCCAAATTCACGGATAGAATCGAGCGCCGTGGTGCTGGGTCCAGAGTCCTGAGTCCTGTATCCATGAACGGCGTGCATGGTGCGACCGATTGCTCGAGTGTGCGAAGTGTGTCCTTTGATTTTTACATGTCTGATCGCCATAAAACAGATCAGACTCCTTCGAAATTAGAAGAAGTGACTAGCTGTGGAAGTAAGTAGAAAAGTATAAGGTGATGCCGCCGTCCTCTGGGAGAGCTGTTGCCCAGGCCAATAGAGGCACAGGATTATGGGGAGGAAGAGGCACTCCCGAAGCACGATCATTTTGTTGAGGAGACCGACACTCGTTCGTCCTTGGGGCTCATCACACGCTGGCCTCAACATGTACAGAGGAGGAGCAGGAGGAATACCCTAGTCCTTCTTCAGCGAAATCCTCAACAACTGTCTATTCTACTCCAAGAACTCAAGTCCATCGCCGAAGCAGTGAGAAACAGTAAGAAAAGAAGAAAAAAGATCGAAAAGACGGCCTCGGGCCATGGACTCTGCAGTAGTGACAATTGCAGTGACTTGTTTCTGCCATGTAGCCTGAGTCTCCTTCGTTCGTACCGAAAGAGCCGAAAAAACTTGCTGCTTAGTCTTCTTCCTTCTGTGACTCTTTTTCGGTTGTATCTTACAATTCA
This sequence comes from Tigriopus californicus, assembly GCF_007210705.1. Lineage (NCBI taxonomy): Eukaryota > Metazoa > Arthropoda > Copepoda > Harpacticoida > Harpacticidae > Tigriopus > Tigriopus californicus. Next base: position 5,865,871 of record NC_081442.1, read on the forward strand.
AGCCCTAGTTCGCGAGTCCTTGGGTATTGCTATCGTAGTGGTGGAACAAAAATCCAACGGAGACGTTGTTGTCTGTGGCACCAGCCATATTATTGTTCTCTCATCAGTGTTACCTGTGTCCCCTTTGGTCTGTTGTTGCTGTTGTTGTTATTGTTATTATTGTTCGGAGGGGGAGGGGGGTGACAGTGCGTCTGCTGTGCCTGCCATTGCTACGATTGACACCACTGTTCCCAGCTTCTGATATTCCAAGTTCCCTCTCAAACGGCCAGCCAGTCGCATCAGAAGGAAGCAAAGCAGAAAAACACCATCGGGGAATCTGCAAGGAGCAGGGGGTCTATGGTCAATTGGCCATGGAACACGAGGCTTTCAGTCAAGGCTAAGGAAACCAACACCAGTGTAATCATTGGCACCCAATCGAAGTTGCATTCATTATCACTTGTGATGGATTAGATAGATGATCTGGCATTTTGAAATAGTGTTTTGGTGAAGTGAGTTCTTCTCTCGACGCACCCGGTGTGACATGGGAGTGAGACTTCCAAAGTCCTTATTTGGTGTCAAAATCAAAGCTCCATTTCAATGAGAAGGCTGAAGTGCTGAAACGAAGGCCAAACACGTCATTGCCAGGCCATGGTTTTGCGGTGACTTTACAATAGGTGGCATGAACAGCCCAGTTTGTTCTAGTACAAGGTTTTGGTGTGTATTCGACTGAACCTACTCCCCTTGTGATTACTGATGAAGTGGTGCATCTTTCATGACAAAACAGGGTGTCACATCGGTGGTCTGTCGGACCAGATTGGGCTGTTTTTTCCTTCTTACGTGGGCTCTCCTCGTCTTTGGCGAGATCCCAAGAGGAGTGCTCACAGGGATCATGATATCCTCCAGTGCTGGATTGAACGTACGTCGAGGTGCCACTGGCAGTAGTCAAACCCTCAATGGTGCAGGCTCAAGTCCATCGCGGCGAAGCAACTCGTTTGAGACTTCCAATGCGCCCTCAGTGTTGGCCAGTACCTATGTGGCTGCATCGGCCGGGGCAGCTTTCGTGGTGGGATGCTCAGGTGGTCCCAGAGCTAGTTGGGGTGGAGGCAGTTACCTCAGTGGCCAAGACAGCATTGGTGGATCTCAGCTCCAATTACGAAGGTAGTGCGTCATTCTGCCCAGTGTGACTTTGCGTGTGTCTTTGTCACACGACCCATCCAATGGCCACCAATCCAACCATCCAACCAACCAACCAACCAACCAACCAACCAACCAACCAACCAACCAACCAACCAACCAACCAACCAACCAACCAACCAACCAACCAACCAACCAACCAACCAACCAACCAACCAACCAACCTATCAACCTACCAATCAATCCAACCATTGACTAACTAATGTTTCCGTCGACCACGTTTAACCCCGAACAATCGTGACAATCAAAGCAAGATATTCCGTATTGGTTCCCTCCATTCCAGTTTTTCACACAACAGGTCCAAACAAGACAGAAACCTTATATCATTTTCTACCCTTCTTCCTCTTCGCTCAAACCATTCTGACTAACCCGCGTTGTTATCCGCTACATACATAATCCCCATAACCGTTAAACAGCTTTATTCAGCTTCGTCTTCACATTACTACTTTAACAAAGCTTTAAGCCTGGGAAACTTACATCAGTCGAGTGCTAGAATTGATCCAGGCTTCAAGACATGCCGATGACAAGTGAGGAAAAGTTAGTATCAGAATCAATCTGACAGTGAGTTCCCGACGTACTTGGAACGCTACTTCGCACGTCATTTCGTAAGAGTGTCTTGTGATCGAGGTGGCTTCTTTCGAAGCTGAAGAACTACGGCCCCCTCTGTGTCGATTGTGCCTAATCATAGCAAACCTATTTGGAACCAATTCAGCCCATTGGTCTGGCTTGAGATGTGGGGCTCGACCTGAGTGTGTCTCGCATTCGCGTTCAAGTTTGTTGTGTGACACATTTTTCTCCCATCGGCGATTTCAAGACAGTTGCACTAAAGCTCCTTTGCCAGACGCCAACACGACGAGCTCCATTGGCCATCCTCCATTGGAGGTCGGATTGGCTGCGTTGCCGACGACCTCTTCTGATCGCTCGTTCGGCCCGTTTCATGAGATTAGAGATATTTTGTTCACGATGCTCAGTCCGGATAGCACATTCGCGGGAACGTTTCGTAAATACTATGAAAAGCTCGTCGATGCTGCAGTGGAGAGAAAACCGTAAGTGCCAACTAATCTGTCCCATCACAATAGCGCGAGCCCTTGCAATAATAGTGACCAGAGGCAAGAGGCTTCTCCATCCATTCTTAAAGGTCTCGTCTCATCATAATATGGGTTGTATTTGTATTTGTTCGAGCCAAACACAATTAGGATTTCCCTTCTACGAGACATTCCTTGTGTTTTACGAGAGAGATCAAACTAATCCCCAAGGACTAAGATAGAATCTTTCCTGAAGAAGGCGAGATCTTTTGATAAGAAGAATAGAGAGAAGGGGCCAGAGCAAGAACGAGAGCAGAGGCATGGCACAATTCAGTCAGTCCGACACGAATGAAGACGACAAGCTAGTAGAAGTGGTTGTCGTCTAATTTCCGGACCCCTAAAGATCTGGACTAAGTGCATGTACGGGACAAACTGTACACTATATGTCTTACATTGCTCGCTATGTCGTACGTCAATGTTTGAAATTCATTTGCCAGAGACCAGGGGCGTGACAGCTTCAAGACCTCTCAAGAATTGAGTTGTCCTCAATTGTTTCCAAAGAGGAAAGAATGCCCAAGAGGTTCATGCCTAGAGCTAACATAAGTAGATAAGAGGGTGCTTTCCCATTTGGAACAACCTCTTCTCTTGCATTCTTGTCATTTTCTTTCAGTTACATATGAAAGCGCCATTCCTCATTAACTACTTTACATGTACACACAATAATGAAATGAAGTGCTTGGTAAATAACATATTTACAAGTTGATGTCTACTCACAACAAAGCCAATCTGTCGGGTTTCGGTAAGTGGTGTTCAGGTTTTGTGTCCCTTTGGGCCAAAGAGATTGTCCTGAAGTTTCGTGTTTAGCCTCTTTACTGACACGTTAGCAATCATGCGCCAACTCTGGACCAACGACAAAGTTCGTTAGGCACAATCAACTTGGGATATTGCTACAAATCGCCATTTCAAAGGACACTCTGTTTAGTGTCTATATAGAACAAGTAAATTCCACTCTACCTTCAAGCATGCAGGGTATGAATATGGCCGGATATAAACAGTTTTCAAGGCATTAATTTTAAGCCCTTTTGAAAGAATGCCTTTTGATAGATTTCAACCCTCTCACAAAACGGCTAAATTGGTAGATGTAAAATCATTAACAAATGGGCAAATTGCTGAGATGACACTTCCTTTACCATGCATTGTACATTGGGTATTGATATAGATATACGATACGTAAACCGTCTCCTGCTCTCATTTGGCAACTGGTTTAAAATCTACACAATGAAAAGGTTTCTTTAATGCACCAGGAAGAGTTAGCCATGACTTATTAGCATTGACTGCCCATGGATTTTTACAAACTGCTTTCTGGTGAGATGTTGCAGACTGAATTGACGCCTAATTTGCCCAAATACAATGATGGTGTGACAGCATTTTAAGCAATCTTTCCTAATGAATGTCGCGTGGTCCATTTCTTTCGTTACACCCTTTATGTTAGTTGTATGATCCAAAGGATTTGCCTGGTACAACCCCATTGTCAGTCACCGTCTGCTGGGAAGGCTTAAAGGATTTTCGGCCTGATCTCTCGCTTAGATAGATACCCTCACCCTCAGAACGGTTCATGGATGAAAGGTCCTTCCTGAGGAACTGAGGGGGCAGAAAACTGTCCGCTCCCATCACAAACAGTTTGTACTTTCATTATTGATAGGAATAAAAGGATGAATCAAGATTATTGTCATCAAGAAAGTAGTTTCCCAAGGCTACTTTTAATTCTTGATCCCCCGCTTCGTCAATCACATTGGAGCACAATGGTCCAAAATAAAACGGTTCTAGAAATTGCTTCTTTGTTGGCAGCTCTGGGAGAAGGAAAGGGGAAGGAAGGAGCATTCAACTACAATAAATTTCAATTCCTCGTGGCAACTCCAAAATAAAGCTCCTAAGGCATGGAAGAGAGCATGAAAGACCCCCTTAAAGAAATCTAGACAACCTCCGCCACACTTTATTGATCTCGCACTCAAGCACCCACCACTCATTCATCAGAATATAACGTATAGAGAGGGCACGCTGGAAACCACGATTCGTGTGCTGATATTTGCTACTACGATCAACTTTGGCTCACGACTTAGGCAGTTTTTTTTTATTCTGCAGACTAGGTCTGTACTTCCATTGTGTACCTTGAATGGGTAAAAGAACAAGTGGAACAAGTTAGAATCTGACACGAAAATTATGGAAGATCCACGTGCACCAAACTGAGGAAGAAAATAACTTCTCGTGAGCCAGGCAAGCGAAAAGAAGCAGCAATTTGTTAGGAGCTCAAACAATGAAAAATGTGCAAATAAATAGTGCCACCATGACCAAGAAATCTTCCGTCCACCCCAGACCGTTTCCTATTAATAACAAGATGTCAAGTAACCCATTGAAAATGATACAAAAAAAAGTTTTGCATTGCACCTTCGACTGACGGTAGACGAACGAATGTATGTAGTAAAAAATTAGGCTTTGATTTTCACACGGTTTGAAAATAGAAAATCCGCTATGTGCCCTCGTTCATGTGTTTATGTGTGGATTGGCTTGATAGGACCTTCTTTGCCTTCCGATATTGCTTTTTTGGTTGTTTGCTCTTTAACATCAATCCTAAATTCCATCAAATTGAATCTGTCACGCTTGCTGCAACAAGAAATGAACCGTAACAAATCGCTACCAGAACTTGCCCCATGGAGGAAAGAATCACAATTGATCCAAAGAATTGGAAATTTTGAATGATCAATGATCTATCTACATGGACAAAACTGGGCTGATCTATCTTTTCAAGTTCAATGAACCACCACGCAAAACATGATTGGACACTCTTGGAGCCCATCCGTCCATAACAAGAAGATCCCAAGGTGGGTTCCTCCCAAACCTCGATTGACTTTGGCATCACACCCAAGTAGATAGAAATACTTGGCTCTTTTTCTGTACGTACACAACACGACGAAAACATGCGCTCATAAACACTCGCCACAGTAATAAAATGAAGGCTGGGCGGAAAGCAATTGTTTGTTAGAAGATTTAAACGTGGACCGGCTTCGACATTCTCGAGTGGTTCGAGTTTTGGGTCTCAGCCTTGGAACAATGGTCATCATCGTCATCCTACAAAGATCTACTGCACTATGTCGGTAGGTGCAGAGTAATAGGTACTAGGGCGCACGGTGGCTTTCAAAGTGGACCGATGTTGTTGATTGTGTCCGGCCAAGAAAGACGTTCTTGTCTGTTCGTTCACTCCTGTTGCAAGCTTGGATACTTTCATATCTTTCGGAAAAGGCGTCCGCGCCAACTCCTCAAGCCAAGCCAAGCAAAAAGGGCTTGGACCATGGAATGTTAGGGGAACAAAAAATATCCGAATTGGTAGTTAGTGATTGCCGGGAACCGAGTAATCCATCTTTTTTCTCTGTTTTCTCTACCTAGTACTCGAGGCAAGGAGGAGAAAGAATAGGAAAACCCTTTTCGAAGGTCACTAGTCGTTCTGCAAAGATCTGGCGCGACCTCTTTCTTCCAAGTCCAATTTCCTCTTGATTTCGTCGATTTCGGAAATGCATAAAGTGCTGCTTCTGGTACTGATTGCAACACTCGAGACTTTCGTAAGACCAGCAAGAACGAGTACAAGGATTACTCGCAGTGGGGTCAAAAGCAGATGCACAATCAGCACGATCCGCTTTCCCTCCTCTTGGCTCTGTGGGGTTTGTTTGATTGATCCATCACCTATGATTATTATGATTGCACTGCAGTACAAACCCTGGTCCATAACTCATCTGTTATTCCACTAGAGCTGCTGATGAAGTCTATGTTTACGTTTGAAATTGAGTGGGGGAAGAAAAAGTGTTGATCCCTTGTTGTGTATACTCATGTTCCCTGATTGCCTTGCCGTAGCTCGTATCCACTGGACAACTCGTCGTGGCTATCAACCCCTCGATTTTCAACCTCAGACACGGCAGCCTCTAAGTCTAACGTGTGAATGGGTCCTCAATTCTCTTCGGAGAGACATGCAGCACTGCTTCTTGTACTGTTTGTAGTACAAAGAGGGCAGTGAGTAGCACAGTGCTCTGCCAGGTGTTCGTTCTGAGCAGCCTTAAGAGCTCGTACACAATAATCATGATGAGATTTCTGAGATTTCTCATTCCTCGCCAACGAGATCCTCGTAGGTATTTTTCCTGGCCACTCTCCAAGATTGCAGAGAGTATTGTAGCGGAAATTTTGTCTCAATTCCATGCCCAGTGTTTCGAGGGCCAGCTGACACAGGAGTCACTGGAAGCGCATGTGTTCGTAACCTTGTAATCCTCCCTCTCACTTAAGGCCGGTTTCTCTTGCCTCTCCAACAGGCTCTGGACGCCACAACTAATATTGCTATGGACAGTGCAAAAAAGGTATTCCCTTTTTATGCATTGCAAAGCTGTCCCACCACTACAAGAAAGATCCAAAATAGACAACAACAAAAACGTTGTTGTTCCAATCAGCCTTACCAATGTTTCGAACAATACCGTCAGGTGCTTTTTTTCAAAGCGGTTCTGGCTTGGTTTGATTTTGAGCTCAGGTTCAAAACCATCCACAAAAAAACATCCCAATCATGTACGATATGCCACGTTTGGAACAACAATTTTATCTGCTTTTAAAGATATGACCCCATTGTTTGTTTCTTTGGTCGTGTTCAAGAATTGGTCCCACTTCCAAAGAAATTGGTTGGACCATTGTTGTGCTATTGTCGTTACTATTGGTCAATTAAATCAATTTCCTGAGGATTCTATGAAATTGGTCTTGATAGACCCAAATCAATCACCAGTTATGGCTTTGAATGGAAAGGTGGAACCCTGTCCAAGTCCGGGTTGAGCGTGAAGCTAAACGTGTGGCTTTTCTACTTCATTAATCATTCTATTGGAATTGTAAGTCCCTTGATGACCGATATTCGGGATTGTGAACTAAAAGAAAAGCGATATTCGTCGATCGCTACAATTTCTAACACAAATTTAGGAAAGAGTTGGTAATTGGGCATTAACGAGATGGATGAGTGTATTTTTTGTTATTTATAGTTCGGCGGTAAATAAATGTGCTTGTACGAGTATGTGTACATAAGACATGGATTGGAGCTCGTCCGCTGACAACAACATATACGTATATGTTGTAGGATGTAGTTGGGTGCTAGTGAGCGAGTCAGTAAAAGGGCATTCGTGTCGGGAGAGGGGGGGGGGCACTTTGGAGCAATTAGTACGGTTCATTACTTCATCGGATCATTTGGACGGAATAACGTTGGTCGGCGTCGGTCTCGATGTAATGCCACGTTCGTTCTTGTCGTCAATGAAGGACCAAGTAGAGACGTAGAGCTCTTGTTAGTTCCAAAGAGTAAATATCCAATGACTAGAAAACGAGAACAGAAGACAGGTCCTTGGGCAGGACTGCTACAAGACTAAGGCGCACTAACTACCGTTGTAGGATAAGTTGTAGCATTAGAAGAAGTAGCGGTAGCATAGTAGAAGTGAGTGTACTATTTATGCGTGGAACACAAAAGGGTCCGCCACGTGAATGAGACTCTCCTCGTTCCGAATCCTGCCATGGCTTTGATTTTCAATGCGGACCCAGGACTGTCGAAGGTAGTCGAGCAAGGTTACCCTACGACGGCCTGTCCCTTGGAACAATGGGAAACACTTCATCATTCGTCTCACTCTGTCTTATTGGCTTTCCTTGGCCACGAAACTTGCGACCAACAGACTGTATCATTAATCCATTTCACATGATGACTAGATCTGGTCTTAATAAGGTGATCCACTCAAGTTGGTTTTGGGACCCAGGGCTTCCTCCGCCGCCGCCCATACCATCACTTCCACCATCACCACCATAGTCTCTTTCCTCTCCATCATCTTCCTCATATCATTATCCTGGTTTTTGGGTCGCTCGGCTGAGCCCAGATGGCTCACTTGTCGATAAAGTGGGAAACTGAGTCAGTGGATCAGTCAGTCGGTCGGTCGGTCGGTCGGTGGGTCATGCGGTCGGTCGAGACTTGATCCCAAAAATAGAGACACAAGATGGCTCATTGTGAATGATAATTGGCTATTCGTAATGAATCACAAGTGATCCGACTCGAAGAGGGAAATACCTCAATTGGCAGCAGGATGCTGGCTCAGCCGAAATCATGAACAATCAAGAGGAAAGGGTCAAAGTGGTAACACGAATCTTAACCACATTGACTGATTCAACTAAAGAAGCCATTCCCTTTAACCACTAATATATTATGACTATTACTTATTAGAGCATGCTTTTTGTCCCATGTATTGACTGGCGCATTAACATGTGCAAAATTTTGGACCTTTTTAGGTAAGTTCAATTCGCCACTAAGCTTTCTTCCTTCCAATGGGTTTACAGATGTTCCTCTGCGGAAATCATGTTCGACCCTTCAAAGTCCCGCTAGATATGGATTGTCATCAATCTGTAGCAGAAAGGGAAAGTTCTTGATGTTCTCGCTAGATGGCATACTTGTTGGATCGAAATGAGGGAAGATCCCTTTCTCACAGGAGCCACCACCATCTGTGGTCTATGTCGGGATCAATTCCAATGGGGAACGAGAGGCGAGTGAACACTTTCACTCTCATTTTCCCAGGCTTAGCCAAGCCAGGGAGCGAGAGGAAGCCGGCATGCGCGCCCACTCGGCTTGTTGATGTGACGGACTGTGTGCCTAGTAGTTTCCCGGGTCTCCCTCCACCTACACACATAGCCCAACGGTGACAAAGACCTCTCGAACCCTGGCGGCTTGAGGATGTACGTACGTACATATGGTTGGTATGAAAACACCGGGTGCACATCCATGCCCAATGGACGCGCAAGTGCTACAGTACTGCATACATCCATCTACGCTGGCCGCTACAGAGCCCTTTTTGATTTCACTCATTGTAGAGGACCATCCCTGCTAGATCCTCGCACTCCCGGTTAACAGCGGTGGATGGCGGGTGGTGGGTGCCAACTTGTGGAGGGAGAATCTCGAGGTTGAGCTCAAGGGGCTCTTTGAGGAACGAGTGACGGGAAGAAATGGTAGCATTAACGGTAGTGGCTTGCATCCTTAGGATAGTACTTAAGATGGCACATGTTTTAGAGGGATCGAGAGAAATTGGGACTAGCTCTGTCCAAAATACGAGGATTGTACATCTCCTGCTACATCTTGAAAATAATGAAGCCCTTTTCTTGTGGAGGCTAATTTTGCCAGCAAAAGCGGATAAGCCAAAAGAAAACCGCTTGACCTGCAATAAGAGCAGACCTCTTCCCGCCACAGAGTTACCCCCTGCAACCCATTCTCTTTGAACGAAACTGAGCCGTTTCTTCTCTCCCGGTTTCTCCATTCGCAGAACGAGTATTGGGTCTCATCAACCCTCTTCTAAGTCGTGTATGACCGTGGTTTGCGCCTGTGCATTCAAAGGAGGCCCAGATTGGTTTCTTGTCTCTCCAGAACAGCTTTACTTTAGCGAGCCTTTTTCTGCGTTGTTCTCAGTTTGCGGGGAGTGGAGTTAGAAAAGTAGCTCAACAGCGATGCATCTCGCTCGTCGAGCACTTTCCCACGGAACAACTTACTATACTTTTTGTACACACACGGATCGATACAGAGCCATGGGACAAATAGAATCTGGTAGATTGGTAACACAAACACAGTCACACGCATATGAATGTAAAACTCTCAGAGTTCAAGCCAACCCAATTGGGGCCCTTAGTTGGCCTGACATTTTGAGCGACCAACCGGGGATGAAAGATTTTGGGGAAAAAGTCGCAGCTTCTGCCAACAAACATTGAAATACTCCACAATCAACATTGATATGGAATTGAAAATGTAACGAAATGGAACAGTCATTACCAACAAGGTTTTCCAAAAAGTGCAAATAAAATTGGTAAAAAATGCAATTAAGATGCAAAAAAGAGTAGGAAATAAGCAGAAAAATGTAGATGTTTGCAGTTCAATTTGCTATGTATGAAAGAACTAGTTGCAAAATAATGAAACAACAAAATTGAGTTAAGTAACCTAAAATTAAGCCAAAACTTCAAGAGCATGTCAAAAAAGGGTGCACAAACATTCTCTTTAAGCACTTTACTCTACTGAATGATTATAGCAGGCCTTATTTGTTAATTAAAGTGCGCCACGCATCTAAAGCCAAAAAGATTAAAGCATACTGGGTTACTACTTAAACTCTTGATACTTTGTGCAGAACAAAAGCAGATTGTGTCATGCCAAAATATTTGTGCTAAGGTCGTGTTGTGCTTGCAAGTATGCACATCATAGGAACGGAAATATGTCTTTTTTTCAAGAGATACTTTGGCCATGTATTGAAAAAAGGGAATTACTTGGAGTAGTTAGTTTTTGAAAGCTGAAAGGAAGTAATCTTGAATGGTTGTGTTGTTCAAAAAGCAAGAAAGTCACTTCATTTAAGAAAAATTGGATTTGGCACAAAAAAAGCAAATCTCATGAAAAAGTAGAAGGTAATTTTTTTCTTCTATATTTTCGAGAAAAAGTGGCAAACACTGGCGAAAACTCGGTCTTTTGAACCAAAATGGTGAAAAGTGCAACAAAATGCAAAAACACAAAATAATGCAAAAAGATTGAAAAACTGAAAAATGATGCATTTGCATTTTTTGTATAGCCCTGGCTATCAATGCTTATTACAACTAATTCCCAAGGTTTTACGCAACTGTCGACTGAAATAATTTTTGTGAGACAATTGGTACTACTTTTGTGTCCCTAGAAGAATTGCATTTTTAATCTTCGAGATGAGATTGACTTTTTCCATGTTTAGTACGTAATACAGTGTGAGCATTTACGGAGGCCAATTGCATGCGCACTCTAAGAAAGTTGTTTTTTTGATTGGCTCGCATGATTTGTTTCGTTCGATTCTTCGATTCTGAAGCGCTCAGCAATCACACATTTTGTTCCACTAGTTTCAAGAGCTCGTTTTGGATCAATTGTGAAGCTTCAACAAAGTCCTTTATTTAAGACGATCTCCCCCGAACTTTAGCGCACACTTTTTTGCTGACTTGGAGCATCCCCCATTTTCTCTTTATTTAGCTCTTCACTTTTTTGTAACCAATTGTCATCCAGGGTTCCTTGAAGCCAAAGTTTTTCGTTTCGCTCGGCAACACAATTGGCTTATCTTGGCAAGAAACGTTTGTCTGTTTTGGACGTTAATGAAGCATCGTGGGAATTCCACCGTCATTGTAGTTATTTTGACAACGCACAGCCCACTCACTCGTTATTAGGTTATTAGTGCTCTCTCATACTTTTGAAAAAATGCCGAGCACCCAGGTGACCCGTGTGTATGAGAAAAAGATTTTCCAATCATCGGAGTAGTAAGAACGCCACTAGTCTCATCCGAAATCCGATAAAGGTCTCACTCCTACTCCTACTACTGCTCCTTGAGCCCTTGTTGAGAGTCTCAAACCGGGATTTTGTGCCCTGGGGACAGCTCGCTCCGCATGAAGGGATTTTCTCAGCCTTGTGGCCGATTCCCGGGAAAATCTGCGAGTACTTGGATGGCGACTATGTAGTCCATGTACCCACCACCACCACCGTAATATTCTTCCCCTTGGGAGTATTGTCGTGCTAAATTCAACCACGGCGAAGGACATCATGGTCAAACGACCCCGTTTACCGCTCAAGTCCAGCTTACTTTCGAGGAGTCTCTCAAAAGCTCACACACAGCTCCAGTCACTTATTCTAAAGGTATGGCATAGAATATACAGGACACTGTACACACGGCAGCAATACTGTCGCCCAATTGCAAACCCAACTTTCTTTAAAAAGGTCCTTTCCTTTTTTTGTAATATGTTCAACCATTTTGGTCAGTCATGAAAGGGGACTTGAAATAAGAACGTGACAAACCGAATGCCAAATCCAGTTCGTCTTTGTACTCAAAAAGTAGTTTTTGACATTTACGATACCGCTGGTGGTAAGGGCGGCTTTACACTAGCTTGGAAAACCGAGATTGAATCCGGTTTGAGGATGACAGTTGGAGTAGTGCTGGGGCGAGTCCGGCAAAAGTCTTGAGTTCAGCTAAGGACTACAGTCTTTCACAGTACTCAAACTCGTCCCAGCACTACGTACGTAATCCTACTTCAATCCTCAAACTGGATTCAATCTCGGTTTTCCATCCTAGTGTAAAGCCGCCCCAACAGATACGTCAAAGAGTAAAATGTTTCAAGGTCAAAGGGTGAAGATCAATTTGAAACTTTAGGACTAGCTCACTTCCGCGTTCACTTTATTAAGAACGGGGTCCATTTTTTCGAATACCTAGTATGATAAAATAAGCCGAGAATATGCCGAAAGACACGATAATCAATGCTCCTATTGAGTGATCTTGACTTCATTTGAATGAAACCCATACCTACAATAGACATTAGGATATTATGCATGAGGTATGCGCCAAAAGTTTCGGTGTACTATGTGGCTGCGCGTTTCTAGGTTAAATGATCCAATGAATTTGTTGCCCTCATCTCTTTGGCTGTGAGTCTGTCTTGATGACCGATTCGTTAATGTTGCCGTTTTGGACGTGCAGTAAATGGTCCAAGCTTGCAAAGCAATGTATGTAGTTAAGAATAGAAAGGCCATTTCTGACGTTCCAAGTGGCAAAGCATCCAACCAACTCCCGCCATGAGTGACCTCAAACCAACCCCGAGAGAGATGAGTAACAAATAGTCCTCGTTTATTAGATGAAGGCAATTATCACTCCCTCTCTGATCCTTTGTGAGCCCTTACATTCAGGCGGGTCTTCAGGGAGAAGCTGTAAAGATCTTCCACCGATTTTCTGACTAGAGGGAAAAGACCAACAACGCCATGGAGACCTGCTCGGATCTGAAGGCCAAGCTAGCCACTTTTTGCTTTCAAAGCAAACCAAATTGAAGTTGTTGTGGTTGTTGCAGTGTTTTTGTGATCATGTTATGCCCTGATCTATAGTCACTCTGCCAGGCACGGATACGTACACTCGTATTGTTCTCGGCTATTTGTGATATTGGCACATCTGTAAGGCTTCTTTTTTCTTGTGGCTCAGCTGAACGGCTGCCCTAGCGTATATGTACAAAGTCTTGAAGACTGTTTGGTTGCGGTTGGCCTTTATTCCAAAGTTCTAATCAGCCACAGTAAGAACGAATGGTGCTTACAGTCTGTGTTGGCGCTGTTCAAATTGAATATTTGTGGTTTCGGTGGGCAAATTATTGCAGGCTTAGCGCAAGTGTGCCCAGAGAAAGAAGAAGAAGACCTCGCCCAAATACCACGCTCGGAGGCCTTTCCCGTAATTAATTGGGGAAAAGATAATCTTCTGTGCCCGTTCCAAGTCGTACAATGTCGTACACTACGGTAAAGGTGGCGTCCGTGAAGGCCACTCGCGCTTCAAAAAGGCCTCGCCCTGTCTGGCAATGAATTCGCATGTGAGGCTCAAATACGTTTCAGCCCAAACCTTGAGTTATTTTTGGCCTTGTTGTTTACCTGCTGTTCCCGAATGGCAAGTGAGAAGCGAAGCGAGTGTACGTACTTTGCTGAGGGCCCCATAGATATTCATCTGCACTTTTGGGACGCCGATCATAATAACGCAACCGACCAAGAGGTGTTTTCACTACACAATAGGACAAGGAAGAGATAGGGCTCACCTTGCTCGAGTGTCAGTGCTTTGCTGTCGGTGATCCTGGTACCATCGGAAGCGACCATGAGTAAGCGAGTGAGTGAGTGACTGACAGACTGAGGCGAGTGAGTGGCTGCTGCTGAACCAAGGCCGGCTGATGTAAATTTGCAAAGGTTTCTTTTCGTGTCGATGATGGTCTTTGGCCAGACCCTCCGTGGCCAGACCTTGCTTGGCCTCTTTTCAAAGACCTGTGATTACGTTCGTTCATTCCACCGTCATTTGGTGTCGATTGGTAGATCAATCAAGTGAAACTTGAATGATTCACGTGAATACGTATTGCCCAAGGCTGAAAACGGGAAGCAGACTTGACGGGTGGTGGTTGAGGTGGTGGTGGTGGGCGTTGAGCGACGTCAAATTGGCTCTCGTCTTGAGAGATGGGATATATTTGAACCGAGCGAACGACGTCGACGACGATAATGAGGATGATGATGATGATGATGTGTTGTCGGTACTTCACTTGGTGGTCATGGTGAACGTGTACCCGAGTGATCGATCTCCTCGACCACCCGAGGTCAAAAGACCGCCCAAGCTCGGGAAGACGAAGAAACAAAACAGTGTGATTGGAAGCATTTTGGGATCCGCCTTTGAGCCCAGAACCAAACTCAATACCGAATCCAGGGAGTTTGGCTCACTTTCCGAAGATGGTGGAGGCTTTGATTTTCAGCTCCAGCAACAACTTCGTCAACAGTCCATCGATGATGGCGTTATTCTTTGTCCGTGGTAAGCCACTTCAGAATTACGGTTAGGGTAACGTGGGTCCGGCGTTATTTAGTAGACGATAGTACGAAGGCTTAGCCATACTTCCTTCATCAAAGAGATAATCTTTAGCGACCGCTAATTCTCACCTCCGAAATAACGGGAATCATGATTAATCAAAAACCTTCTCGACCGATTCCCCTGAAGACCACTCAGAAGGATCTGAAAGCAAGCTTCGGTTTAATCCATTGGCTAGATTGCTCGACATGGCCATGAATATTAAGCACCACCTAAAAGCCATCCAAGTAACACGAGAACATAAGTCAAGCTCTCCTCCTCTAGAGATTGAAAATATGGTTTGAGCTCGTGGATAGCTTGTACCATGGTCATTTTGGAGCTCCTTGCGGTGGTCTGCCTCTGCGCTCTCGCAAGCTCAAGGATAGACCCTGAACTAAAGTGTGGGACAAAGTACCGTAATGACAACATTATCACTTTGGCGAGTCTTTCAGACTACTTCAAGTACCAACCAACCGAATCCAAGGCAAGGAAGGCTTTTACCATGACCCTGGTTCCATTTCTTGAGGCGAGGAAGTGAGCTCAGTTTACTTTCTCTTTTCGCTTTATCGTATCGCCCTCGACGAAAGTCAGGGAGCATTTGAATATGTCCACCATGGTCACTAAAGGGAATCGCTTCACTCGTACGTTACATAAGCTAACCGCTCCCCCACAGTATTTGGACAATCGAGCGCCAAAAAGTCGCCGATGGGAGTGCCTCAATGGGTGTACATATTGAATTTTCCTAAAGTGGTTACTTTATCCAATATTTGTGCTCTATTAGAGGACCCTATTCCGGGCATGGTGCCAGCCGCTCGCCCTTGAGATCTGTTGAATACCGGCTGTGCTGTTCCTCCGCGGTAGTACACATACCCACTTATGCTTTACAGTTCTGTAGAACGTCCGTCTGTAGTGTAGGCTAGCTATGTATTGTATGTGATGTGTGTGTATTTTAGTTATGGCTTGGCGGCGACTGACTCACCCTACCACCACCACCACCACCACAGCCACTTCGATTTAGCCATACAGCCATATCGCCACTTGATTCTGTGTTGCTGTGTTGAGGCTGAAACAAGATCCTGCATCCCTGAATTGTTCGAGCATTGGCGTCGGCGTCGTTAGAGGAGTAGACGTGGTTGGTGGTGTAAGCCGTGATGGTGGTGTTGGTGTTGGTGGGGGTCGAGGCTCTGGAGGCGTCGCAGACGCTCACCTCGCTCGGTCTCTATTCTTGCCGTCTGTCCCCAGCACAGCTCTGGTGGTTGGGCTATGTTCCCTCAATTCCTCCCTCGAATAAAGAGACGCATAGCCAGGAGATGAGGAGGAGAAAGAGGGAAAGACCACGAAGACTTCTTCTTCTTCGTCTTCTTCCTCCTCCTTCTACTACTCTTCCTCTTCCCTCGACATGGATGATGCCTCTTTTCGTGGAACAACCCAGTCAGAGCGAGTCGAGGGCCTTGGTCTTTCCCATTAATGGGTCCTTCACGTGGTGAACGCCCGTTCAAGCTTCGGAGACTTGGATTTGTTCAAGGGTGGTATTCGAGTTAAATAGATGTGCCCAGTTAATCTGCGCAAAACCCAAGCTTGGCCTGGTTTGGTCCTAGCCGCCCCAGAGTGAGTGAAATCAACAATGTTTGGTGCTTCTTTGTTTTGGCTTGTCACTCGAAAGCCTCCATCGGCAACGAACTCACCACTCACTCGTTGGTGCGCTCAACAAGGGATTCGCTTTTGATCTCGTTCACTCGCACCCAGCTTCTCTCTTTCTCACATGTTGAGGTGAATGGATAGATCGTGTGTATGAGCATTGTGGCTTGTCTCCGTGTTCGTCTTCCTTCACATCCTCCTCCTTCTCCACTTTCGCCTCCTTCGTTTTCTTCCCCTGTGATCCGCTGATAAAGAGTGGAACGAGACCCTGAACACGAAGATGAGGAACAAGAGAAGTATGATGGTGCCAACTTGGAGGAATAGAAGTGATATCGCCAACAGAGATACTCCTCGAGGTTGTTGTCCTTGCGGTGTTCAAGCTCTCAAATCTCAGAACGATGCTGCCCACAACAAATAGAAATCCTCCAAGGAGTAACGACGAATAAGTGGTGAGGCGTTTGCCAGCGTTCCGTCGGTGCGTGCTGCTGCCACTTCATACTTACGTGATCGCTTATGGCCTATCAAGTATTAAGTGAGAACTCACCTGGCCCCTCTTTCCAAGAGGGGAGAAGTGTTGATGGGGATTAAAAGTCACAGAGCAGTGCTTAGTTGTTCCACGTGCTGGATTGATTGAGGGTAAAAACGATCCCTTCTTCTCCTCCTTCTACTCGTCCAAGGTGTTGGTGATCCTAATCACTGTTTAGGGGGAACACGTGGTAGCCGAGTGCGTCCAATGTTCAGTTCCATGTCATTGTTCCTTACGATTGCAGTACCTGGCCTTGGGAGCCCCCCTACGATAGGTGCAGTTCTCCGACTTGGTTCTGACTTCTTGTTCCATTTTTCCCATGCTCGAGATGGATGTTCCAAGTCAACAGTCCAGCCGCGTCCATCACCAAAACCGTGCAATGCCACGCCGAGGTCGAAATGCGGCCAGGGAGGGTCGTAGTTGACAGGTCATCAGCATGTGCCAGCTTTATGCATCCACAAAGACCGAAAATAAACACCCAGAGCTTCTTCGCCCTGTCATCTCCCCACAATGATTTGTTGACTCAGACCCACAGTGGAGGTACACAGTGTTATTGTTTTTCACGAGATCCAAAGTTGGCTTCCATGGAAGTCCGATTTGTCCACATGCAGTACATGTCAAACATTCCCATCCCAGGATCTTGCCAGCGCCATCCGCCAATGTGAAGGATGAACGAGATCGGTTCCCGGGCTTGGCTGCGGGTGAATCTCTCGGTTTTTGCTGCTCAGTGGGGCAAAAGTGAAAAAAAATCCCTGCAATGTACATGTGATAGTTTTTGCAACCCACATTTGTAGCTCCAACACATATCGGGTGTACTAGAATTGTCACCCTAAGCCAGCTCGAGCTCTGTAGTGCTGCAGTGCCATTGTCTTCCAAAGCTATGGCCAAACCAACACATAATATTCTCTTCTCCTGAAAAAGAAACGACTTCACAGATTTTGTTGTGCAGTGTTGTCGGTTTTTAGTTCGTCTCGTTGTGTGAAACAAAGTGTTCGTTTG
The DNA here is from genome assembly GCF_007210705.1 of Tigriopus californicus. Taxonomy (NCBI): domain Eukaryota; kingdom Metazoa; phylum Arthropoda; class Copepoda; order Harpacticoida; family Harpacticidae; genus Tigriopus; species Tigriopus californicus. Next base: position 5,883,651 of record NC_081442.1, read on the forward strand.
TTTGAAAATGGCCAGCATAGCTGGCCTCTATGGTGGTTTTGGAACTAACCAGGAGGATGGAAGTGGAGGCAGGAACCTGTTCTCGCGATTCAAGAAAGATATTATCAAAGAACAGGCCGAAGAGCGACGGAAGCAAGCGGAGAAAGATGTGTAAGAGCTCAGGGCGATTTGTCATATTTTTGAGTAATGTTCTTATTTTTTCTTTCTATTTGAGACCAAATGCATTCACATCGCATGCGATGGTAATCTTTTCTTCCTCTTCTGGATGTTTGAGGATAATCTAGGTGTAGGTAAAGATGGTTTGTATCCTTTCAGGATATTCAGGTGTAGGATGTTTCCTTGTCGATGCGTACAATCCCAGGTTAAAAAAACTGAACCCGATCCCCTGCTTCCATTGCTTTCTATTGTATATCAGCTGTAACAAATACCTTAACACGTTCAGAGATAATTTGACTTCATGACCTTGGAGAAGCTCTTGAAACGTTCATGCTTCTGCTTTGGTCGAGATTTATAAGCATTGAAATTCTCTTTGAATCTGTGATGTCGTGACTGAATTACCTACTTAGCCTGGATTTGGTTTCCTTCTCGTGCAACATGTTGAATTCTCGAAGCGAAAAGGTTTGTACGATTCAATAGTTCAACTCCAGCGCCGACAGCTTCGCACGTGGAACCAATTTGAGAAAACTCATTTCCTTTTTCCAATGCTTGGTCGTGTGCGAACACCCAAGATCTCGTGCCCAAATCGGCCCAAATCGGCCCAAAGAGGAGATACATTGAAATTTTGAACAATTAGCATAAAGCCCGCCTTCTCATTAAGAAGTCAATCTGGAAACGATTCTCCCCTCCAGAGTGACTTTGATACCAACGTTGGTTCTACAATCAACATACTGCATGCACCAACATACTACATACCCAAACTAGAGGGTGAATGCTTCGAGCTCACTGCCAAAGCTCTCGTTCCGCAAAACTGACTAGCGTGACATTCACAACCCGGCCGTTTTGTAGGGGGAGGATGGGATGACAATATTCCGTTCCGGATGCATTGTTCCATGTCATCTTGATTTACATCTGGCATTCTTCGAGTAACTGCTACTGTTCCATTGAATGCCATGTAAGACGACATATACAATATAACATCTCTTGATCGTGCTCCTGTTGGCCAGGGATTCCCAAGAAGAACGGGAATCAATAGCGTGCCCGATTGAGATGACAAGGTAGAATTCCTTTCATTGAGTGAACTCAATATGCTAACGGCGATAAGTCTTATTCATCATATCTCGACTCTCACTTACACATTCCCACTTGCATATTAGAGTATCTGGCCCAAAACATCGAGAGAAAGCGGCCTTATGCTCGTAAAGCCAACCCCAAAGCTCGTGCTACAATACGTACTTCGATTCGGATGTGTGTTGTTGACGTTTGGCTTTAACGTGGGACACATGGAGACCGAACAAACCTTGAGGGTTTCTATTCCAAAGGTGTTGAGCATTAAAGAACTGAGCAGGAAAGATAAACAGAATGCAAATGTGACGGGAAATCGATCCTCTTAATGCCTACATGTGTGACCATTCTGTGTCACTCAATTGCTTGAATGTTCCAAACACACCACAGTTGATGGGGAAGCATATGGATCGAAACAAACACAAATCCTGTTTTGTAAAGCTCGACAATAAAACATAACTTTATTTGCATGTTGAAAGGGAAAATATTATAATTTAGGATTAAAAAGAGAGAGGAGAAGAGTGACGTCTGGAATAACAGGGCTCATAAATGAAACCGACGCATTACGAATGGACTGGTTGAGATGCCTGACCTGTATCATTTTGCCTTTTCGGCCATTTCGGCAATGGTAAAGAAGCTCATGGCCCAACAAGTACGGGTACAATACGTAAAGGAAATCGACCGATCATTATAAATAATGAACTATCATTCTCTCTCCTTTTAGGTAAGTTTGTTGGCTCATGAAAAGACGCAAGGAGGAGGAGGTTCATTCTTCCATCGGAAATGGAACTTTTCCAGTTTCCATGGAACGGCGATCTTCTCTTCATTTTAGTGAATGACCACCGGTTGAAAGAATGCAACCTTTTTATGCCCCCTTTTTCTCTCTCTCTCTCTCTCTCTCTCTCTCTCTCTTGTTTTCTTTCTTTCTGTCTGTCTCTCTTTTTTTCTCTTTTTCGTTCTTTCGCTCGGTTGTTTTGCTTCTGGTGGGTTCATTCTAAATATACGTATTGTACTAGCTTGTACGTACTCTACATGGGAGAAGGCTTGTTCCTCCTTCGTTCTTTTTTCCCCTTTTTTTCCTTTCCACTAAGAGAGGTTGAGTAGGTGAGATAATGAGGAACCATATTTCTTGTGGGCTTAACTTCAAGGAAGAAGGTGGTGGTATCCTTTAGGCTCTTCCACTTTCCGCTAAAACAACAACTACCATACACATAAGTCTAAGTGAAAATATATATACCCAGCTGAACAAAGAGTAAGCCAGATAGACTAGCTACGTGTACAGTGCCACCAACTGCCACCCATCCAAACCCAAGTATCAAAACTTTGCAAAGCGCTCAGTGATCCCACCCATCAGTCACTCACACAGAGCACTATTGTACTGTACTGGTTTTCTCTGGAATCGCTTTGATTCTTGAGTATGAGATTCGGTAGTAGATTTTGGATTTGGTTCCTGTTCATCGTTTCACATCTGGAAATACTTTTACTCTTGCAATGAAGCTTCGTGTTGAATCTGAAGAAATTTGATTTGACAAATATTAAAGCCATCACAAAATTAGGGCGATTCATTATGCATTTTGAACTATTAATGAAAAAAAAGCTCAAAAGTTAGATGGTTGAGTTGGAAAGCTAAGTGAGGATTTCCATCAAAGCAGTTTCCATGATCATATAGTGCTGAGTAATCAATAAGTAATTAATTTGGTGTTTGAATTATTCTGTTGCTCATTTGGGCAAAACATTGGTTGAACTATCTTTTTTCAATGACCTCTTGTACTTCAATTTCATTGACAAAAAAATAGACCTCGCTGGAAATTGAAAACCTGTTAAAACAATAGCTTTCAGCTGTTTAGTTTTTCCATTCATTCCCTACTTTATTCAATGGGGAAAAAATATCAAGTATTTCATTTGTAATGCATTCTTTACAAATTCCTCCCAAAGAGTAAAAGCCACTAGAGAACTCTTGCTCGTCTCTACATTCAGGGCCTTTACTTCTCACCAGACTCTACAGTGAAATAATCATTCGAAACTAATATGACGGGTTATTAGCCCCAATCTTACAAATAGTTGGGATTGTCGTGCCCATAAGCATATTATTATTGAATTATGAAGACTAACTCAAGCAAGCCGATAACGAAGGAACAGGTATACAACGACAATCCTTCTTGAACTGAGCTTAGAAATGGCAACGGCTCGTTTTCCCTTAATGAATTTGGAACAACCTCTTTGGGGGGTTGAATTTTGCCTCGTAGCTTCCCATGTTCCTACGGATTGTCTGACATGACATAAATAAGGCATGACAAATGGTTGAATCCCGCACCCGACTCCCAACTGGCCCCACCAAGATACTCTCAGCATCAATTCGACGATTTCTCAGCTCGTGTCAGAATGGATCGGAGGCAATTGCGACTGTCGAAACGAGTTGCGAAAACTTGGATTTTCATTCAACGAGGCTCGTGTGCGACGAGTGTAGTACCCAAATGAAGAAAAAACGTGCGGTGGATTTCTGCTCGTGGTGGAAAACGAATGGCCTTGGTTATGGAGGGATTTCACTCTCTTTTTGAACCACTTCAATAAGTGCAATCGAATGGAGCTTCTCTTTGACTTGGTTGAGGGGGAAAGAAGCAATTCCCTAGTACATTAGTAACGTGAGTTCCGCTCCATTCAGTCGACTCGGTAGTTATTTCCTGAAAGAAAAAAAGTCGAACTTGTGCGAGGGAAGTATTGCCGATATGCCAAACTTTCTGATCCGGTTCACTTTGAGACGACGAGTTGAGTAGTAGGCTCTGCTGTCAGTGATTTATAAAGCTTTCTTTCTCTTCTTCAAAATGGGCCCCAGCGACGCGTCCAAAGAGAGGAAGGAACACATAGCTTCAAAGATCAGGATTCCCCCAAATGGATGCAGAGTATTTGAAAAACTTTTCCTGCTTTCTCCTGCACGTAAACGACCGAAAGGGCCTCTTTTTATGTAGAAGCTCAAATCAAATATGGATCTATGATGGAACAAACTCGAACCTTTGGACTTTGGTTGGAAGTGGGCTTTGCCTTCAAATCTCATACCCTTCACTTTCCAACATTAAAGTTCCCCAAGTTTGAAGTCAAGTCGTCAAGAGTGGTCGCTTTTCGGGTTGTGATGCTGAGCACCAGTGGTCGAGTTTCAACTGGATTGATATTGGAGGGCATTTCCTCAACATTTGGGGGGGGGGGCTCATTTTGACACCAATAACTCGCCTCAATACGAATTGTCTCATGTTCCTGATCTGATATGAATTAATACAATCCAAACACTTGCAAGGTTACTTCATGGTTTGAAGAAGATCCAGCAATTGTCCCAATCAGTTTCATTGGACAGCACTTGGGATGAGTAGAGGTCCGCCCTCCTTTTCCTGCCCATTTCCTTCCCCCTTCTTGTCTTATAATTTTTGGCGATTGTGGTGTTTCCTGTTGTGGTGTGTCTTGTTGTCGCCCTCCACTGGCACTAATATATTTTGAGGTGAGTCCATTCTAAGATAAGAAAGTTTTTAAGTGGTCTTTTCAGTGTTGATCCCGGTTCCCTTTTGGGCTCATTCTTCTATCTTGGAGAGTGTGGGTGGGCGTGTGTCTGTGGATATCCCGCTTTTCGAGGGTCTTTCTTGCAAAGGCTAAGACTACGTACGTACGTCAGTACGTTTCTTGAAGGACCAAGGCACATTTCAACGAGAATTGCTCCTCTTTTGCTTGGGTGAAAACCCTATTCAATTCTGGTTTACCAGAAATAAGTGGAACGGAGACGAGTTGTCTTTGGACCCAATTCTAAGCTCTTGGGGTCGTTCTTCTTTAGTGTCTCAAGAGTGGAGCCCAACTAAAAGTTGAACCTTCTCGCAAATTTCTTGGTTCCTTTATTTTTCTTTGCCGTGGGAGACATTTTTTGTAACCGTTTCAATCAATTTTAAAAAACTTTCTTACTCAAATACGAACAAGGGTCTCTGATGGATTGGACTACAAAGCCTATCAAACATCTCAAAGACGGATGTTAAGCTGATGGTTGGCGTTTAATACATTTTCAACTAGGGCGGAGTACCACTGAATGTATCACATACAGTGCTTTGATGTTATGATACGTGGCTGGATACGCGTGATAAAATGTGCGGCAATGATGGTTGTTGTAGCATGTACAGTCCAATAGAGGTTGTTCGTCGTTTCTCCCGATTTCGTTTCTCTAGAGAGACTTTTGTGGCCTCGTTTTGAGTTCCTTTTTTAACAACCAATAGCGAGGTCTGGACCTCACATTGGCTACAGCAGCCATAGCTTCTAGATAGTAAAAGAAAAGATGAGGGACTCTGTGGACCAAGAAATTGGACCAACTCTTTGACAAGGGGGCCACGGCATTTTATGAGCCTTTTGTGTCCGCAATTACTTAAGTTTAGCACAAATATTGAATAAAGCCGCTTGTTAATGCTTGTCCTTGTCACAAGCTCGCTCTTGGAAGCACTTGTCTACATGCACGCCATAAAAAGGCAGATATATGTATATAAATATATACATCGTATGTGGCATTTGCAAGGTGCCTTGTCAACTCCAATTGGCGTTGTTCTTAGCCAAATCAACTAAAGTTCGAAGGGAACCGATGTCGCAAGTGTTTCATTTTGCTTCCTGTCCCCTGCAGTTCTTCCCGTGTGAAAGCTTAGCACTTGTCAGTGCCAAACGGTGTGGTCAAGTTACCCGTCGCACATCGTAGTGGAAAGGAGGGCAAAAAAAGTGAGACTTCATTGGCTAACTCATGAGATGACCCAGAAGCCATGCGAACAAACGAAAGAACGAGCGAAGACCTCTTACCTCTTCACCGTTTCAACCATGAACGTGTACGTCAAGTAGCAGGGTAGGTGAGTGGGTGGTGCATGCTTCATACCGCAACGACGGGATTGGGCACACGAGCAAAGTTTCTATTGCCTTTTTCTTCACACCCGCCGTGACCAGGGCTTTCAGTGAAAACGTGTGGTCCAGGCATGTTTCGGGAACGGGGCGACTGGCTAGCTAGCAAGCTGGCTTGCAAGCCAGAACACTAGAATGGTGAGCACCAATGAGGGGTCATTTTGAAGAGGACTAAAACAATTGTTCGCTTTGGGAAAGACAGACTATCATTCCGGTCCTGCCCAAGGCGGCCAGAGGGACTGTCACCTTTTCTTTACGATCAAGCTTGTCCCCGATACGTACCGTACGCCAAAAGTTAGAATGCAGTCATTGATGTGAGGGAGGAAGGTGTCCCTCAGATGAAGAGCTTCAGAAGGAACGTGGAACAACATTGGAACACGCGCTCAACAGATCCCATCATTCTCATGCATGCCTGTCAGTAGACAGGTGAACGAGGTGAACAAACATCAACAAAGGCGAACAGAACGCCCCCGCCAGCTCCTTTCGCCCGTTCGTGTGTCGTTCATTACTACAGCATACTACTACAGTATGTGCGGAGGTTATTCAGTTCCAAGGGCCGACCTCGAATCGCCTGGAGGCTCTTTTGTCCACTACGCAACATGACCAAAACGTGTAGGGCTACGGGCACAGCACTGACTGAACTCACTACCGGTCCCACTAATCCCAGTGGTTCGAACAGCAGTGGCAATACCTTTTTACTGCTACTACGTAGGCACACCTCTTCTTCTTGTTCCTCCTCGGCCTCTTTCATTTCAACGAAGGTCATGTAATGTTTGGTGATCCTTACGGGACACACACGCGCGCACATACGTACACGCATACACCCAAACACACGTTTTGGAGCGACTTGGACTGGCATGAGGCCGAAAAGCCTCAGAACTAAGAAGGACGATTTGACTCTCGCAGTTGCCCTAATAAAGCGGTGGGAGCATTCATTGGGACCTTTTTGATTTGTAATGTGGGAACCTTCAGATCCGAGTGTGTGAAGTTCTTAGTGATTGAACGAGCAAATATCGCAAACTATCCATGGCTCCATTGGTTTCTCATGATAAGCGCCCAGCATTTCTTGCAACGCCTTTTCCTCATTGTGACACCAATCATTGGAACCGTTAAATGTTCACTTACTTATCCTTTCTTGTTCCAATCAGTCGCTTAGACCCTGATCTTGAGGCTTCGTTAACATCAGTGATCAAGAAAAGCTCGGAGTTGTCCCAAGGATCTTAAAGGTCTTCACGGATGTGTGAATGTGTCAACGTGCAGGTCAAGTGCTTTAACAGTTCAATCTTGGTCTCTGAGGCCATGGCCTTTAATTGTCCACGCACATCTCAGTTTACATTCGTTAGTGTCGGTGCGAGTCCCTTTGTGTCGTTTATTCTCGAAGAGAGAAATTATTATACGTCACTTGACTGACACCGTGAGCATCGTGTCCCTGGGGACAGTACAATTGATGAATGCCAGGCGTAAGGAGATGGAAAGGAAGACAAACTCCCATCTGTTTCACTCAGATTAGCTTCACAAGATAGTTTGAATCATTGGGGATCAGCCTGACTCAGTTGCTCAAGTCAAAGAACGGGTGCTCAACTCAGTGAGGTTGTTTGAGTAAATCATCAATTTGGTCCGTTCTCTTTTGAACAGGAGAAATGGACGTCTTTCATGATGAGACAGAGTTGTCCTCGGGCCGGTCGTCATTGTGGTTGGCGAATAATGTGTACACTCGATACTGTATCTACTGGCTTGTACTCTCTCGAAGAGAAAGAGGAGGCCTCTTCTCATCCTTGACATGAAATGAATAGACCCATCACAATGACATGCGACATGGTCGGAGCAAGTTATTTTCTCAAGGCTGTGTATGAGAG
>NC_081442.1:5891672-5934512 GCF_007210705.1 Tigriopus californicus
AGAGTTCCTGATGTCTTTTGGGTGTCTTGTCGAAGCTATGAAATCTTTGAAATCTCCTCAAAGCTGGTCCTTACCTCCAGTAACGTGCAACAACCTGCAAACCATTTGGTGCACCCATTGACAAGGGAGCGGGCCAACCGGCCACCTAGCCAACGAGCTCTTGACGATCTCTTCCCAAAGGAGCCAGTGCAAGAAGATGATGACAATGATTTGAAAGTCAACACACGTTCAAATTGACCCGTGCCTTAAAACTGTGATAACTAAGCTGGCCTGTTCGTTATTTCGAAACATGTCCAACCTTTCTCCCACGAGATCTCCTTGTCTGTCCTTGGGAAGTCCGCATCGACGACTTCAAAGCTCGTCCGTGTCTTCACTGCCTTTGGTGGATTTCATATCGAGGTTCCGACGCACTCTCAGCTCGTCGTCTTCAAGGTCGGGGAGTGCCTTCTCGAACGATCATGTCGAGTCTTTCTCGGAAGGCCATCCCACCACGAGAAGGTCTCCTTTGAGACAAATCCGGAGTTGGCGAAATCGCGACAATGGAGAGGCCCCTACGTCTCCCCTGCTTCAAAATCGACTCTCCATCATCTCGTACTCGTCCGATGATGCTGCAGATCAAAGAGGCCTGATCAATCCTTCGTCCAAGGCCCAGGCGTCAAATGCCAATCCCCTTCTGATTGAGATTGAAGTGGACGGAGGAGTTGGTCCGGTGGCTGGGTCCGATAAAAAGAATGATAATGATGATGGTGGTAGTGGCAGTGGTAGTGTCTGTGGTGGAGACGGGACCAGTAATAAAAGTAGGCCTGGTGATAACGCTATTATCAGTCCCAACCCAACACTATGTGATATGGAAAAGATCAGTCATGCCAGCTCAACTCGGGCTGATGATCGTGATGATGTGAGTGGAGAAAAGTCTGTTCGACGGAAACCTGGCTGTTATTTCATCCGGATTCCCAAGTTCTTCCATATCTTTCGGATTCGAGAGAAGACGACAAAGACGACGACGAAGACACCAACATCAAAGCCGAGTGACAAGAACAAAAAGAAAAGGAAGAAGGCCAAGCCGTGTAAATCCAAGGGGGAACAACCACCTACAGATGGAACTGGATCTACTTTGCCAGGGTACACCTCAGCGTCTGTCTCGGCGGCGTCGTCATCTCCTTCTTCTTCTTCTTCTTCCCCCTCGATCTCCTCGTCCTCTGGTGAGGAGATCGTGACCATGACTGATGGGATTGCAAATATTCGCAAAAGGAAACGGTAATGCGCGTGCCTAATTCACCCCACATAGAATGGTTCCAACACGACTTTCGAATGTCATTGTACTCTCTATCTCTCTCTTTTTCGTGGACCAACGTTAGCATACAATTTGCAGCACATATTCGTGATCATTTTGCATTTCATTAATTACTGACGACAACTCGTACTCAAACGTGGTCATTCTATGTTGTTTCAAAACAATGAGGGCCCTGCTCAGTTGCAACGGTTCACTCCAAGACCCTAATAGGGCTGGCTTACTCTACTCACCCAAAACCGAGAACAGTTTCATTTGTCCAATGCAACTCCAAAACACCATTAACATTTAATAGGCTGGTTGGCCATGATTATGGGGCAGCCCTCGTAAACACGTCGTCCTCACGGTTTTTGTCTTAAAGCAAAGCTTTCTACACCTTTCCTTCGAAGGTTGGTCATCCTACTTTAGCCTTTGGTCATACAGTAGATAGACAAGAAACCGTAAGAGTTTTCTGTCACATTCGATAATGGGAGAGGAATGCCTGGCTTTTACGACCAACGTTGTTGCATGCCTGCGGCAAAACTGTATGTAGAGTACTACATATACGTATATCTACTACTGTACGTAGTTGTCTGTAGGTATGTGGTGGTTCGACAACAAAGTTACCGCTCGAGGAACAGTATATCCTCATACGCTTGAAATGACTACGGAAGTGTTCTATAAGTGCCACGTTCATACATTATGTATTATGTAAGCCTTGCCGTGGGCATAACAGGCCAAAGAAACATTTATGCTTGGCTGAGAACCGAGATTAATGATGGAAAAGCATCATCATTATGAGGCTTCTTCTGCACCCAATGCGACATGTTTTAGCCTCTTTCTTTCACACACACATGCACCACACACATTCGTACACACTCTGACTGGTTCTTGTCCCGGGTAGTAGGGACTGTGCTATGTACAGTATAGCATGGTGGGAGGAACAAAGCGAAGGGTCGAGTCTGGCCGTCTGCTAACATCGGAACAACACCCAGAAAAGTACACCACGGTTAAATGGACTCTTACCCACAGGGAAATTGTAAACTTCTGCCTCTGTCGGACATCAGGGAGGGTAGACCCACCAAACCAAGGCCGACCAAGTCACAACTTCCAGATTTAGAACCACCAAGAGACACCAAGAGATTATTAAGACAAACTCCTGAAAGGACCAAATGGTTATTTTTTCATTACAGCGAGGTTTGATCAAGTATGTAGTTCCTTGATAAACATAAGAGTATCTCGTAGCTCAACTGACCGTCATAGGAGGCCCTTAACCCATTGCAATTCAGCAAATCTATAAGATTTTATATGGAACCATTGTCGTTCAGCAACTAATGATATGCAAATTCATGATCTTTTCAAAAATTATGTCCCAAAATTGCGCCCCAGTGAAACTTCTGCCCCGGACAAGATTTCCTTCGCTCCCCTAAGTCTGCGTTCAACCGGGAAAATATCTAGAAAACAGTAGGTTTTAATGAAGAAACACCCGGCAAACGTGTGGATGTACAATATTCCCACATAAATTTGCAACATTTAGCGGGACGAATTATGGCACGTCACAGAAAACAGACCCAGGCACATCACTCTCACTCAAAAATAAGGCAGTCGGAAAATAGTTTCCACGAGTACATATATTCCTCTTTGGTAGGTTAAGTTACGTTCCTCTTGAAAAGAAACTTTGGCAGGAGGAGATTAATTGATCTGATGTGACTGCAGTAGCCATTTACTCTGGTATGCGCTCTCGATCTACTACTATGTACGCTCGCACTGTATGAACAGTAGATACGAGTGCACTACCTACTAGTGTCTGAAAAGAAAGAAGGGTTTCAGCGTTAAGGCCTTGTGTCGTGTTCGTTACTCGTTGACTGACTTTAGGGATAGAGAATAAATCGACGACGGGCGAGACCAGGCTGGCCAAATTTTAATTTCAATTCCGAATGGCACTCGCTTTGAAGAAGATTTAATGGATTACCGGGGATCGTTGGTTGCTGCTGGTGATCTTTTCTCTCGTCCAAAGAGATCCTTTCATGGTCTAATGAATGTTCCTTCCCTTGATTCTCACATTTCAACATTCGAAATGGGGTTCTTCATGCCGAAGGGTCTTTTCTTTTCCTCCCTCAACTCATTTTATGGGCTCGATTGAGACTGGAAATGGTATTGCCATCAGGAGAACCATTTCGCAGCGAATAGCGAACCAACCGAACCTCAATACCCCAATTTCACATAATTGGTCTCAGGTGCTCGTCTAGATCATGTGGCACTTTTTTTCCATTTCAAGAGCAAAATGGAGCAAGATGTCGAGCACACGGATTCCAATACGTACCACAGCTGCTGAGCTGTATTTGAATAAAAATCCTCGAATCGACCGCAGTTTTTCAACATACCGCAAGAGGACAAAGGGGGCCGATCGTACAGAAGGATGGATGGAGGGAACGCGCCGCTTTTTCGAGGCTCTCTTGCCTTGTGATCAAACCATTTCCCATTAAAACAGGAAACAGTTCCTCGTTACTAAACGAAATGCACGTACGCCCGCACGCACAAACACACCCACAACCACCAGCTTGGCCACCCTCACCTATTTATTACTTACCGGTACTGGTCTACTGGAGCTCCTTATGAGTTCGGTTAGGGAAAGAAAGGGAGAAAGAAGGAAAGAATGAAACTGACGTGGAGGGCAAGGTCGCCCACTTTTCCGAACAAACTGCTTAAACTCGGGCATGAAATGCATCGCATGTTGAAAAGCATTAAACTTCTTTTGCTAAACACGCCATTTCTCATGGGGGATTTCGGGTCACTGAGTTTCCGTTTCCAGGGTCGCCCCTAGGGCACAAGCAGCTTCCAATGATTCTGGTATTCTGGCTCGAGGTTGGCCTTGATTATGATCCTTTCAATCTTGTTTGGCAAGCCAATTTGAACGACAATTGCCGTTGCCGGGAGTTGATCGAATTAGAAGGGCCGAAGAAGACTTCTTGGGTGGATGAATCGAGCGCTAATTCCTTGGTCGCGCCAGCGCCGCCGCCGCCGCCGCCACAACTTCTAAGGCAGCCTTTTCTTTTCCGCCGACAATCGACCACCACAGAGCGTCTGTGGTTTTCTAGTTATAAAACGATATAAAAGTTTCATGGCTTCCCTTCATCTCATCCACATTTAAACATCGTGTGCGTGGATTCGCCTGCCACGCCACCACTGGCCAGCCACCCGTGGCCTGATGGCCGGCTGATGATCACGCTGGCCGGGCGGCGGGTTGGTGGCCAAAAGTTTCTCTGGCCTTGTGATCCCTGCTAAATTTAGATATTTTTCAGGGCTTTCACGGCTTGGAATGAAGTCGGGAACGAAACGAGGAAGGGAACAAACTGAGAAAACTAACCGACATGAATCTTGATGATTGGACAAATTACCCACTTGCCATGCTTTTCAACTCATCCGTTTTTGTTTTGTTCTTGTACTTCAGGTCTCTGCCAAAACTTACGGCCCACGAGGATGAAGGTGTCCACCAAAATCCTCAATACACGGGTCAACATCACTTTCATCCAGTGGTCCACGACCACGATTGCTGCCAAAGGGTCGTAATCAACGTAAGTACCGACACATGCATCAAGTTTGGCGAAAAGGAAATCGATTTGTTTTCATCATTTGGACGGGTATCAAGATTGAAGTTATATTGGAACGTACGTACGGTACACTGATGGGACAGGGAACAGAAGGCCTCGCATTGTACCTATTCCCGCGTCGCTAGTGCGGAAACAGGACGACGTCTTAAACAATGCCTTGGTAGACAAAGGCCAGAAGAAACAAGATCGAGCAATGTTTTTTCAAAAGTTCGTTGTGTCTAGAGCAAGGTTGATTGTCGCCCTTTCAACGCCACAACATCTAGGTAGGCATTGCTACTTATTGTACTAGGCACAGGAAAACTACTATTTCTCGCTTGTTCCTTCACTTCTTCTCTCAGTGTAGTATGTGAAGTATAGCAGAGCCTACCCGGGTGCGTGGACAGTAAAAGGTACACAATTAATTTTGAGGGAAAGTGCAATTTTGGGCCAAATTCTTGGTGCTTTGGGAGCCACGCTGCTTCTTCGCCTCGCTTGGCTCGACTATCTACAGTTCTTGTGCTTGGTCCGAACAAAGACAGCTAGGAGGTGGAACAAAGCCGGGAAGGTCAAATACTGTAGAAGGCTATAAGGGCACCCCAAAGCGAGATGAAAAGCAATCTGACATTTTCCTGCCGAGTAATGAAATGAGCGTAAAATAAGACCTTCAACAAGAGTTCTTGAAACGGTTTTGAGAGTTTCTCGCTCATGGGCATGCCATCTTGAGTCATTTGGCCCTTAAAGCAAAGGCTGAGAAATTGCAATTCCTCCGAATGACGCACATCACTACCAATGTCCCTTCCCTACATATTTCCTTGCTTCCTCCCATCCATCCGTCTATCCATCCATACCCTCTCTCACGTACCTACTTTACATACAGGGTTGAAAGAAATAAAGGTTCATCGTTGCTGTCTTAATGATCTGAAGGATACTTAACCAATTTTCTTAGACACTATTGGAAACCTAAGAGCCATATAATATATGATCCAATTTCAGTCTTTTGGAGATGGGTAACACTTGGTTAGTTTGGCCGCCTCAAGTTAAAGCAAGGGAAAAGTTCATGTCCAAAAATGTCAAATTGGCACAGTCTGGAGGTAGCCAAGGCTACGGGGATCCTGAAGGCCGAAAAAGATGGGCAAAGCTTTTGGTGTCTATCCTCGAACAATTCAAAAGTGGAGAACTAAATGCACAAACGGTGAATCCCAAAGGAAAAGACTTGGCCAAGGACAGAAATCGGGTAGTCCTGGAATTGTATTCAGGCACCCATAACAACGAAAGAAACACTCTTCTAAATGCTGAAGTTGGATCTTTTATAATATGGCTCTAGATTTTCCAGTAGTCCCACTTTAGATTTTGTATGATCAAGCAAACCTTTTATTGGGGAGAAGCATTTCCAAAAAGCGTCAAAGGGACCATAATTTCGTCCACCCTGTACATGACCCCCCCCACACACATATATACTTATATACGTACGTTGAAGTGTAAAGATGCTGGTGTAGATCATCTAGCAGAACACTTACCCATTCCAAAACGAGGAAACCGGTCCAGAGAGTAAAGAGAGAGAGGTAGAGAGCAAGAAAGAAAGAGAAATGCAACAAAGGATGGTGGGTTGGTGGGTTGTGGTTGATGGGTGCCGGGTTCGAGGTGGTCGTCCTCACCAGTGAGAAGGAGGCAATACTGAAAACCACAACCACTTGAGTGGAAGAGGAGAAGTTGGCAAAGATTGGTAGATTCGCAACCCACTTCGATTTGCACACGGATCTCACCAATCTACTTCATGTGTGCAATTGTCCTGGTAGCGTGGATCACGCTACGCGATTCGTGCCCCCTGGATTCGATGAGATATCCCTAATTGAGTGTCTACTGCAACTGGGTATACAAAAAGAAAAGAGTCCAACGAGACATCCCGGAAGACATGACCGGGATAAAGGCGAGCAAACCCGGGGAAATACGATCCCGTGTTTACTGACAAACCTTATCGACTCGTCGTTCCACTTTCCGAACTCAGATTTCCGGCTTTCTCGCAGGCAATAATAGCTAAAGCTTTTTCGAGTCTCCAATGGATGGACGATGAAGTAGTCGCAGTACTCGAGTTTTAATGCTCTCATGAGGAAAATCCTACTCAAAGGTCTGCAGCTTTGGGTTTCCTAGCGGGCCTTCGTAGTTCGTTGGGTGGTCCACTCTGCTCCCACCACTAATGGGGAGTAAATTGATCTTTGGCCAAAGAGTTGAGTGAGCGCCATCAGATTTTTGGATGTCCATCTCCCACTGGTTCGTTGTGAAAGGTTCCATGTGGCGGGGAAAAGAGAGGCAAGGGCTTTGCAACAATTGAAGGTCAACTCGGTGGGAAAACCCTTGGCTTCCAATCGATTATTGAGTTTCCTTTACTACCCTCTACGGTTCGTACTCTTGGGCTTCCGCGGGCTTCCACGAGCTTCCGTGGGCTTCTGCTTGGATGGGATGAGCGCATTTAGTTGTGATTTCTGAGCGGTCAAGCATCAATAGAATGTATGCGTGTTCATCGTGTCCATATTCTTTAAGCACTGTAGTACAGGCCCTTGGGCTCTATGCGAACAATCTGCTAGTTGTTGAATAGACTTGAGATGGCCTTGTACAGATCCAAGAGAGCTGTGAGCAATAATGTGCTCCCACGTACAAATGGAGTCAGTCAATAATACTCGAAGTGGATGCGACCAAGATATAGGGCCAATTGAGGGTTTCTGAGCTTGTTCTGGACGTTTTGGAATAGACATTTTTCTGTGATGCGTCTTGTGGTCCGCAGATTTGTTGGGCCAGTGGACCACTTATGGGGTCCTGTTAATCTCGGACAAGTTGTTAACGAGCTCCAAATCGGTCGTGAATCTTCCTGGACGCCCTTTTGATTGGATTGTCTTGATTGCTGGTGGTCAATTAATGAGGTTTCCCTCGTCTAATCACATAAAAGGATCAACAGGAAATTACATGCGACCTTAAAGTCCAACCCAAAGCCTTGACGAAAGACTAAAAGGGCAAGAGCGTTGCAATGGCTGGATCTGGACCAAGCCTTTCCAAGTCATTGGATCAAACGAACAAATGATGGCTCGTTCGTTCTTGGGTTGGTTCGTTTGATCGGTCTCATCATGGACTTCATTTCACGGCACTTAGTACGACGTCCAGCAGAAGTAGAAATAGTAGCACTAGTGGGTATAGTGACAACATTAGTAGTGGACCATGGTCTCGCTTCGTTTGTTTGGGAACAGAAGGCGATAACGGGGGCTTGAAAGTGAGGCAAACATTGCGACAAACATGATAAAAATCTGGCTCCTTTTTCTTGGACTACTGAAATAAGAACTGTTTTACTGTGTTGTAGATTGTACGCGTACAACTCGGGTAGTAGCACCATGATGTCGTTGATCTTTTGCTCTTAGAAAAGAGAGGGAATTCAAGAGGGGGAGAGAAAGAGAAAGAGAGAGAGATAGGAACAAAAAAACTTACAGCAATTTTAAGTGGGAACCATCTTCCAGATCCTCAGAGAGCGAAGTATCTCACCAAAACAAAAGGAAAAAAAGAATCCAAGGTTGTTGTCATAGGGATCATCTTGGTCCTCGAGGCCATATTTCCATCTCATCTCCGCCAGCCAGTCTTTTGCTTTTATTCTCATTCATGTGGATGAGATCTTGTTTTCCCATTATACTCTAAAATAGAAGTGGACTAGGTTATGTGCACATTGTACAATGTCATAGTTGCGTTCAATTGTGCTGGAATAGTAAAAAAGCAGCCCGATATTTTTCTATCGACTCAACTAAACTTGAAAGTTCATTAACTGTTGTCTGTGAAAGTCCTTTCAAACTGCTTGGTTGCATCGTGAAAGGATTTGATCGCCTCCTGGCTCACTTTCAATAGGCCCTGGGTAGGAATTGAGTTTTACTTGGTCTATGGCTCCCTCGATCCTTGGAACAGTGAGCAGTCCGTACTGTGTACCACATGTTACGCTGAACCCTCGAGTTGAGTGATGTGGTTTCGTTCCCACTAACGAAAGACTCGACCCATCTCGATGGATCCGCCCACGGTTGACGGGAAGTTGCAAAAGTTTTATTATTATTAACATGAAGTTAGTACTTTCAGGGACTTGGCGAGGCGCCGGAATATTGGACTTTGAAGAAGCCAAGAAGAATTGCTGCACCATTTCAAACTTCTTCTTAGATGGAGCTAGAGCGTGTCAGGACTGTCCGTTATACGTGGTAGGATTGTGGGTGTCGGTAGGGACAGTGGACAGTCGTAGTGGTGCGATGCTGTACATGTGTACGTTTGAGTACGTGAACACGTACGTACGACATCCTCGAGGATTGGACAGAGAGCAGCCTCGATTCTGAAGTCTGGTGCCAGGCTTGTGTTGCTGCTTGCCGGAGCTGACGTACAATCACCCGGCAACCTTCTCAGACAATGATTTGGTTCCTTCCAGAGATCTCTCGGGGGAACAAAGGCGATAAAAAGTTAGCTCGTTGCTTCCGTCCACCCCTCAGCTCACAGTCCATCCCGGTTTTTCTCTCTCTCTTTCTTTCTCTCCTTCTTTCTTTCTGCCTCTCTCTCTCTCTCTCTCTTTCGTTCTATGCCGCTTTCAAGACTCATTTTGTGGATGAGGTAGATTCTCGTCCCACTGGTATTCATCGGAACACTGTATAGTATGAAATTGGAGTAGCGCTGCCCTCCAAAAAGCAGGCGTCTTCATTATTTGACAAGACTCCAATTCTTAACATCGAGTTTGGACATCTTTCCTAGTTACCAAAAGAGCAAAAACAGCGACTTGAAGATATGATGGGCGGCAAGCTTTTTCTTTGCCAAAGACCATGTTTGGTTGTATTAAAAGTTGTTCAATCAATAATTATTTTCTCTTCAAGGGGAAATCCATCAATGTTTTTGAAAAGTCTTGTCAGGTCCAATGACCACCATTTCATGAGCAATACATATACAAAGTTAAGCCTGTGCGATGTTGCAATCACGGATAAGAAGAATAGCCTTGATTGCGTTGGACTTTGCCGATGTTTTTTCCGCCTTCAATCATAATTATCCTTAGCACTCAGGATTTGTACGCTTTCTCATTTCAGGTGGGCGGGTTGAGGTATGAGACACAGATCCGTACCCTCAACCAATTCCCGGATACTCTCTTGGGTGATCCCTCCCGACGCATCCGATATTACGATCCCGTCCGAAATGAATACTACTTTGATCGCCATCGAAATTGTTTCGAGGCTATCATCTATTATTACCAGAGCGGAGGTCGATTACGGAGGCCAGTTAATGTGCCACTCGATGTGTTTTCAGAAGAGATACAGTTCTATGAACTGGGAGAATATGCTATCACCAAATTCAGGTGAGCCCTCGATGAGGATGCTAATAATGAAGGTCCTAACCGTGCTCATGCCAAGCCATTTCCATATGTTTCAGGGAAGACGAGGGGTTCATCAAAGAGGAGGAGAAGCCATTACCCACCAATGATCTCCAACGAAAAGTGTGGCTCTTATTTGAGTACCCCGAGAGCTCTCAACACGCCCGAGTGGTGGCCATCATTTCAGTATTTGTCATTCTCTTGTCCATTGTGATCTTTTGTTTGGAGACTTTGCCCGAGTTCAAGCACTACAAAGTGTTCAACACCACTGCCAACGGTACCAAGATTGAGGAGGACGAGGTCCCGGACGTGACCGACCCATTCTTTATAGTAGAGACGTTGTGCATCATATGGTTCACGTTCGAACTCCTAGTCCGCTTTCTAGCCTGTCCAAGTAAATATGTGTTTGCCAAAGATATCATGAACATGATCGACCTGGTGGCCATCATCCCATACTTCATCACATTGGCCACCATCGTGGCTGAGAAAGAGGAGGTGATAGCGCCCAAAGCGCCAGTTGCACCCAACAAAGAAGGCAACAACCAGGCCATGTCATTGGCCATTCTCCGGGTCATTCGACTGGTCCGAGTCTTTCGAATATTCAAACTCTCCCGGCATTCAAAGGGCCTCCAGATCTTGGGACGGACGCTTAAAGCTTCCATGCGTGAACTTGGATTACTCATGTTCTTCCTATTTATAGGTAAGAGCCGGAAATGGTCATTTATTTGAGCATTTTTTTGTCATACACATATGCCGTGTTGCTCCTATGTATGTATGGACACGCCTAATAGAGTCGTGCTGGGTGATTCTTAACAATGGCCAAAAATATCGTAACAGCCAACTAGACTGAGGTAATCGAAGGCTTTCAAGTGCTATTACGAAATTAGTGCGAGAACATATGCACAATTGCCAACATATCCTTATAAAGTATCTTTGAGCCTGCTGCCAATATTTGATCCGGGTACAGGTTTAACGGCCTCCCAAACAAATTTTGATCCTCCTGGTCTTGTCTTGGTTGGATATTTTGGGAGTTGCTCAACTATGGTTTCCTCTGGTCGTCTTTGGCTTCACTCGGTAAATTGAAAGAGGCCCCGGTTCAGACTCGGCAACTTGCGAAAGACGTCTACCAAAAAAATTCAAACCCTTATCGAAACTCCTTTGACAAGAGTGACTTTTGTCCTTTGAAGTCAGTCAGCACAGTCATCTTCTCTCCCTCCTCCCATCTACCAGTCAAACCAGGCGTCGCCATGGTCCTCCTTGTACTAGGAAAAGGCTGGAAAAGCGAGCTCGTAGCGAAAAGCAGTCCTGGCCTTCACTCGCCTTAATTCAATTACCGCCCTGTATTTTAGGCCTCTGTGCCAATTGCAGCCCTTACAGGCTTATTCCGTTCTTGTGATGAGCTGGCCAGAAATGGGAACTCGACAAGGCACAACAATTCAATTGCATACTGACACGCATGACGCCGGGAACATAAACTTGGATCCTGGATTTAATTTCCCCGGACGATGTCTTCTTTATTTGCATAATATCGTAGTCGTTGTTCCTAGCCATGTTGTCGTTATTGTTGTTGCTGTTGCTGTTGGTGGTGATGGTAGTGGTAGTGGAGGCGGTGATGCTGTTTTTTTCCTCCTCGCCGTCATCCACCTTCATCATCATTGCTGTTGTTGTTCCATTCAAGGACGAACGGCCTATGCAAACCCACCATGAGATGCTTTTGTAAACACCACGACTATTTTGGAGGATATTCAGAACATTGTGGGTGGGTTTTAGTCCCTTCAAGTGGAGTGTTCTAAATTGGTAGAGATTTGTCCTAACCAGCAAAGGTTCGAGAACGCCTAACACATACCCATATTGATGTTAATGATGCAAAAGGTGATTGAAACGGACATACAAAAACTTCCACTTCTTAACCCCATCTCATTTGAAAGCCATTTCAAGAAATGGTTACAAGCAGCACATGGGTCCCACAATTGGAACCATTACGGCCGAGATGTTGTTCCATGCCAGAGACCTGCTCTATGAATCACCTCCCCTACCAGGCTTCCTATCTGTCATCTTTTGCATGCATTTTGGTGGGTTTCTTCTATGTACACAGAGTTGACTATTAGTAGAACGTAGGACGTGGTACAGCGAAGTGGTAGTAGCTAAAGCCAAAATGTTTCTGGTTGAACTTTGGCCGGATTAATGCTCTATGGAAATGCTTTCCTCCTTGTAATAAGCAATGACGAGCAAGCATTCGTATGTTGCGAGTAGACATTGTGTGGGTCTTGGCAAAGATTGATGCCAAGGCACTTCCTGTTGCTGAGAAATGCCGGAAAGGCTGAAAAATAGTACTGAAAAGATTCATCTTTTATGCACAAGACGACATGTCGAGAAAGACCAAAGTAGCTCATACAATTATTCAAGGACGTTTTAAGTGAAAAACATGTCCGAGAACTCGACGGCAGGAGGCCGTTGAGGCGTGGTCTATTTGGTCTCGTTTCGTTTCCCAATGTCAGCCTTGAAGTTACAATGGAAAACAAAGTCGAACCTTCAAATTTGAGAACAGATCCGAACTCGAGGTTGATCAGGCCATCATTCGAAGCCGCGACAGCAAAGAATATTTTCATTTGTTGTTCCTTGGCCGTCTCAAAAAGTAGATTTCACAACGACTGACTCAGTCATTGATCGGTTTCTGTTGAAAGTTTTGAGAGTGAAATGATGCAATCAAGATTCCTTGTAACTGTTCAATCGTAAAACGTAAGCAGTTCATTTGAACGCAAGAGTTACGAATATGACGTGACAACAGGCCTGGAACTGCATCCCTCGAAAAATAAGTTGTTAAATATTATTTGAATGATAAGATATTTCTTGGTAATGATCTTGATAAGAAAGGTGTTAAATCCACCAATCCAATAGACTCCAATAGAGGGAAAAAGCAATATTGGCCTTAAATTCCAAAATGTTACGCGAGGTTCTTAAGATTCAACAAATCGGAGCGTTTCTCATTCAAGCTCGATTTGTCAGAAGCTCGAGCGTATGAGGGGAGGGTACGATCCTTCTTGACAGTGACAATCGCTGGCCTTAAAGTTAGTGATCCTTAAGCAGACTCTGACACAATTACGGGGAAACTCTGAAAACCATTTTATCACTGGTCTCGTTGTGTCGTTGACCGTATGCTCATCCAGTGCAGTTCACATTCTCTTGAAACTACGCTTGGTTGGATACAAAGAAGGGGGATTTTGGGGCGTGTATCATCCTGAAACTCAAAATCGACATTTCAAAAATCTAGCCTAAGGAGAGCATTTTTTTTAAATTTTGTTACTATAAGGTATTTGGGTTAATGTTTTTCATAGACTAATATACTTTTAACGGGATTGATCTGATTATTGGCGGGTCTGGGACGGAAAATTACTGATGTCTGCATATCCTAAGGATATCTAAGCTACATAAAAACATACGAATGTACGTTTTCTTCATCCTCTCCGGTTGATTTGCACTTTTTATATCTTTTTTTTTCAAGTGTTTTTCTGGAAAGTGCATTTCTTTTCTTTTTCGAAGAAAAAATCCTTGCCTCTTTTTTTCATGTTGGTCCATTTCATTGTTGTAATTTTCTTTCTGAAACGAATTAAAAATTCACTCTTTGTCACAATGTTTAAAGATTCATTTTTGCTCAAAGCATGTAAAAGTTCTTTCTTTAATAATCTAGCGCAGTTGTAGTTTGGCCACTGATGAGTAGCAAATAAGTCTTCTTATATCATTTAATAGAAGGGCATTTCATAGAATCATGTGTACCCTTTTGCAATGCTTATTTGCATTTTATCGCGAAGTTCACGGATGGCGGCCATTATATCGTAAAAAGGTTTTTTAATAGACCTGTTGAATTGTAATTGTAAAGTAGTTTTACATGAGAAATACATGAGACATGAGTATGAGAAAGTAACAAATGATACCATATTTGTATTTTCTTTTGGACTTCTTAATGCATTGCTTTGCCAATTTTAATTGGGCAGCCTTAAAAATTGGAAAACAATTTGTCAAAGATCAGAATGAAAGTCAATTGATATGAATTGTTTTGTTCAGAGTGTTTCACAATTGTGATTAACATATTAGACACTTCATGCTCATTAACGACTTAATCAAGAACAATATGACTACAAACGTTCAAAGATAGATTCATGAGTATGTGTATCAAGTTGCTTGTATTCCTGACGATTAGCTTTAAAAATATCCCTAAGATAATGATATCAAGTGAAGGTTTTCTTCAGCCATGTTTTTCGGTATCCAATGACAACAGTATCGCAGACTCTCTAAATCTCAATCTTTTTAGTTTGAGAACCAATGCGTGTCATTCATCCAGGATATTTTCATAGTTTTTGCTCAAGAACAA
This sequence comes from Tigriopus californicus, assembly GCF_007210705.1. NCBI lineage: Eukaryota > Metazoa > Arthropoda > Copepoda > Harpacticoida > Harpacticidae > Tigriopus > Tigriopus californicus. Next base: position 5,906,264 of record NC_081442.1, read on the forward strand.
AATCCTAATTGTCTGGCCCACAGTGATGAGAATATTAAGAAAGTCTATGTCAGTGTCCATGATTAGGAAAAAAAAGAAATCTGGCAGAACGAAATTATCGTCGTATTCAGGGAATACTTTTCGAAATCAAGTTTTTTGGGGGGGCGGACGTACTCATGCGTAATAAAAATGTACATAATATACCTTCAAATACACTTTTCTTTATCTAAATCCCACCTTTGTTCATCCCCCTTTGATTTCATGCCTTGGAGAATATTCCCTTAAAATCAAAAGAAGATTGATTACCCGTATTTTTTTGGTTATGCCATTTTCAAGCCATCAAAAATCACTAATGATTTGGATCTTTTGTATTACTTAACATTTCTATGTATTTTTGACCTACATATCAACATGTACCCAAAACAAACTTGTTCTCTTTGGTCTCCTGATATCGAAAAAAATATCTGCTATGTACGATTATAATGTCTTCTTGGCAAGTTTCCTTTCTTCCCCCCAACGGTTCATTGCAACCAAAACGTTGAAAGTTGTGGCCACCAGATATTCTCAGTGGCAAATGAGATTGCCGAAGAGAACTTATGCTTTCAAAGAGGTCATAGGCCATTGCAAAACAACTTCAAGAGCTCCCTTTGATATGAATTATTTTTTTTTTCTTGAAATCAAGGCAGGAAGAGGAGAAGGACGAGGCGCTCGGTCACCTCCTCGTGCCTTCCAATTTAACGATGTCATCTATTCTCTCATTCTAGGTGTGGTGCTATTTTCCAGTACTGTTTATTTTGCGGAGGCAGGTTCCCCGCATTCACATTTCAAATCCATTCCTGACGGGTTTTGGTGGGCAGTGGTTACAATGACCACTGTTGGATACGGTGATATGACGTACGCTCTTTCCTTCACTTTGTCGTTTTTTTTTTACCAGCATTAATGTCGTTGCTTCTACAACATTACATTTTTCGGGTGCACTTCGTTCACCACTTGTTTGCAACAAGACGTGCAATTATAGGGTCAAATCGTCGAGCCGCACCACTTTCGGCCCTAGATGACACTCTCTTCTTTCATTCTTTCACTTATTGCTGGCCAAAAAAGGAACACTGGATTCTTGTGTGGGGTTCATCATTTGACTTGTCGGGCGTTGAAATTGGTCAACGTCCTGGGCTGTCATTTGCTCTAAATCTAATACAGAGAGAGAGAGAGAAAGAGATTGTCATGTAGGTCAATGCTGCGGCTCGCGTTCCAAAACGATCTAATGTCAGGGATTTATTTTTCTAACCTTCCCAATCAAATTGGTGGCTTTTTTAAGCCTCGACACTCGATGTTGCATTAACGTCGTTCTTTCGCACTCAGATTGGCAATTTGTAGCCCAGATTGAATAACGAACAGTTCTTGTGAATGATATGATCTACCTAATAAGAGTTGGCCAGAAAAAGAATGACAAGACTCCTAGACTTTAGTGGTCTGTCGTTAGTAGAGCATTGGAACATTGTTGTGAATCGTGCTGTGACTTATGCTCATATTCATTCGTACTACATGGAAACACGGTTTAGCATGCAAACCACGTCCGCTTTAGACCGGACTGAGGGAGGCGATGATGTACAGAATGTTGTGGCAACGCAACCAACAAGCCCAAGGTGGTTGATGACTGAGCTAGATAGGCCTTAGTTTCACGGATAGGTGATTGGGTTACACCTGAAACGGTTAGTGAGTAGAAGGCAAGGCCAAGTAAGGCATAGAAAGGCCGAGCAAGGCCGAGCAAGGTCAACCAACACATGACTGACTAGCTTTACATAAACGTACGCGTGCGTACATGAGCTGTTACATTTCATTTGCTTCTTTGTGTTGATCCATGAACCTTAAGAATGTTTTTATTCTTTAATCCCAACAGGCCAGTAGGTGTGTGGGGAAAAATAGTAGGGTCCTTGTGTGCCATTGCCGGGGTGTTGACGATCGCTCTACCGGTTCCTGTCATTGTTTCCAACTTCAACTACTTCTATCATAGAGAGACAGATCAAGAAGAAATGCAATCTCAGAATTTCAATCACGTCCAGAGTTGTCCGTACATGCCCGGACAATTTGGTGAGTCTACCTTTCTTTACACCACCCACCACTACCGCCGCCGCTACCATTACAACCACCACCACCACCAGCACCACTGCTGTTGCTACAGAGTTGGTGGGTGCCACGGTTGTCACGGTTGTCACTGATGGCGGTGATGGTGCTGGTGATTTAAAGATCAAAAGGAACCGAAAAAGTGCGGCCTGTTTCCACACTCCTTTTGTTCTTGCGACGCATTTTCAAGCAGAAATGGTGGTGATGGTAAATACGAGTTAAAAACACATTTCTGAACCAATCCTAAGGCAGGGTTGAATGGGACTGTTTTGAAAAATTGGACCTCACAGCTGACCTTGGTTCACAACCACCTTTTGATCATTTCACAAATCAGTTCTTCCTGTCTCCACTCTTTCAACGTCTTTCTCAGTATTGATTTCCTCATAATCTACCTGACTAGCATGACTGCTGGCAATTAGCCATTTTCGGGACTGGCTTCAAAAATAGCTCTTAAGCTAAAGCAATGCTTATCAGTTATCAATGTGTAGTGTGTCTCTCTTCTTCAAAACGGCTGCAGCAGCTTTGCTACTCGCTTTCCTTCTTTAGCCTTTTATTTGCTGGAATTAAAACGGTCCTCTGACGAGCTTGATTTTTTTTCTTTCCAATTTTTCACAACAGGGCGACTCCCGCTCTCTTGTTCACCTTGCCCGGAGATGGTAATGCTTTGCTTTCGAGGATTACCGTGTAAATACCACGCCAACTCAATTCATCTCATCCGTCCGTACTTTCTTAATTTTCTCGCCCCAATACGTCAGTTTGAACTCGAAATACCGTAATTTTGAAAAGACTTCATCTTCCTACATCTCATGCATTCATTGTCTCTTCTTCTCCCTGGTTTCCTGGTTTCCTTGTTCCCGCTTTCCTAGTTCCTTAGACTCTCATCATTATCCATGATACCGCTACTTTCACGAGCTCTTTTCCTCGACTTCCTTTTCCCTCGTCGACGCTTCAGCTGAGACGAGCTTCCTCCGTCATGATGAATTCCTTCATCTCAATTATCACTAACATACCGGGGATTGGTTCTTTGAATCTTTGGTGGAAGAGTTGAGCATCAACCTCGCGGTTGGGATGGCACTTTCGGTGTTGGGTTCTGTTTTGTTTGTTTGCCGTTACCCAAAAAAAGATAAGTGGAAAACTTTCACCAACAACAGCAATTCGTTCCATCTCAAATTTCCGAGTTCGATGACTTGTAGCTAATTGGGGTCATGGTCCTTTTGGGGATCACTTAGGATTGGTGGGTCCCTCCAATGGCTGGCTCACCTTGTCACCGCCGTTCAAACAGAAAGCAAACACAACTTAAGCATATCTATTGGCTATTCTTTGCTGAAACTTGTAACCGACGTAGGCACCGGACGAGACCAAGTCCCAATGCGTTAGTAGTGAGTGATCTGGCCAGCAACCAAATCTCTGGCTCGTCCATCCATGCCAACAACCAATACCAAGGTGTGAAGGTGTCCTCCCAACCACTCAAGCAGGCTGATTGTGTTTTGGTTCCTCCTCCGCCCTAAATTCAAAGGGCTCCTCCTCCCCCCTCCCACTAACAAGGGTCGAGGTTGGTCAAAATGGCAGAGGTCAAATCACCGAATGCTTTCATACCGGCCGTAAAGGTCAGAAGACTCGTTACTACACGCACCAACGATGTCCAACCATCATTACTTTGGTAGTGATGACTCTTATGACTTTTGCGGAAAATCAGCTGAGCTCATGCTCGGCACTCCAGACATTTCGTCACACTAGGATGATTACTATCATCTGGGCACACCGGGATATAAGCTAATAGAATCACTGGTTATAACTATATTTGCTTGTAGAAACAACAACTAGCCAGGCGTCGGTTATTCTTTGAGTACGTCAGATACTATTTCTTTGATAAAGCGGTAGTGGTACGTGCAGAATTGGCACCAATCATTGGTCGTTTTGCACATCGCTTCAAGGGCACCGAATGTCGCTCGACCACACTTGTAGTAGAGTTAATAATGTCACAGTTTCCACGGTTCGTTTTCTTCTCTTTTAGGCTTCAATAGGGAAATGTTTCATTCGAATACCTCAAATCTGGGCACATTGTGCGTGCATTGATTTCTTCTTTATATTCGGATTTTATTGCAATGCCTTAAGGAGGACAACGGACCGATTCATTGTTGACTTTAAGGGACACTAAATTTGATGTTTGTGCACTTTTAGAATATTTGGTATGGATTTTGAAGAGGGTGTTTATGCTGTATCTGTGCTCTGGTCTATAAATCGACATCCATTGATGGACTATTACTTAAAACAAACTAATACCATCGCGAAGGTCATGCTCTCAAATGATATTACCTAAGTAGCTTGTACAGTTTTTTCTTGTAAACATCCAAAAGATAGCACCCTAACGTGTGTTTTGGGAGTTTGACCCCAACTTTGTTGAAACGCATTTGTACCATAGTGTGTTGTGTGTCTTCTCATCTGTTTGTTATTTTTTATGTTTGACTTTTTCAACGGTACAGGCAACACGAATAACGGTTTAAAGCATCAAATTTCAGCAATCAAAGAGTGTCACTAAGCTTCAAAAAAAGTTCGTGTCCATGCATGATTTTTCTTTTTCCTGATCAAGATCATGTCATATGGTTGATGGTTTTAATCCCGCCTAGCCAGGAAACATTTCATATCAACCTCATTTTTTCGGTGCTTGTCAGAGCCCTGTCCGAACAAAACGAATCCTTTTTTTTGCTACCGCTTTAACAATGATCTTTCTCTCCATCAAATTAGCTTAAAAAAGAACAGTGAAGCACCATTGTGCATAGGGTTTTAGTTGTTGTTGTTGTTGTTTTTTCTTCTGTTGTTGCTGTTGTTGATGACCAGTTCTCATTTCGAACCCTGTTCCTTCTTCATTGCGCTTGCCGTTGAGTGGCTCGATTTTTCCCAGCTCACCCAATCCTTCCAACTCACCCCACAATAATCCTTGTCCAAAGCTTTTCTTTCTAGCGATGATTAACTGCTCCTCGCGTGCGAAATATCAAACTTGCCTTCCTGGGCCGTTCATACATCAAGTGGTTGATCAGCTAGAGGGTCATGTTGTCACGGGCAAACATGATTGATTCCCGCTGCCATCAAACTGTATTCCGAGTTCATTCTGTTTTAAAACGACCCTCATTACCGGATGCCCCTAGTATTTCTGCTTGAGATGTTCTGCTTTTTGACTTCCCTCATCACATGAATGAAATGCGTCTTACAATTTGTCTGATACTCGTTTGTCTACTCACAGGCGAATCCCTAAAAAGGCCACTTCATTCCGATTCTCTCTCTGATATCATGGACCTGGAGGAGGGCAACACCTCAGCCTACCACCAACAGCAGCCTCACCACATGGGTTCAGATCGGGCGGGGAGTGGCGGTGGGGGTGGCGGGGGCGGCGGAAACAGTGGGGGTCTGACCACCACTCTTCCAGCCCTGACCTCCACCAATCCCGCCCTCTACCACCAACATCACCACCACCACCACAACAACAACAACAGTACTAGCCGACCAGCCTCTTTGGACCAGCGGCAGTACATGCAACACAACTGCAATCCCAGGCATAACAACAACCCCGTCACGGCGAGCAACGGTCAAAGCAATCAGGTCCTGCCGCCCATTGCGGGAGCGATTGCCATCGCTGAAGCGCCTCTACCCGTTGAAAGTGGCACAACCTCTGTTACTGGAGATGTATCCGCAACTGCTTTAGGAAGCGCAGCCGTCAAGGTGGAAACAGACGTGTGACCTTAAGGTGTGATTTCGCTAGAAGACGTAGACGAACAGATAACAGTAACAAATATTGGACACGGCCCTGTGGCTGTGGGCCCTTTCACCATAGAAGATTGTAATGATAAAGTCCACAAAAGTGTGGTACACAGACGCTTTTAGTCTGATCGTAGTCCATGGCCAGAACAATTTTGGGCGAGCAATGTTTTAACTGCATCAGAAGTAGACGAATTGAAGTGAAGTGGATCAATTGCGACTCAGCACCTTTGAAAGTTTCTCAGTTTGTAAGAGTGACTAATTATATTTTTCACCCCTTTCTTTCCAGAAGAAAAACTTCAATAGAATCTTTAAAAACTTCGAATCAAACAGTTCATTTTTTTGCTCCATAAAAGATGTCCCAGTAAAAGAAATCAAGATCCTCCGTGGAAGCAATATTGGAGGAGCATTCGGATTATTTTAAAGCCGGATAGTAGTCAAGCTTTACATTGCATATATTAGTAATATTTTTGAACGAAACAATCGACTTGCAGTGCCAGAACTTTGACCTTGAAAATGACGGTATTTTCAAAATATAAATTTCTGGTTTTGCCTCTTTTCCACCTATTAAATAATAGCAAGTGACGTAGGGGGGCAATGTTATAACGTATCGCCAGCTAACGCTAAATACACCACGTTCCTAGCTATTCTTGAATATTCACTTTGTAAAAAAATTTGGTACAATAATGGAAGTGCCTGGATACACATCCCTGCAAGGTTCAACAGGACAAACTATTTATTCACAGAGGGATTAGACATTGTCAATCTAATCTGGTATCGGTATTTATCAATCTCTGAGTCCAGCTTTCAAATCGAGCCAAAAGATGGCGTAGGGGGATGAAAAACCCTGGAAGAGCGCGCCAACCCGTCTATGGTGAAAGGGGTGAAAACCATCCTTAGCTTTTGTCTTTTGATTTGAAAACGACCGTTAGATGGCAGGGCAAAAATAATGAAGCAAAGAACCCTCCTCTGTGAGACAAGATTACCGTCATTTCTCTTTAAAATTGATGAAGAAATAAAATGGCGGTGAATGATCAATAAGTAAGTGGAATAAACAACGCTCTCGATGCTTTGGCGTGGCCTTTGGCTACAACTTCCCCCCAAAAATGCTAAAGTAAATGGCGATGAAATTTCCGTGACACCCTTAAAACACCCTCTAACTAGTATGGTAAGGCGTCCACAAGAGTAAAATACTGTGAGAAATTTCAAATGTTTCATTGAATGGACACAAAAAATAATGATTACCTGGTTGTCTGGAAGTAAGAGCCTCTTCTTGTTACATGTATCTGCCACTTGGTGTTTTAACGATTTATTTTAGAATTTATGTTGCTGTTATACGTCCTTTATTCACTCTTTTAACAGAAACATACGCAAAATTGAAAAAAGAACACAACACAACACAACCAATTTAAGCATATATGCAAGAGGATTTCGAAAAGAAGTGCATAAACTTGCTCAATAATCACTCTACCTTACTGAATAATTATAGGACGTCTAGTTCCTTACCTAAAGCGCGTCAGGTTACTAAAGCGAAAAGGGTTAAAGTGTACTAGTTTTACTTGAGGTTTTGCCCCTATACTCGAAAAAAGCAAAATATTTGTTTTTCATTTGTTTTTGAAAACTAAAGAGACGTAACCTGGAATGGTTTTGTATGAATAAAGATCATCAAGCAGTCTAGGAAAGCAATCAAGTGAAACAATAAAAAAGAGACACCTCTTAACACGACAAATTGCGTTGTAGGTCTTTGTCACCATCGAAATATTTTAAAATAATAAGGGAATGGTCAATGAAAGAATGCGATTGTTCAACCAAAAATGCCAAAAAGGCAGAAAAAGTGAAAATGCATTGCTTGTTTTGAACACTGCAACTTACTCATGAAGCCGCAGTAATCATTCATTCAGCTGATCAGAGTTAACAGTTGATAAAAGTGCCCGACAAATGACTACTTTTGGCAATATGAAATTTTGTTGACAAGAGGCTAGAAAACAAATCAGAAAAGTGAAAATTACAAGAAGAACCAAGACACAATATCTATTTCAGCCAACCAAAAATACTTCGCGAACCTTCCTTCCCTAACATTTTTTTGTTTTGTTTTTAAGCCTGTCACAGACTTTTAAACGCAAACAGATAGGAAGTTTGTGAAATTCACTGATGGGTCAGCAGAAGTATTATAAGAGTGGTATTGTGAATAAACCTTATTTCCTCACATTGTCATAAGTTAAATTAACTTTCTGAAAGTGTCAGTTTATCATTAAATTTGGAGCGAATCTGAACTAGAATATCCTCACTGTTGTTGTCAGGTGGTTGCCCATTTCATTTGATTTCCCCATTTCAGGAGCCGAACTTTCGAGTTCATCGCCTCGTCTGACAATGAAGTCATGCAAAGCATCCTCTCATTCAGTGCCAATAACAATAACAACACCAACAGCAAAACCTACAACAACAACACCAACAACCAATCAGTGAATCTCCTTCATTTCAAAAAATCCGGCAAATCTCGAACTCATCCAGAATGATGTTGTCCTCAATCGCATTACCTTCATTATGATCATGATCAACCTGGAACCCTAGGGGTTCTGACCCATTCAAATGTGGAGGAGGATTGATCATCATACCGAGCCAACTTGATGATCTTAATTTCCAACAATCCTCAATTACCAAGATTTAAAGGGCCATTCAGCATTCCAGTCTCTTCTTCTGACGATACACTACGTCATATTGTGATAAAGAAAACATAAAGAATCCTGGAAAATCCTCCTTAAGTAACTGAGATGTGCGTGTGTGTGCGTGTTTGTCTTTGTCTCTCTCTCTTTCTTTTTCTTTCTTTCTCTCTCTCACCTTCTCCCTCTTTGTCGCTCCTCCCTTTTTCTCCTTCTTCTCGTTCCCCTTTTTCCTTTCCCTAGACCTAGATTGCTCCTAGATGGTCTTGATGAGAGTTTGATGGTCAACCCTCCATGCCAATCCCACCCACCACCCACCACCAACCCCCCCCTCCTCCTCCTTCGCCGCCCATTTGTTGCTTGGAGCTACAATTGACCATGGAGGTGTCACGTTTTGATCCGTGATAAGCAACCTATAGAATCATTAACTATTAACCAATCGTGGTGGCCGTGACTGCTACTGCTATTATTATTATCATTATTATTGTCATCACTATTGTTACCACCGCTATCAAACTTTGTCTTCAACCAACTTTATTGTTTCGTCTTCTCTCCAATAATAATCATCTTTATTGTTGTTGTTACCATAATCATTATCATTCTTGCTTTTCCTCTCTTCTTCAAAGGTGACTCCAACCACGATTCCAGCCGCTCCTCCCACATTCTTATCCTTTTTTATACTCCCAATGCTTCCTTTCTCCCTCTTTTCGGACTTGGGATCCTACCACCTACTACCACTACAAGTACGGCCCACTTCGTTCTTCTCCATTTTGCAAGCCCAAAGAAACGAATAATAAATCTTGGATCCTCGTCGCTTTTCTTCTTTCTACTCTCTTTTTAAATTTAGCACATGGAGGGGCAAATTTATGAATTCACTGAAGGATCAACCAATAACAACCAGTTCAAAGGGTCAGAGCTCTGATTTAGAATTGGATGTTGACTCCACAATGGTTGGAAGGTCACGTGTTGTACCGTGTAAAGTGGGAACAAATAACTTCAAGACTCTTCTTCCTGTCCCATTACAAGGCTAATCCCTCCGTAACACCAAAATAACCTTTCTTCATTCATCCCCATACTAAACATTAAACCACTATGAGCGTGGTACGAGTCCGCAAAAACTGAGCTCAAGAGTAATTCAATGAGCCATCAAAACCAATGGTCATTTATAACAATAGCAATGCCATCACCTTCGAGCGGGGCAAGAATAATCCTCATACCTATCGCTCCTTTCTTTTTCAATCCGATCCTTTCTTTGATCACTTCTGTTGCCTCCATCTCCTCCTCCTCCTCCTCCTCCTCCTCCTCCTCCTCCTCCTCCTCCTCCTCCTCCTCCTCCTCCTTCCTTTGCTTGGCTGTGCTGAAACTTCTCTTTCTATTCGTACACATCCGGCTTCTACACAATATGTTTTACCATGCATTGATATCACCACTACTGAAACAAAACCCCTCTGATCATATTTGAGATGAAGTGCATTGAGGGTGCTCTTAATCTTTCAAACATCACTCTAATTTCATTTGCTAGAGTGAGTGTGTTTATAGCCGGAACAGACCAATAAGAAAAGCAACAACTACGTCAAAACCTCTTCCTCCTTCCTTCTGCCTACTCTTCTTTCTCTGTTTCATTTTTGACATAGATCTTTCGAAGTACGTACGTTCTACGTACAACTTTGGTGGGGAACTTTTCCTCAAAGAATAGAGTGCCGTCTTTTCATTCCGTCATTGAGTCCCATTAGTTGGCTGATGACCGTGTTGTCCTTATGATCGGTCACCCTTTTTCGATTGCCTCTTTGATATGATTCACCAAAATTCAACAATCTCACCAATGTACATTTTTGCATTCCTTCACAAATTCCATCATTCACTCTATCTATCCGATTTTCTGGCTGTCTCTCTCTATCTCTCCCTAAATATCAACCAATATCAACGATCATGTTTGGAAATTCCGCGGGTTCTCGTTATCGGCATGGAGATTGTCCTAATCTGAAAGATTTAAACCGTCCCCGATTGTTTTGTTTGCATCATCTTGAGGAAGAGAAGTTTACATATTGAACGATATAGATTGGCTTTATTGGCTTTCAAAGGTGTGAGAATGCAATCAATTCCAAATCAAGTTCTCCAACGCCAAGGTTGTGTCTGCGTGGAGCAGATTCCACTCCGATGTCTTCTTCGGCCAGCAGCAAGCTTTCTCCCACTTTCCTCTTCTGTTTCTAAGCGCGTGGTCTTGTTATTGTTGTCATTTTCATTGATGTTATCAAACCCTTTGGTGACATGTATTCATACAGTTTCTACCTTACAGCGATTCCCTATCGAAGACCTTGCTTGTATCCATTCCATTCGTGTCAGGTTTACTTTTATTACCGTGCATAAAAATCGTTGCTGATTGTGCTGATATCATCGCTCTGTCAATCACTGAATGAATATGTAGGCTCTCTCGGTCGCGTCACTGTTTGATCATTATCCACTTTTATTCAACTCCTTCCCGCTTTACGTCCTAACTCGCAAATCGTTGGTTGGTTCGTCCCTCCCTCTCTCGTCTCAAGGATGAGTCAGTTCTTATTCATTTTTATCGAATGGCCATGATAATGGAGGAGAAGACATTCGTAAGATGACATTGCTCACTTAAAAATGGCAGGTCTGGCTGGTTGTTTTCCTTCCGATCGCAATTCATTCGATTCTCTCCATGTGGAGCATCCATTCCGTTCAAGACTTTCTTGGATCCACGTGGTCGAACCGAATCTCAGGATACTCTATACTCTTTGCTTCCTTCCTCAATCTCGTCCTCTTCATTATTATGGCCATGAGGGTCCTAGATATTATTTGCCACGCGAGGACCCTTAACAGACATTTTGTCCAACAAGATATTTCTCGACCCCTCCCCCCCCCCCCTCCCCCCAATGAAAAAAAACCACATTTTAAGAATTAAAATCCCTCACAAAAGGTTCAATTGACATTTTCAGACATTCTTGCTCTCTTGACTCAGCTCTTTTCTCTGGCTCGCTTTCTACTTGGAGATCCTTCTCCAGCAAACCGTTGGTGGATGTGTGTTTTGAATGGTTCAAATCAGTGGTGAAACACGAGTAGCCAACCCTCCCCGACTCCTCTAGATTCATTCTTCTCAATGGCTCATTGTAATCTAGGGCGATCCCAATAAAACAAATAAATCACCCAAATAAAGCGATTTCAACTTGGACAATGACGCTCCCAATTTAATCTGAAGAATCAGTAGTCTCTTTGAAGACAGATCCCGCTCGACTCTTCGTTTCTCACAGTTAAACAGATTTGATGGCAACTAGCTCACTGGACAACCCATTGATAACGATCATTGATCAAAAAAGCTCGTACTATTTCTATCTTCATCATCATCATCTTCATTATAATTGTTAGCATTGTCCCAATTCGAAAAAATATCCCTGTGTGAATTGATATGTAGCTCCAGCAACAGCAACTTCAGTAACAAATTACCAACAATACCGACCATCCAGTCAATCACCCAACCACTCTCGTTTCTTCTCGGAAGCGAGAAAAAAGATCAGTTCTATGTCTGTCAATTGATAACGAGCCCCGAAAGACGTTATTGAAACAACGCTTCAAGACTCAATTGCAAGGAGCTTAAAGTGAACAGGAATTTATATACCATCTGTTTCTGTTAAATTGCTCGAATAAATATATCGCCAATTCAACTACAACATGTCCAAAAATATTTGTTCAATAGCAAGCTGACGCACGCATACAATTTTCTCAACCAATAAAGCTTGTGTTGCAACATTTAAGTCAGCGGGGAATAATTTCGACATATCAAGGGCTTGATGATTCAAACTGTTTGGCATTTTATAGAGGGAGCACCTCGTGGTTCTATTAGAAAAGCTGACAATCCCTTAGAATTGTTTGCAAGCAAAACCAAACCTTCAATTACTTTCGTTTGTTTGCATTAATCATCCTCTCATTTCTTTGCTTCTCCGTTAAGACAACGGGGAGTAATTTCGACATACCGAAGACTTAAAACATGTAGGTAGCCAATGACTCAAACTGTTATCAAAATTGAAGTCAGCCCCTCGTGGTTTTGTTAGGTTCTTGTTCATATCCTTTGACAGTATTTATCGGTCATTAGCCAAGGTTCAGCAGTCATGGCTAACCTCAATTGTAATCTGGTGCGAGTTTGACCCTCCTTCCTCTCTGATTTACGAAAAGGACGCTGGCTCCGTTTGTAGCTGAGTTGAGAAGGGAACTCGTTGCCTCCCCAGAGACTATCAGAAAGTTTCATCCGACGACAACCATTTCTCCAAACACTGTTGGCGTTTAACAACATTTTTTGATGGGTCGAATCAGTCGAGTTCGATCCCTTGAAGAGGAAACATGTCGCTCAGGATTGCGTTATTGTTGTGTCTTACAGTCGCCCCTTTCATTCAGGGTCAAGAAGTAGTGCTCGATTCTATTCCATTGGGTGAGGCCCGATTCCATGGCGAAGTCCAAGAATGCGACCCCGAGTTCTGCTGGAAGAATTGCCGATGCCAGTCAGAGAAAAATCCTGGTGACCTGGATATTTCGGACTTGCCCCAATTTGTCCTCATCAACTTCCAAGGCGAGATCGACGAGAACAACCTGGCCCTGATTCATTTATTGATGAGTGATACCTTGGGTCGGAACCGGGTCACCCAATGTCCCATTCGGGGCACCATTTTTGCCCAAGGAGTGGATGCGGATTACATGCTCTTGAACCATCTGTACAATGCCGGCAACGAGATCGGAAGTTTGGGTCTGTCGTCTCATCCGGAGCACGAGCCCTACACGTGGAAGCGGTGGCAAGAGGAGCTTGTGTTTCACCGTCGAATCATTTCGCTGATGGCCAATATCAACTTTGAAGATGTTCGCATGGCTCGATCCCCTTGGATGGATCCGCAAGGTGATCAAATGCTGTCCGGCTTGGACACGGAGAAGAATCCGAATTACAATATGGCGGATGCCTCGTTCACGAGCTTTCTACCCACGTGGCCTTACACCCTGGATTTCATGGGCGTCGATGAGGAATGCCTTCATCCGCCTTGTCGCACCAAAGCTTTCAAAGGGATGTGGGAATTGCCTATGTACGCTTTCGAAACTCTGGATGGAAATCCGTGCCTGTTTGTGGACGAATGCCCGTTGGACGAAGAATCGTCCCAGTATCCACTCCGTGACTTCCTCATGAAGACGTTCCGTAGCGAATCATATTATGGCGGGAGTCGGTATCCGTTCATCATGAACTTCAAGAACATCAGCTTTCTAGAGGACCCCCATCACTTCAGGCAGATCTTCGATCTGTTGCAAGCGGTTCAGTTGCCCGATGTTCACGTGGTCACGATGAGCGAACTTCTTGAATGGACCCAGAATCCCATGAGGCTCGACGAGTTGGTCGGAATGCGATCGGATCGTTGCTCAGGAAACTCGTCCCAAGTGACCGCTTGTCGAGGCAAGGCTTGCTACTATCTGCATGATCATAAACATATCCGGTCGTTAAACTGTTTGGGCAAGTGTGTGCCGGTTTTGCCGGCTCATTACAACGCCAAAGATGTGTACAGTCAAATCTTGGGCGGAGGGGGATTTTTTGGACCCAATCCCAGTTTTGAGGCCCGTTTGAAGGCTCAAGAGAGCAATGGATTTGAAATCGAGTTGACCAAGGAAATCATCGAGGAATACACGAAATTAAAGCGAGGCCGTCCGCTCCAGCCAACCAATGATGATAACGGCAGTCATTGGGCTGGAATATTGACCCCTTTTGCTTCTTCTGTCAAGTTGGCCAGGGGTAAAAAAAGATTCAAGGTTCTTGATTTGGATTGAATGAATGAAATAAATGAGCGAACTGTTTTAGCCTTTTCGTTCTTGATGACGTATTTTCTCCATGCATACTCCGCAGCTTTTTGAATTGGGAATAAGGTTGTTTTTGACATGTTTCCAGCATTTTCTGGTCAACGAATGCAAGAAAAAAAGCTCAACATTACCCCTTTTCACTAGTATTATTGCATTGTTTGATAAACTCATGTGATCATATGACCATTCAGCCAAAAAATGGTGTTTTTTTGCAGTCTTTTCCAAAGAGCTTATTTTTCTTCTTGGTTTGTGTGCAGGGTGAGCATTTGAATTTTGGATACTTTGGTCCTCATTGTCCAAAAGAGTCAAAAATTATGGCTGTTTAAAAGTGTTCAAATATTGCAGCATTTTACTATGAACTTTTAAATCGATATTTTATTCCAATGTTCAGTAAGTTCGTTGTTGTCAGCTCTCAAATTCACAGGAAATGAGTTGGACAGGGCAAATTGTTCAAAGGTTTTCTTTGTAAGGGACTTCAATGTTTCGGCTAGCATTGTAGAGTGGGAGGCTAGTCCCGATGGGTACATTCCCATTTCGAAATCGACAATCTCAGGCGTTCGAAAAGCTGAAGCAGTTTGCGATCTTGCGAGATCGCAATTTCTCCAAGCGTGTTGGTGTAGCCACCAAAGCGAATAACGTTCGGGATTTGGTCTTTTCCAATGACCACCCTGATCTGATCCAGAATGTCCAGATAGGGTCGACCATCACTCAAAAGTCGGCGTGCTGTTAAGTAAAATCGGTCAAAAAGGTCGGTCTGGCTAAGTTCAAGTTCAAAGATGAACATTGGCCGTTGATTATGGAAATTTTAGGCGAGCTTGGCCTTACTTCAATGCTGGAAAAGGAATTCGTTAGCGGCCATCAGGGACTTTAAACTCTCAAGCTCTCCTGGTCCTGATAGTGTGACATCTCAGTTTCTGATGAGATGCTCACTGGTTCTTGCTCCTGTTTTCTCGTACTTGATGCGTTGCATCTTGGACCAGGGCAAGTTCCCTCTTCTCTGAAGGTAGCTCATGTTGTTCCAATTTTCAAAGGGGGAGATAAGTCACTCCCCAGTAATTATAGGCCGATTTCTCTCACTTCGAATATTGCGAAGGTGTTTGAGAAGATCATGAAGTTCAAACTTGTTGAATTTCTTGATATACATGAAGTCCTTCCTTCTAGCCAGCATGTGTTCCGAGCACATTTTAGCACGGTTACCCAACTGATTGAGCATATAGAGCAGGTTATTGAGGGACTGGAGAGCCATGAATCAATCGATGTAGTTTATCTTGATTTTGTAGTAGATTAAAAAGTAGATTAAAAAGATTATAAAGTAGATTATGGCCTTATGTTGAATAGACTTCATACCATTGGGATCCTAGGCAAGGTTCTTAATTGGATAAGAAGCTTCATTCATGATATGAAGCAAATTGTTAACGTCGAGGGATCCCTTAGTGACATACATGATGTCAAGTCAGATGTTCCCCCGCGTTCCATCCTCGGGCCTCTCCTTTTTATAATATTACTTGCCCCACTTCAAAAGCTTTTTTTTGCGTTTTTGCGTTCAGCAGAATAAGACGTCAGGAAAAGTGCTCCTCAAATACTCAGTGAATTCCCGAACCCATACCAAATTCTAAGAAGCCACCAACACAAAGTGAGTAAAAATGGCGGGGAATAGTGAACCAAGAACCTCAAATACGTCCAAAAAGCAACATCGTCTCCAGAACCGCCTTTAGAGCTGACAAGCTTGATGGTCAGGCTAAATAAGTTAGAACAAGCAAACGAAAAACTAATGTCGGACAACGACGACTTACGGGGAAGAATTGCTTACCTCGAAAAACAAA
This sequence comes from Tigriopus californicus, assembly GCF_007210705.1. Lineage (NCBI taxonomy): Eukaryota > Metazoa > Arthropoda > Copepoda > Harpacticoida > Harpacticidae > Tigriopus > Tigriopus californicus. The sequence goes on from NC_081442.1 coordinate 5,922,441, forward strand.
GTGAGCTATGCAAGAAGCTGACGACTGATGCAGTAAAGGAAACCTTTAGCGAAGGAGGACACTCCCACTCCCAAAAGCTCAGGGAAAACGCCAACCAAAAGTATTGCGATCGATTTGTCACAATCAAAGAGGTGACCGATATTCAGGAACGACTCTTCAACTTGACCTTTCCAGGGATCAGGGAGTTAGATGAGGGGGGTCAATTTAAGAAGAGAGCGAAAGATCGCTCTGAAGCCCTCAGAGTGGCCAAAATAGCGGGCCTTGACTCGGACCAATTATAGGCAGCCATTCTCTCAGTCAGGAGGCTGGGGAACATACGTGACCTTGGGAGTTCTCCACACCATCGGAGACCTATCCTGGTGAAACGATCCTCACAAGACCTGAGGGAGAGAGCTCTTCGGAGCAACCGAAATCAGAGGACTCACAACTCAGACAACTCCACAAGCGACGGAGACACACGATACAGAATCGATGCGGACTTGACAAAATCTCAGAAAGATAACCTTGAATCAGCTTGGGAAGAAGCACGTACAAGAACCGCCGCGCAAGTAAAAAAAAAAGGTGTACTCTATTTCGTGATTTCGGACAAGAAAATCCCCAAATACGATGCAGGTCGATGACCGAAAAAGTAACCACTGTCCAGACAAACCACCCTCCCCCTTAAACTGACCTAAGAGTAATATCCTGGAATATCCGACAAGGACTCGTCAACAAAGAGACCGATGTTGAACATTTTGTGAAAAAGCATGAACCAGACCTTTTGTTCTTGAAAGAAACAGACATCAGATATTTTGACGCTAAAATCTACCCATCGTACATCCCCATCGTACCCCGCATGGGGAAGGCAGGTGAGAAGGTCCGCATAATTCTTCTGGTTAAACCTAGCTTGATACGAGATGTAACAACACGAACAGACCTCATGAGCCCCCTCCTCTCATCAATATGGGTAGAGGTGAAAGCTCAAAGCAAGAAAGTCATTATTGGTGGAATTTACCAAGAATGGACGGACTCTGACGGTTTGAAGGATTTGTTTGGCCAGAAATATGGCATGTCGATTCTCCTGAATCAAGTTGCTTCAGCTTATGACTTGAAGCGACCAGTAGTAATGCTAAGGGATTTTAACCTCGACCACACCCAATTTGACAACCCGTCCTACCCCCTAAAAAGCCTGACGCATGACTTGTAATCTTGCATGGAGCTCCACCAACTACAACCGCATAATCTGGGCAATACTTTTTCGTGTTAAAGGCAAACAAAAATGGTGTTGAGTCGAGAGAGTCGGCAATTGATTTGATATTTACGTCCAAGTAGTTGGCCAATTGCTCATCATGAAAAGAAAACTGTGGTATGAGTGACCACCTCTAAATTGTTCTCGATATCCCTCTAAAAGTAGACCAAGTCAAGCGGGGATGGTCAGTCATCCAAAAGAGATCATTTAAAAGAATGAACTGGGACCACTTTAAAGTTCACCTATTACCTGACCCCTGGGAGAGAATGGATTTGACAGAATGTGTCAATGAGATGGTCGAACTTTGGGAGACGTTCTTAATGAATTCATTGGACGCGTTTGCTCATGTAAAAAGCCTCAACATACCACCAAACTACAGCCACGACCTCACAGAAGACACAAAGATAAATATGGCGGAAAGAGACAAAGCTCAAAGAGCATTGGGACGAGCAAGCCCAACTACCAGGCAGAGCTGATGGACAAAATACCCAAAACTGAGGAACAAATGTACTACAAAGATGCAAAGAAAAGATGCTCGAAACGCCACAATGAGGCGGATTGGGGAGAGTGGAAACAGTCAACAATTATGGGGGGCGGTGAATAAAATCATCAAAAAATCCCCAAAAGTCAAGACCAGTGTACGTGGTCCAGATGGAACATGCTTTGCGAATGCATCAGACATATCTCGTACGTTTAGTGATTTCTTCGAGAGCAAGGTCCTGTCACTGCGCTCCAACTCAACCTCAGCACGACAAGAGGATCCTATGGCCCGTTTGAGGACCTGGATGTCTCGTTGAAAATAAAAAGCAAACTTCACGTTGAAAGCGGTGGGTGAAAAAGTCGTTCTTGGGCACATTTGAGCCCTCAAGTCGTCAAGTAGTAGTGGATGGGATGAAATTAGCGCAGAAGTACTCAATAGGTGCGCAGAATTCTTGGCTGTCCTTCTCATTCACAAAGTGAATACCCCTATCCTCAGTGGGGTATTTCCATCTACGTGGAAGAAAGGTAAGCTGATCCCGATACACAAGAAGGAGAGCAAGTAGAAGGTGGGAAATTACAGACCAATCTCATAGCTCTCAGTAGTCTCTAAAACACTAGAGCTGGTTGTGAAAGACCAAGTGAATGAGTTCGTCGAAACCAACCAGCTGCTCAACCCCCCCCGTCTATTCAAAAAGATCTTGGGAATAAGATGAGCGGTTTAGGAGATAGGATATTTTTGCTTCCGTTTGCAGTCCATATCTCTAAAAGTCTGTGGTTCAGTATTTGACTGCATGGACATGGGGATGCTCTGCCAGAAGGTGGAAGTGATGGGATTCGCCCCAGAAGCCGTTGGATGGTTCTCTTCTTTTCTAACAGGCCGCTCTCAGATGGTTTTGGTAGATGATTGTGCCTCTGAACCAACACACCCACAGTATGGCTCGCCCCAAGGGAGCACTATATCCCCTCTATTATTCCTTCTACTGTATATGTCCCAGACTTACCACTCTGGACCAATGCCACCATCGTCTCTTACGCCGACGACACTACGATTGCGTTACAAGGCAGCCATCTGCCCACTCTCCTTACCAATATTGAGCTCGAGGTGGAAAAGGTCTTATGCTTCATGGCGTCGAATTGGTTAGTGCACAATGTCACTAAAACCGAATTTCTACTTGCTAACAAGAACAAAAACTATGACCAGTCTATTCCCTATTCTATATGGATCGGGGGGAGCCAAATCAAAGCTGCACCGCATGTCACCATCCTAGGTTTCCAAGTGAGCGATGACCTCCCCGGAGATAGACATATTGATGCCGTTATTGCGAAGGCCAACCAGACATTGGGTGTGCTTGGGCAACTGAGTGCCCATATGCCTAGGTTAAGGCTTTTGCCTATCGTACATGGACTGGTGGTCTCCCGAATACGTTATGGCCTTGCTCACCATGGGGAGGCATGGCTGACAGAGGATGCCCCCCCCATCAGAACTGATGGGACGTCTTCAAGTCACTCTGAACCACGCAATGCGCTTTGTGGCAGGGAAGAAACAGCCCGATGGAATCAGCATTCGGCACCTCATCCAAGAGACCTCTGTACCATCAATCAACGAGCTGGTGGTGGGCTCAATACTCCGTGAGTGCCATCAGGCCGTGACCTACGACATCCCGTCTCTCTCGGAGCATTTCCTGTTCCAGGAACCAGAGGGAGTCGCCACCAGATCATGTGGGAATAACTACATGTGTCGCCCTCACCCCAGCTCAACCAACAAGAGAGATTTCGTGACCAAAGCCATTCGCCTATGAAATAAGCTTCCACCCGAAGTGAGATGCGCTCCAAGTATTAGCACTTTCAACAAAGGCGCGACAAACTTTGCAAAATCCATGCCTATTTAATTAGCAAAAGTGTAAATTACGCTTATTCTGAAATACATATATACTGCCAGTCTCTCTTCTTATGCTGGCGATGCAAAGTTAGTTTTTTGGTAGAATGGCCAAGATTCCACTATCCTTGTAAAAGACTTAGGAATCTACTTTTGCGTTACTGAGAGTAATATGGCCCTGAACGGAATGAAATTCCGCTCAATGACCTTCGGGTCAACTCCTTTGAATACTCCACTCGTAGATAATGGAGGTAAAGATATTGAGCAGGTCTCATCTATGAAAGATCTAGGTGTAGTCCTCCAAAATAATGGAAAGTTCGATGAACATATCCAGTTGAAGGTGGGTAAAGCTTTTCAAATGTGTGGTTGGATATATCGCACGTTTAAGTCCAGAGACAGCATCACGATGCTAACTCTGTACAAGTCGATTGTTCAACCACATCTTGAATATGCTTCACCCATTTCGGCTCCAATAAGTTCAGCAGGTTTGCAAAGGGTCGAACAAGTCCAACGATGTTTCACTAGGAACATCATAGGAATGAGAGAGCTCTCGTATTGGGAGAGACTAAAAAAGTTGGGACTCTACAGTATTCAGAGAAGGTTTGAAAGGTATCTGATACTTTACGTCTTCAAAAGCATCCATGATCTTTGTCCCAAACCAGGATTTAGGGTCAATTTTAGTGACCGTAGAGGCTTAATGTGCATATTGAGAGCACCTTCAAGCCCTCGAAAATCCAGGCTAGTTCGAACAATGAGGTCCACTCTTTCTCGGGCTCCTTCATTGTTTAATTTGTTGCCCTCTAATATTCGTAGGGAATACGTAGGCCTTGTTGATCCGGTAGCATCTTTCAAGTTAGACTTGGACAAATTTTTAGATAGCATTCCAGATCAACCCGACATTCAACTTAACTTAAATGCGTTGGTATACCAAATATCATATAAAGATTGAAAGGTAATAAATAGACGAATTATAACCTTTCATTTTAATAGTACTGGGGACTACATTCCCTGTAGCAGTTAGAAAAGACCGTGAAAAAACAAACCAAACCAAACCGAAAAAAATTACCCTCATACCAAACTCAATCCTCTTGCAAGCCATTTCGACACGTGCTTTTGAGTTCCTCAGAAATGAAAGCCAGAGCCCAATTCTCTAAAGCCAAGGAGTGAATCTTAGATCGAGAAAAGATCCAAATTATGTTACATCGTATGATCTTTTCTCAAGTTACGATTTCACTCCTTCGCTGTAAAAACTGGGCTCTGTATTTTGATCTTTAGAAGGCCATTTCTCCCGCCACAAAAACTTTATTTTTTGCTCCCTTTGACCTTTAAAGGCTGTTATCTTAGATTTCCGCCACCTTTGAACCTCTCAAAGGCTTTATAGATGTTCCCATATCACTAAGTTGCTTAGCACCAAAAGTTAGACACCAAGAAGCACAAATTAGGTTCTTTTAGGGGATCGGGTTAACTTCAAAGTCTACCAAATCGCAAAATGGGCGTGGTTTCAGACAGAGAGTTTACCAGTGGACTGTTTGGGGGGGAAACTTTGAAAATTTCAGGAATCAATAGTGACTCCTCCCATGATCGTTCGGGTGGTAAAGAAGATGAAGCGAGTCATAAAGTAACGAGAGATGTATTTGACTTGATGGTGGAAAATAAAGGGTTGAACATAAAGGGCACAGGGCTCTGAAACTACTGCTCATGTTGAGTTATCAACCAAGCTCGCCCACATAAACCACAACATCATCCCAACTCCAAATGAACATCGGTGAGAGGTAAAGCCGAGAATTCTGCCCTTCATATTATATTTTTTCATACGGCCCATTCTACACACAGATTCACTGTCCGTCTTAGGACTTAGACTGGTTTTCCTGTTGCTCTTCAATTCTTCCAAAAGAATAATGAGTGGAGGCCGGTAAAATTGAGCCGTTTTCCCGAGGCAATCTACTACTACAACGTCGTGTTCGTATCCGGCACTTTGGGTCGGTATACAAGTGTATGAAACATAAAAAAGATCCTTTCATTCATGGCCGCTTCCTTGAATTTGACTGGAATTCAATGGTACAGATCAGGATGTGACATTCACCTACGAAAAGCCATGGAGGCCACTTCGAAGATCCAGGGGGAAGGCCCTCGATATTTGCCACCGTTTGCACCGTAATTAATTTTGCCTCCAAGAATCATCAGCCCAGAAAGGTCCTTATCAATACCAAAGTGGGAACGATTTAAAAGGTCAATTCTAGCGCAAAGCCTGTCGTTGACATCATCTCAGTCTTATTTAGGTTGTGCAGTAAGTACATAACATGTCAAAAATTCTGATATCTTGCCTTGGATCTTCACACATTCGTGTGCTTGTTCCTATCGTAGGTTGATTTTTGTTCATGAAAACGGTCCAACTTTTCAGCCTTCAAAACTATCATCTTCTTCCTATCACCTATGATCAATTGTCCTTGGAAATTCTCCAAGGTTTAAAAAGCTCCCGTGCCATGAGTTATGACCTTACAGGACACACTGCATCCAGATGACGATGTCATAATGTAAAGCGGTCAAACGGTCATTCTCTGGGTAGGTAGTAGCCTAGCCGTATTAGTAGTATGGACGACGACTAATGGGGATGGTGGATGGAAGGCGATGATGTTCTTCTCCTCTGAGGTTTGCTTCAAAGGTATTCACCAAAATGAGTCAAAGAGGGCTCGGAAAGAAGAAAATCTGCCAAGTCCAAGCTTTAACCGAGAGGTCATCGTCATTGGCGACATGCTCCTGCTGCTCCTGATGATGATGATCGCCATCTCTCATATATAAAACCGCATCCCCCAGGCCTATGCTCAACAGAAAGAGATGTGGACTTACGATGGAAACACGTGTTCCACGTTGGTGGTGATCTCAATCGCTCTTGGCCTGATTTCCTCTGTACCTGCCCATGGGCAAGAGGAAGGAACTTACCAGGACGCCATTGAAGACAGATTCTCAGATCTGAACCCGAACCTGGTGGAATCCATGCTCGACCGATTCCTCTACAACGCTATGAACAACAACAACGGCATGAACGGCATGAGCAAAACTATGGCGGGAAATGAATGGTGAGGTCAACATTGGCAATACAATTATGTTCCTATCTCTCTGTTATTGAATATTACCAGCCTTATGTGTTGTCTTGATCATCACTAAAATGTTCTTTTGTTCTTGTTAAAGTGAGGAAAATCTGACCTGTTTGGCTGATCATAGATTATTATTCACATTGCCAATAATTTGGATTATTTTCTTTTCGGGAACTCAGGAATCGGCTCTTTTGGTTGTGAACTTAACTTAATGCCCAATTTGCATTCTGATAGCAGTTTCTAGCCTGGACGAATCAAGGCTAGTCAGGACATTGAAGTCCCCCTCCCGTTCATTTTCAAAGGCTTCATCCTTTTCTCGTAGTACCTTTCTGTACATCAGGCATTGGGCCTATTAATTCCTTTTTAAGGGAATTACATTTACTTAGTTTTATGTTATAGACCAAATGCTGAGCCATATCATTATTCTTTTCTCCATCTGGCAAAATCAAATGTTTGTCTGTTTTCCTTTTATCATCCGTTTTGATTGTTATTTTAGAAATAGTTCACCGTCATCAATTGCGTTTGATTATTTATTCGTACCTGGCATGTACAACTCAAAAAACACTGCACCTTTTTTTAATGTACATACTATATCTGTGAAAGCTTTGATTTGTCAAAAAACAAAGAAAAGCTTGTTGGCTCAAAACCATTTCATCTCATGTGTAAATGACTTACAGGTCAATGGGCCAAAGGCGTAAAAAAGAGTTAACCCCCAGAGACGAGGTTGGAGGTGTACTTTATGAGGCCATGAACGATTTCCCAGAAGAGGCCTCGCTTCCGTCAGCCTTTCGCTTGAAGAAACGTCAATCCCAAACGGCCAACCTTCGCGGTCAGAGCAGCTCGTCAAGCTCAGGAGATTCAAGTGGAGGTCGACTACGGAAAACCCGCAGCGATGCTTTCCGGTTGAAGCGAGTGAGCGACGCCTTTCGTCTGAAGCGAGGAAGCGACGCTTTCCGCCTAAAGAAACGGGTCGGGCCCAGCGACGCTTTCCGACTCAAGCGAGGCAACGACTCGTTCCGACTCAAACGTCAAATGGAATCCGACACACCCCAAGTCTTGATGGCTCTGAACGAAATCATCCCCGAAGACTACGAGGATGAGCAGCTCTCTTTGTTCATAGACGAATTGGCCAAGCGGGATTATAACCCATCTTACCGACTCAAGCGTGATTTATCCAATGCATATCGTTTGAGGAAACGCAGTCCTCATATGAAGGCTGTCGAGGCTAACGTCAAGATGACACCCTCATACCGTCTATAAATGGGGCCCTTGGCCATTTGTCGTCTGTCTGGCCAGAGCTTGGAGGAAACCGAAAGGGTGCCTCAACATCGTTGACAAAACCGTACATATAAGGCACTACATGTGTACATACATACGTACTGTCCACGCCAAGGACAGAAGACAGACAAGCATGACTCACTTTTTACATGAATGAACCACCTACTACGCACGAAGGGGACAATTTGAGCTCTTTCTTTCATGGCAATGATTGAAGATCCAGAAGTAGGCCCCGTCGAGGTTGAAGCTCTCCTCCTCCTCCTCCTCAACATGATGCTTCTGTAACCGCTTTTCGTACATTGATTGAACCAAATGTATGTATGTAGTTGAGTTGTCTTTGTTGCTTCTACATATGTTAATCATCAACATACATTCCCTACATAAACATAATATAAATGTGAACCAGCTCATTGAACGCTTTGTATCAAGATGATGATGATATCGTTGCCTGATGATGTTGTGACCGCAAGATGGAAAAAAACAGTATCCGAATGTCAGCCAATCCCTCTGCGAGATTCAATGTAACACCATGTAATACCATCTGTATCCCGTAGATAGATGCTAAATAACAGAGATCACTTGAATCGTTGACCCAAATCTCTCTTGTTCCAGTTTGAATCAAAAAACACATTATGCCTGCATATCAAAAACCACCAAGTTGTTCATTTATTGTGAAACTCTATGAAACAAGAATTAGTACTTCACGGCCAAATTACCGTCCAACTTTGAAGGAACACGTTAAGTCACGTCATCAACTCATTATCCAATCACGACAGCCACCAAAAGGGCACGGACAGGATTGTCAACTATTCGCATTTTCTTTTCAACCATTGTATACAGGACCAGCATTTTCAATGAAGGGATTCCCCTGTATTCATTTTATAGGAGGGTAAAGCTGATCCCATTGAAAACCTTCAAAATTGATTAGATTCGACTAAAAGTCAAGTTCTTGGGAGAAATGAAGCTTTAAGGTCTAAAATCTAATCCTGGTGATTACATACGAGTGTGCTTTCAGGGCTTGAAATTGAAACATCTCTCAGTTATGGCGAAATTGACGTACCAATCTAATGACACTCGTGCCATTGCCTCTCAATCATTATAGATCCATGTCCTAATGCTTAACTACAAAAGGTTATAATAAGCAAACGTTTTTTTTTCCTCTAGTTGATAAAGAAAAATGTCCTTGAACAAGATGATCCTATATTAAGAAAACTCTGCCCTCTCTGTGTCGTGGGAATTAAAACTGGCTATCGGTTGTGCCGCGTCTAAGAAATTTTGACTATGATGCATTACTCGTCAAGACAGGTCAAGCCTCAATTAGAGATATTGCCCTCCGCGCAGTAACAGCTTTGGCCTGGTGGAAATGTGGTCAACAATGGCAAATTCATCCATCCACAGATTGCCGGTTAAAAGAACACATAGGGAGAAAAGGAACCAGACAGGTCACATCCAGAGCCTTTCCGCCTCAAGTTACCAGAAAGTCAACGACTATAAAGACAATCGAAATTTGGGAGAATCTGCCTCTCGTGATAAAAAATGAGCAACGCCAAAGGAAAGCCAAAAGGCTGATAAAAGAACTGTAAATGAACCTCTCTCTTATGGTGCGTCTACACGAGAAACATTCTGTCACAAAGTTTGCCTAACAATTTCGGAAATGTTTGGTATTTGACAAACAGTTCATCTCTGAGCCGTCTACACGTGAAACTGCCCGATCAAAACGGTTTGACAAATATTTTGATGTAGATTTCTAATCAGATGAACTTGCAAGTGATCGTATCATTTCCCAATGGGTCATTCATTCAATATTTATGTTATGCACGCTAAATAAGATGATTAGTATAATGAACATAGGGAAACTGAGGAATTAAATTTGAAAAAAACACCGATGGGGCACTATCATGATGAGAATGTTTCCCTTTCCAAAAAGGTCCTTTATTTTGCCAATTTCAATCTGTGCGGTCATATGTTGGCTGAAACCGATTACTATTTAAAGGCATGTTTTGTCCCCTGATGATGCACTTTTAATAACATTTTTGTTTTTCGAAAGGTTTTCGAAATTCATTTTGACTATAACTCACAAACCAATTGTTTGGCAACGAAAACCCGACCAATTTTCCAATTCATTATAATCGTGAATAAATGGACAACAGTTCTCCAATGCTATCATAAACTATTTAATAGCCGAGTATGGGTCGAAATATGACAACGATATATAGTCCAAAGGTCATGTCAGAAACGAAAACACAAATATAGTAAAAGCATTAAACATGATAAAGACAATTTGGATAGTTATATGCAGTTAGCATTACCGATGGCATTGACTAAAAAGAGTTCAGTTTTATAGAACCAATAAGGACCCGCCCACAAGAACAGACGGCATTTCACAGGGAAGGTGATGGTCATGGGCGGCATTAAGGTAATGAGTCGGTGGGTAGGACTCGGTCCATTGAGATCCGACTGATCTGGCTCTCATGGCTAAAATTGGCGGGCAGTGAAATGGACGAAAGAGCAGCCAAAAGTGGCTGGCTGGTCTGGATGCTGGGGTCTCAAGGGTGTATGTACGTAGAGGACTGATTATGGTCGTGTGTGTCGGCCGAGGGCTGACTAATAACTGGCCAAGAACCTCCAGGTATGGGCCGATGATTCCGTTGTCTCTAATGATCTGATCCAACTAGAATCGGATCAGTCTTCTTTGAACGAGGTCAAGGAATTCATCCATCCATTCCATCTAAATTTGGGTTGGCTCGCTCAAGTCTTGCTCACAGGCGGATGTAACAGAAGGGGCCGGGTCCGGGACTGGGCTGAGCCCGAGGACAGGCCCAGGGTGGGTGGGTTTACTGGGGTCGACACTTCCATAGTCTGGACGGGAGGAGATGAATCCGGATTCCGCAGATAGGCGTTATGTTGGTTGGCTGATCGAGCGATCGATCATCATTCAATCATTGAATCCTTGATACAAGATGGAAGTGTGACTACTGAATTAAGAGGGGATGTGATGACATCTGATTACTTTGAACATTGATTGACAATTCCAGGCCCCTTCCTACTCTAAGTTGGGGTTATCCTGTGTCAAAATGAACCACAATCAATACATTTTTCTCTGTGATAAACCCTCATGGATCGAATGAGTTAAGTTCTTTATTTTCTGAAAATGGACATCTTTCTTCCATTGGCTAGGGAGGATGCTGTCGTCCATGAAATATTTGCTCTTGGGCAAACAAACTTTAAACATGTTCAAATCGAGAAATTCTTGTGAAATACTTGTGAAATGGCCAACAATGTTTGTCAAATGGCTAATTATTTGCCGAATTATTTGTCGTGTAGACGCACCATAAGCTCTCAAGTACAAAGGAAACGAGTTGGACCGGGCATTTTGCTCGAAAATTTTCTTTGTAGGAGGCTTTAATTTCTCGGTTTGTATTGTAGAGTGGGATGCTAGTTTCGATGGGTTTATTCCCATTTCGAAATCGATGTCTCAGTCCATAGACGAAGCCATAGACAAATGATTTCAATATTTGAGGAAATTTGTTCAATTATTTGCTTTCCCTGAATGTGTTCTGGGAGGTGGGACACAAACGATAATTCCGAAATATGGGAACCAACTGTTCTAAAAGTTTTCAAAAGGCTGCAGACCAATTTGAATCCAGTAGTTGCAGGTGGCCACCAAAAAAAGTTGAATACACCTCAAGATGGAATCAAGGCCTCCCTTGAGAATGATGAATTGAAAAGGGAGAGAGACTGCTATTGGTCAGCTACATAAGTTTTCGAAAACATGACTTTGAAACAAACCACTTTATAAGTAATTGGTAAAAAATGACCTGCCTTTTATTGAAAAGTTCTGCGTTTCTTATTTTATAATTCTAATTTAAAAAGCGGCTTTAAGTTGCCGTGACCAGGCCAATTTGTCAGGAAGCTCGTTCTCAATCCACATTTCGAGAAGTTCGTGGATTGGACAAGCCAGCTAATTTCCTTGTTCCATGGACAACGGTAGACTGGACATATTTGACGCCGCCAAATGTACCCCAATCAGCAGGGTGGGCATTTCATTTTTGGACACTTTTGTCCACCCCTGTCCAAAAGTGTCCAAAAGTGTCCAAAAATAAGGGTGGACAAAA
>NC_081442.1:5937704-5992057 GCF_007210705.1 Tigriopus californicus
TTTAAAGACTTATCTTGCTCTTGGAACCATCAATGAGCAATTTTTGAAGTAGAGGATAGGTTTCATACAGAATATCCTTTATATTTGTTGTTTTAAAGGTTCGTATTTTTGTCCACTTTTGGACACTTTTGGACACTTTTGTCCACCCTTATTTTTGGACACTTTTGGACACTTTTGGACAGGGGTGGACAAAAGTGTCCAAAAATGAAATGCCCACCCTGAGTGTAATAGCTGGAAATGATCAGCAGTAGCCTCGTTGAAAGGATGGAGGGTGAAACCGATCCAAGGTAAGGCCTAAATCACCGTTTTAGTTCCGTTTCTTAATGAGATCAAAGCCTACCGAGGTATCCGACGATAATTGTACTGTAGTTTGGCAGAAAGATTCAAGAAGTTTGAAACAACGAGAGTTGAAGTGTTTACTGAACTAGAGTAATATACACAATGTACAATGTATTGTACAATACCCCCAGATTCTAGTATGGCCGTTACACATCTTCCGTTTTTGGGTCAGCTGATATTTTGGTCCTTCGAGAAGAGAATAAAACCTAACCTAACCTAACCTGACCTAACCTAACCTTTCGGTTGCAAGGGCCTGGGGGCGCCTAGGCCGCGGTGCAAGCCTGCGGCAGGTCGGTTGCAAGGGCCTCGGAAACAGCGGTAGATTAGAGCTTAATTCTGCAATAAAAAAAAAAAAAAGATTCCGTGCAGCGAGATTCGAACTCACGCCCACCAAAATTCTGCTCAGGGTCACGCACACTGTACGTTCTTGACAGTTGCAATTAGCTGCAAAGTTTCGTGGCAACGTTTTTACTTAAAGCAGCTACATGTCGCGAGAGTGGCAGCTGACCCAAAAATGGAAGACATGTAACGACCATAAGATTCTAGCCTAATGCGACAGTCTTCCATGGATCTTTTCTTTTTATGTATTTAGTTTTATTTAATTTGGTTTACTTGAAGCCAAAATATGAAATCATCACGAAAGAGTTAGTTCCTTGCTAAAAGTGTTGGCATTTTTCATTTATGGACGTGCTTTAGGTAGCATTAAATTGAGAAGCTTCGCAAAAACACTGACAAACACAGTTCACAATCATTCGAGGTAAAGGAGGAATAAGAGGAAATAAATTGCCTTCATAACGAACCGTTTTGACCTAATCAGAGCCTGATTTTTTCTGTATTAGGTTTTTCTGTCACTTTTTGGCAATTGTAAGGCTGATCAAAATTATACGTAGTTTTTGCCCGCCCGGGAGAACTCTAGAAGTTGGGTTTCTCCAAGAGATTCGTTTCCAACGTAGACCCTTTGTACATGGACGAGGATAAAATAAATAGATTTTTCCGGGTGGGAAGGTTGTTTTTGGGTCATTCTTATTTTCATCAATTTATCGAAGTAGTATGTAGACAGGATCTGATGATATCACTGGTTTTGTTGTTGTTGTTTTTAGATCTTCTTCTAAGCAAAGCCAAAACCTTCAGAGCACTCCTGGACGGCCTTGAGCAGATAAGTTCGCAATTTGTCGTAGGTCTCATAGGCAGGCAAGTCTAACTGATTGAAACACGTATGAGCCGAGGGCAAGCGATCCGTGGAACGATCGTCCCGATGGATCTGGAATTTCTGAGGTCCGTTCATTCCCTCCAGGGCTCCAAACCCTTGGAGAGGCACTTTCGAGCTACCCGTGACGAACTGCATGAACTTGGCCTTGTCCGTCTGATCGAACGAGCGGAGGGCTCGCCAGAACCAAACGATCTGCAGCGAATTGGCCTGATATTTGTGATACTCCGTGTTCGCTTTCAGGTCGTCCACATCCACATTGGGCAGCCCCGACAGCAGGAGCTCGAGTTCTTGCTCGTTGAATATTGAGATGAGCCGGCGTGGAATGATGTTGTAAAATCCCTCCAAGAAGGCCGAGAGTTGCAAGCGAATGGCACTGGTCATCTTCATCTGGCACACCAGTCGCACGTATTCCCGTTTGTTCTCCTCGGTCACAGGAATATTCTGTCCATTGGGAATGAGATCCTTCACTTCGGTCACCCCAAATACGCGAATCTCTGTGCTAAAAGTCAACTCGTAGCCCAAATCAGCCACATTATGCTCTATGAGGAATTCGAGGCCTTTGTAAAAGGCGTAGTCTTCCGATTCCATATCCGTATACTTGACCGGTTTAGCCAGAATGTGCTTGTAGAACGACCGAGTGAAATAGCATTCCAGCAACTTGTTATCGTAGATGGCCTTGGCGATGACTCGTCCCACGAACTTGAAGTAATCCAAGTGGTTGGGGTTCGTTTGGGACTGCTCGTAGATCATGTAGGTGACCTTGTCTCCCGGTGAGGTCTTGAACAAAGCATACATGGGGTTGAAGATCTCTCGGCTGATAATCACATACCACTCTCGAAGCAAACCCCCCGCGTCTTGGCCTTCTTCGCCTTCGAACACGATGTAAAATCGGTTCTTCCAGTCTTCGGGAGTTCGGCGATGAAGCTCGCGGAAAGAGTCTTCGAAGACATTCTCTCGTTTCACATGCACTGCCAAATCTTCCCGTCTCATGTTTTCGTCCATCCGCTCGAGTTCGGTGCGGAAGTACTTGCGTTTGATATCGAAATCCAAAACACGTGTGTGATCGACCAACACGGAAAATGGACCATCAGCTAAATGGTTCGTGGATTGACGTAGGATCTGGTTCAAAACCGTGCGGTGAGTCTCTGCAAATTCCAAAAACTTCTCCGTGTCCTTAGACAGATTACTTGGGCACAAGGAAGACGGCCCTGCTCCAGGTTCGTCCCCTTTGGGGGGCTCAAGTTGTTCTTGGATATGGGCTAATTGCTCTTGTCTTGTCTCTTTTTGAGGTGCTTTCTTCTTATCCTCGGGTTGAGTGGCAGCCGCATGAACTAAGAAGAACGCCTCCACAGAGGCCTGAAGAACTAACACGGCATGATGATCAGGAGTGTCGGCTAGATCTTTCAAACAGCCACTCAATGCATCCCATAGAGGTTCCAATTGAAGTTGATCGCTTAAGCTATCGAGCGATTCGATCAATGCTTCACTTATTGACGCGCTTTCTTCCCCTTGGCCTTCCTCCTCCAAGGCTTCGTCTTCTTCCTTTACATCTTTCTTTTCCGAGCCACCACTTTCTTCGGTGGAGGGTTTTTGAGTTTGCTCATCTTCCTGATCAGTTTCCATTTTCTCCTCTGACTCTTTCTCGTCTTGATCAGCCTTGTCTGCTTCGGCCAAAGCCTTCTTGGCCTTGTCCTGTGCCTCCTGGGCGGCCTTCCGTTTTTTGATGGCCACCAGAGCTGCTTCTCGGAGTTGAATGATCACTTTCAACACGCGGAGGAAAAAGGCTTGACTTGATGTTTTGGTGGTCAAGGTATTCATAGACGGAAGTTGGAGCTCAGATCCACCTTTGACTTTCGTAGGAGCTGTCAAGACGACTTTTTCTTTGGTGAAACGGTCCACGAAACCTCCTCGTGATGAGGACTTTTCTTTGCCGCTTTGATCGGAAAGGGTGGATTGAGATTCAGAACTGCCCTCGG
The DNA here is from genome assembly GCF_007210705.1 of Tigriopus californicus. Classification (NCBI taxonomy): domain Eukaryota; kingdom Metazoa; phylum Arthropoda; class Copepoda; order Harpacticoida; family Harpacticidae; genus Tigriopus; species Tigriopus californicus. Next base: position 5,941,230 of record NC_081442.1, read on the forward strand.
TATTGCTCGTCATATCGGCTTTCAGCTGTCTAAGCTCGTTTTGGAGTTGAAGAACATTTTGACGGACCACATTCCCCAACTCCTGCGCACCTTGGAGGAGCAATTTCAGGATCGTATCTCGCGTGGGATCCGGCCCATAAGACAGGTTGAGGAGAAGTGCATTCACGTCCTCAAGACCCTCTTCACTGCAAGCTTTTGATGTGAGTACTTCTACTGCTAATTGGAGAAGATCGGCCGGGATGGGCTCGTGACTTGTGGGAGATGAATCCGTTTCCGTCGTTGATGTGGTGTTGGATGGTGAGAGAGCTTTTTTGCCCATTTCGGACTTCCTCATAACATCTGGCTGGCCAACAGAAATCAGCGAGAGAAGCCGCAGGAGTTTATCCGTAAGAACTGAGCTCCTCCTAATCACAGGGAATGAGAGCATGGACAACAATTGTCCAAAGGGAGAGGAATTGAAGTTAATACATTGTGAGTCTTCGTCCTCCATCTTGAGAGACGATCCCGTACTGTGACTGCGGACCACGCTCTTGCCTTTCTTGGACGTGGATTGGAGGTCGAGTTTCAGAAGAGTCTCCCAAAAGTCATTGACCGCAGGTTCGGTAGCCTTCTTTCCATCGCTCGAGGAAGACTTGGAGGCTCCAGATGATTTCTTCGTGCCATTGGTTTCTTTAGAGCCCTGCTCAAGATCCTTCCACGGCAAGAAGTGACTCGGGAAGCTCTTGGCAAGAGAAATGAGAACCTCAAGAGTATGTTTACTCACGAAAGTGGCTGCACCGGGATGAATGCCCACCGTGTTTGATTTGTCAGAGTTGGGCTGATGACTCTTTTTACCACCAAACCGCTGGACTTGGAATACGTTGGCTCGGAACCCAAGAGCAGCGTCCATTGAAATGTTAAGCCATTGCGTGGGACGATCAGTTTTTGAAGTGGAGGCAATCCCTTGAGAATTCGGAGTGGAGGTTTCTACCACGGAACTACTGGCTTTTGATGTGCTCTTTCTCATTTTAGCTGGTGGAGTGTCAAACGAAATGGAAGCAACGGCTGGGTGGTTGGCTTGGTCGTGGAGTTTTCCTTCATTTGACTTCTCCAGAATGTTCAAGAGTGAATGGATGACCCAATCCCGGGTGGGAGCATGGTAGCAAAGATTTCTCAGAATTCGATGCAGTCGTGTGGTGTTAATTTTGGAGTCTTCAATGAACAATAAAATGAGCAAACAGGAAAGACCCTCGTGGTCTAGAAGAGGTCTGCCCTTGATCTTGATACCGGGTGTTGGAAAGGTGGAGTGGAGGGAGTTCACTCCAGGATAGATATGAGAAGTCCAACCCTCTCGATCACTGCGACCTCGTGCCCGCCCATTCCCAAAGCCTCCTATCACATACTGATTGCCTCGATTAGAAAAGGAATTCCTCAAAATGGACGACAAAGCAGAATTGGCTCCTTGATGAACCATGGCATACTCGCGTCGAAGATTCTGCGCCTCCGTGTACATATCGGCAGGAAGAGCTGACATTTGAGACTCCTCCATGTCGGCCAAAACGGATCGTCGAAGCGTGGTGGGCAAGGTCTGAAGAAACTCGCCCGGGTCCACCGGGGCCTCGGGGTTCTGGTTGGTGGCAGCTTGACGTTGTTGCTCCATCCGTTGTTGATGAAGTACCTCTTCTTGGATGTTCGGAGGTAACGCAGCCAAGAACTCAGGGTTCACTTCTTGCACACCCGTGCTCTCCACATGCTGAGCAGCTCGCTGACGAATGGTTTGCAGTCGTCTTTGTTCGTCAATCACTTCTTGACGCATGTCCTCAGGGAGGGCAGCCAAAAAGGACGGATCAACCCCCTCTGGCAGCTCGCTGACATCCATGCCCAGAATAGTGGCATAATCTTCTTGCCCATCCGCCTCATCGTTGGTGCCCGAAGGCCCAGCTTCAGGCTGGGAATCGGTAGTTTCACCTTGGGCTTGGCTAACCGGATCTGAAGCGGCTTGAGGAGCTTGGAGTGTCCCCTCGTTGACATTTGGTGTTGAGGAGGCTGCTATGTCGTAAGAACTAGAATCTTCCGGAGAGGTGGTAGTCGGTGGGATTGGAATTCCCGCTATCAAAGAAGCAACTCCATTGTCTCCAGGAGAGCTTTCCTCGGCCGTATCATTGGACATATAAACATCTCTTTCGCCGGGAGATGTCCTTTGGGTTAAGTTGCTGTTGTCCGGTGACGGGGACAAGGGACCAAGTGCTCCTGGGAGTGATTCTTCATCTCGAATTCTGGACTGGGCCGGATCCGCGCTAGGCAAACTAGCATCGGACACATTTGACTCTTCAGCGCCCGAAGGCACATTCAATTGTCCAACTTGTCCCCACGAGTCAAGAGGTGGCGGGATGATTAATCTTCTGTCACGAGTACCATCTAAGTTGTTCCCAGATGGGTTGGCTTGTCCAGATTGTGCGGGCTGTGCCCTTCGAACCACAGAAGGATTGAGCTCCGACAAGAATTGGGAATGTCTGCCAAACGATTCCAGACTTTCTCCGTCTTCAGTCTCATGTTGTCGGAGGAAGTCTGTCAAAGAGTTCAGATTACTCATGGCGGACTGAGCCCCTTCACGGGTAGGATTCGAGCCAATTTGTCGGGAAATGGCAGCAACCAAATTCTCGGTCATTAACGATGACGAGCTGGATGTTTCATTGCCAGATCCACTAGCTAAAGGATTAGCGCCCTCGGATTGCCCTGTGGCCTCGGCGGAAGACTCTTGCTCGCAATGTTCTTCACTCTCTCGCAGAGCTGCTCTGGCTTTTTCTTCGGCCTCTTTCAGCTTTTGCATCTTCTGTAGGTTCTCTTCTTCGGTTTCTTGATCCTTCTTTCGCGAAGCTCGACGTTCGGCTAGCTCTTGATCCCGGGCGCTTTCAATCATTTCAATGATGTCGGATTTAAGCCCGGTGACACAATCATGCATCGAGTCGCCATCAATGACGCGACTTTCATCGCTCCAACGCACCAATGCCGAGGGAATCGAGCCCAACGCGGCTCTTCCTCCATTTCCAAACACGCCGGTTCCGTCCATATCGGGCAATTCATTCTCAAGCGAGTCTAAAATGGCAAATCCGAAGTCTACTAGGAGTGGCGTATTCCGGCGTAATCCTTGAGTGATGAGATCTTGAGGATTAGTTCCTAGAAAACTTTGGAGAATGGCGGGTGCAGAGGGGTTGCCCTGAGCTCCTCTCGAATTCAGTTGGATGTAGCCTCTTAAACCGCCTGCTGGGCGGAGGCGTTGAATGGCTCGCGTTCCTGGCCGATTGGTGGCACTTTCATTCGTGGCGCCTGCTTGGCGTCCCATCAACAAAGGATGGGCTGGAGTCATGTGATTCGTCACGCTGCCATTGTTGGCTCCACCAGAATCTGCACCGGAACCCGTCATGTGATCGGACCACAATGGAAGATGAACAGCTCGGTTGGCCCGGTCGGTGTCCAAGAGAGCCCCGGGCCCTTCACCGCCATCGGGATAGTGGAAGAAGAGATCGATGTCGTCGTGATCAGCGTTGTCGGGTGGTCCGTAGATGGTTTCCTCCATGTCGAGAAATTCGTCTTCCTGCTCGTCATCGTCATCAAAAGGTGAGTTTCCTTCATCTTCGTCCTCATCTGCGAATAAAAACAATCATGGTGAAATAAAAAACCATCTGACAGGGAGGAAAGTAATTCTCCTTTGTTTACCATCCTCATCATCTTCATCGTCATCTTCGTCGTCATCGTCGTCATCGTTCTCATCTTCATCATCCTCTTCTTCGTCTTCAGCAACATTGTTATCGTCTCCCATGATATCTCCATTCTCTTCAGTAGCATCTTCAGAGTTGGGTTCCTCATCTGTGCTGTTCTCGCTCTCACGGTCTTCTTCATCTTGGCTCATATCTTGCGTGTTTGCCTCAAAATGTGATTCGTCTTGAGTCATCATCTAAAATGAGCAAGAACGGCATTTTATAATTGATCTTCAATAAATTCCCGCCAATGTGCCACGATTGAAAAATTCTCACCTGAGAATCATGTTGTGTGTCATCTCCATCAATGATGGCATGTTCAATAACCTCTGCCAAAATTTCGGGATGATTTCCCTCTCTTTCTAACAAATGATCCATCATCTCATCAAAATCTTCGTCGTTGCCTTCCTCGACCGTCTATCAATCACAAACATAGCATGAAATTAGTACAAAGAATTTCTTTTTGGAGGTATTTTACGTTAGACATTACCTGAAGTTGGCTCTCGGAATTGGGATCAATGCTTTCTGCGGCGGTGGAAATATCATGTTCAGTTGCCTCAGCATCAGGTTCGACTGTTTCGTCTCCCTGTGCCCTTGTTGCCTCAGAATTGGTTGTATTAGTACCTATATTTGCACCACTTTCATCGTCGTTTTGGGTATTTTGCCCATCCATTGCACTGTCGCCCATTTTCGCTTTTCCAGGGGTCGGTCTTTGAGCTAGATTTCCCGGCTGATTGACGATTCTGGTAAGTATCTCCAATGGCTTCAATGCGGCATTGACAGTGGCTGCCACATTGGGACTGGACAAATCCAAATTATGGGAGATGCGAGCCAGATCAACGATCACACCCTTCTTCAACATGATCTTAACAATATTATTCATGGTGTGCTGTTGATTTTTGAATGCTTGCAGACTGTTCTGATGTGGAGATTGGGTCGAGGGGCAGCTCTCAATCATTGTCGAGACTAGAGTGGTTAATGCTTGAATTTTGTTGTGCTTCAAGTTGCTCTCTGGCCACGTCAGAGCACGTGCTAAAGCACTCTTAACCTCAGACACGAGAGTGGTTTGTGCTTCTGATTGATTATTGCAACTAGCAATGGCAGCCACGAGGGTCTTGACCACGGTGCCCAAGTCCTTGTCGGATTTACTAATCAAGAGTTCATCTAACATAAAAGCTAGAGCAGTCGTCTCTTCCTTGATTAGATCCGTGATTCCACATTCGTACAAATGTTCTGTGATCAATTTGGCACAACCTCCATACGACTTGACTAATTCCGCCAAGAGTTTGCAAACAGCCGACTTTGTGAACAATGGTCGCTTCTTGAGCTCATCTTCAGCTTTACTGGCGGCGGCGGTGTCATCTTTCGAGGGATCTTTATTAGTGGAAGCACTAGCACTCCCTTCATTGGGTACGGCTTGATCGGTTGAGGGCACTTGCAAGTCGCCTGAAGAAGAGTTCCTGATAATGACTTGGGTCCGATTGGTCGCATTATTCGCCACAGACATGACTGTTCCTGCACTTGGTGTGACGGCTGGGGTCGAGCTTGTGGTAGCAGGTCCACCATTGTTATCCGCATTTGGTGAAGTGGCCGAGTTACTCGTATCACCGGATTCGGGTCCTTCAACATCTCCTTCGATGTCTGGCTGAACGAGGAAGTTGAGAAGATCAGCAATGATAGAGTGAGACACCTCATGGAGATGATTAGGACACAAGCTACTAGATTTGGGCTGCAATGACTTCAGGATCAATCTCGGGTCTTCCTCCAATTCTCCTCCACGTTTATTCAGCAGAGTCACGTCCACCCGTAAGATATCTTTGGCCACGTCAACAAAGAACTCGGGAGCTCGACAAGCGGCCGGTGCTAGAGCTCGGAATAGGTAATGTAACTCTTTATTGTTAGGTGTACTTGCGTTCACTGTGCAAGTGCGGATCACTTTTTCCATGGTGTGTCGAAGGGTTTCGGGATCTTCCATCACGTGACGTACAAGAAGAGTGGCCAAGGAGGGGAAGCCGTCAAAATTCGATGCTTGCGTCAATCCCAAGAGCATTTTCATGCCCCCCAATTGGGAAAATAGGACGGCTTGCTCAAAGTCTTGCGTCAGTCGGAGACAAAGCCTCATCACAGCGTTGAGGGCATGATGGTCTACGGGGATACCAATGAGCGCCACACAAGACTCGAGAAGAGTTCGCTTATCAGGGGATTTCAGGCCATCCATGACCTTCAAAAGGTCGTTTTCTGGTTGAGATACACCGACTGGCGAGGGTTCTTTGGGAGTCTCTGATTGATCCATTGGTGTAGGAGTTGGAGAATCTTCATCTTCGTTGGTAGTGCTAGAGTCAGAGAGCTTGGAGAGCTTGGTTTGCTCTTTGATGGTTATCATCACTGGACGACGGTTACCAGTCTCCTCGTTGGCCTGCAATCAAATCAATCGATTTTTAGACGTGTTTCCAAACGTTAATTGAGCCATAGAATGAAGATAACTCCTTGAACTTACTTGCAACATGCTTCCAAACTGGATGGTATATTTTCTTCGTCCGGTCTGAATTTTGACACTTGTTTCGCCAGCCCAAAACGCATCGTCAATGGTCTTGTTGTTAACAGCCATATAGTTGCACCATTTCCCACTAGCAATATCATAATATTTCCAACTGTGCGTACACATCTAAAAACAAAAAGTCATCCGAAAATAGCATTAAAAGCGTATTCTGGCTTACAAAGACACGAGACGCAACTCACCTCTTTGAGCTGAGCACGCCTGTTGATACCCAAAATGACTTTCTCATGGAGATCAATAAATAATACCATTGGTGTCATCCATTTGGGGGTCTCCACTTCCACCGGATTTGACCCACCTCGAAGACCCTTGACAACCTTTTGAAACGTGTCCAACAACGTTGTCATGCTGGTAATCACACAAGAGCTATGCACCATCTTGGCACAGAGCATTTTACAGTCTTCGTACAACAATGTGAAGAGGTGAATTCGAGCAGCCGCTTGGGCCGCAACAGAGCTCGTGATTAAATAGTCCATCCCATTTTCAAACGACTTGTCATTTTTGGCGTTTGCATTGAGTTGGTCTAACACTTGGCCTACTTCTTGGCCCAAGCTTCGAAGATGAGACTCCTTAATCAAAGGCCCGTTCCTGTTGAACACGGCCACGAGCAAATCACACACTTTGAAGACACAATCCGGCAGAGTGTCGATTAAACTAAGGCAGCCTTGAAGAGCGTTGTCGGCGAACTCGTCCAAAACATGCTTTTCTATTGAAGCAAATTCTTTCTCATCCATTTCCTCGTCTTCTTGCTCTTCTTCTTCGGGAGCTTTTTTCGTCGTAGAAGGGCCAGCTCTAGGTTCAGAGTTGTCTACGATTTGGCCACTTCCCCCGCTCACGAGAACATTTTCGCCCAAACTAATGGCGATGGCCCGCATAAGTTCATCTTGATCGGCTGCGCCCGACATTGAGGGTCCCGCACTTGAAAAGCTACCTCCACTTGCCACGGCTCCTCCACGGCTCAGACCCACCACAGGAACAGACGGTGGAGGAAAAGGATTGGTTAATAGATAGTCCGTGGCCTGATCTAAGGAACCTGTGCTTTGAATGGCTTCGAGGCAACGCTCTCGGGGAAATCCCATGTCCATAAGTCTTTCTAAATGCTCTGGATTGATGTCAGGCTCTGCTAGCTCGGGCAAAGGAGCGGGATCGGGAATAGCTGGAGTGGCAGGGGCGGGAGGTACGTTTGCTGGAGGATCGGACGCTGCCGATGAAGCTGCTGCTCCTGAACCACCCTGTAGATTGTAGGCTTGCATCAGAGGCGTTCTTAAAGTGGGCCCACTTGAGGTGAGTGATGGAATCTTGGAACTTGCACTGGGAATCACGGCACTATCCTTCAGAAGCTTGTCTTCGATGAGTTTTTCGCCCTTGAGAATATGACAGAGGATGGCTAGAACGGACTCGGACATCCTTGGTCCGTACAGCTTCAAGGGTTTCTTTCCCCACAACATCATCACAGCTTTGAACGCCAGACGATGCGTCCGAGCGATGTACTTGATGGGGTCGAACGGCTTGAATCCTGGCGTGGGTTTGGACGGTAGGATATGAGGGGATTCGAGAATGGTCTTCGGATTGACCATTTTCTCCAAGAGTAAAAGCCAGGAGTCCAGAAACTCTCCAGTTCCGTCCGGAAGATCGGGATGCTCAAGACCATCTTCGGGAGGTATCGTCCCACTACAAGACAGGGCCCAATAGAATGTATCGAAAAACGCTTTCTGTCCTCCGGAGGTCATGAATTTCATCAACATCAGATGGTACGGGTATTTCTTCTCGTCGAACAACATGGGCGCCGTAAATCCGACTGAGCAGATGAAGAATGTGAGCCTGAACCGAGGGATAGGCGAAGTGGATGGGGGATCCCAAGACAGCCCAGCTGCTAAAAGCTTGGTCAAAGATGAGGCCACAGCTCTGGCGGGTGCCGAAGGAGTGGCTGGAGTAGGGGGAATGGGCTGCCCACGTCGTTGTCTCAAGGGCGATCCAACGCAGAGTTTCACCAATAACGCGAACAGTTCGGCTAAAGCGCGGCCCAATCTCGAGGAACCACTCAAGAGTGGCTTGATCTGCTTGATTTGGTGATGTAGGATAGAACTCGATTTGTCTTTGGATTTTTCACCCGTTGTTCCAACCGCCGAACATGTAGATGGGTGAGTGGCAGGTGTGCCATCAATGTCCATATTCGCAATGTCAGGGTCAGTACTTAGATTCTCCATGGCTGCAGTCACACTAGCATTGGAATCGGCAGAGGTCCCAGAAGCAGGAGAAAACGTCTCTTCATTCTCGGTGGACTTTTCAACCGATGATATCGAGGATGATGGCGGGTTATTGGTGGCCGCACTCGAGCCCGAAGCAGAAACAGTCGTTGTGCTCGTCCCGCTAGTTACCGTAGTAATGGAAGCAGTGGTCCTAAGCGCAGCCGCAATCACAGTGCTACTGACTGGCATGGGAGGTAGTAGTTTATCCATATCGGCTTTGCCAAATTCGGATCCGGGGGGTAATGTATCTTCACTACATAGAGCCAAAAGCACGGTGCTCTCCCACACCAGAGAGGTGTACAACTTGGAGAGCCCCCGTAGAACACTAAGACCCAATTCTGATCCCCAATGGTCGATGGACATGGCTCGAATATCGCTCTGTCCAGTTCGACAAACGTGGACAAACATTTGTATATAGGCGTGGGCGGCTGACATGTGGTGGAGAAGAGGTGTGGCCTGAGGGTCCACAGTCGCCTCACTAATCACTGGAGAGGACACAAGCTCTCTAAGTAGGACACTTCCGCCAGGCGCCTCGAGAGGCGTGTGCAAAGGCTGGAGTTTCTTAAGGACCTCGTTCAGTTGTAACAGACCTTGATGAAGGACCAGGGGCTCATGGGCCAGGTTGAGGATCGACTTGGAAACGGCAGCGACGGCCTGACAAGCTTGGTGAGTCGGAAAGTCGATGGGGAGATTGGGCAGACCCAAAATACCCATGAGAGGCTCAAGGCCTTTTTGTTTCACAAACTCGCGACAATGATCATCGGTGGAGTTGTTGCTGAGGATGGCTTCCACAAATTTCATGACGTTGTGAATGTAGTCCACGAGTGGTACGGGCTGCTTCTCGGTCAAAGGAGCAGGGGTCTGTTCAGTCTGTTCAGCTTGACTTGTGTTGTCCTGAGGCTGGTTGGTGCTGGTCTCGTCGTCTTCCTCCTCTTCTTCGTCAGAGCTACCCCCCTCATTGGTCGTGGTCTGAACTTCGGCGGGTGCAGGTGTCTCAGTCTTCGGATTAGCTTTGGAGCATACGTACTTCGGATCACGGCCCAGGGCGCATAGTTCCTCGAGGAGTTTGATGATGGCCGTGGTGGCGTTCTGTTTGAGACTGGGTTGGTGGCGCATGAGCTCGTCCATGGCATTGCCCAAGTTGGAAGCGGTATCACCCATTGGATCGGAGCTTCTTCTCCGACGCATCGCTGGTAGATAATCCGGGGACAAAAGCACCTTAAACAATCTCTCAAAAGGCTTACATTCGACAAAGGCGTTAAGCCCCCTTGTGTTGAGACAGAGGGCGCTGAACACATTGGGCAACGACCCTAATACTTCACGAGTAGCGGGTACGTCCTTCACGAGCAAAGCGTGTAGCACGACGTCAGTGAGGCCCTTATCTTGAAGCGAGGAGAGCAACGAAGGCTCTTGAAAAACATAGGCGGTCACCACATCCGTTGCTAGGAGAAACAGACTGGCTCCATAGTATTCGGCGTTGCTGATGATGTGCTTAAGGGAGTTGGGCAAGGAACCGTCCATCACGTGTCTAATGCTGTCCGAAAAGGCTGGGTCTTGAATAGCCTTCTTTAAGAAGTTTAACATGGATTTCAGAAGAGCCGACCGTTGGGGGAGACACGTGACGCCAGGCACAGGTTCCGCCAAATGGGCCTCTTCTTCTGGGAGGTGGTCGACCAGGGTCGAGGATCCTCTGGGCTTGGCATCGTCGATATCCATGGTACCTGAACTGGCATTGGGACTGCTACTGTCATCGGCAGCCGCGCGGGCAGCTTCTTCTTCGGCTTGTTGCTGTTCAAGGGCTTCGGCCAATGAATCTCTCCTCCCCGAAGCGAGGCGGATTTCATAGGGCTGCTGTTTTCGACAATGCTCGACTTCCAGCTCCAGACGATTGATGAAACAAGTCATTCCGGAGTGGGTCTGAAAGCTTTGCATGTCCAAATTGGTAATGAGGTCAATGACTCTGACCGCGCGGGTGACGAAAGTGATATGGTCGAGCTCGGTGCTGGGCCATTGGATCACTTTGAGAAGACTTTCAAGCATACCGCAAGACACCAGAGCCTCTCCTCCAGCCTCATAGGAGGCCAAGTGGTACAGGAAACTGAACAAGGCCGTGGCGAGAGGTTGAGGGAAAGGCTGGGCCTCTTTCTTGTTGGCCGTGAGTGAGGTGATACAATTCCGGACCAGGACGGGAAGAAATCCATGGTACGAGGCGGCCCCGGTCACATCAATGATAGTGTTTAACTTGGGAAAATGAGGATTACGGTCGAGATGTATGATAGACGTAAGGGCCTTCAAAGCCGCGGCCTTGATCTCCATGAGGTGGTCTCCGCTCATTTCGAGCACCTCGACCAGCTCCTCCAACAGACCGGAGTAAAGGAGGCTTTGCACATTCTCCGTGAGTTGATTGGTATAGATCAGCACGGACAAAGCCTGGAGTCGGGCTTGGACGCACTTGAGGCGCTTCTGATAGTCGGGGAAGGAGGCGGCTAGCCGCAGATACGTGAACAGTAACATCCGACTCTCGTCCGGCACATTAGTGTACTTGACCAACAGATCATCCATGATCTCGGCCGGGGTCTGGTTGAGCCGATCGACTTGCTTGACATGAATTAACGTGGTCACGATGGTGCTACAGGCGCCTTCAGTTTTGGCACGCCAGGCGGCACTTCCGCTGGCGCCTCCGGTCGACCCAGAATCCGGTTCGGGCACGGGTACTTCGCTATGGTATTCAAAGTTGAGCGTGGTGGCGCTTTCGGGAAACGTCTGAACAGGTCGGTCCGTACAACACTGGGCCAACCCGAACCCGTTTTCGCGCCCGCCCCAAGACGAGGCCAAGTAGGTGAGACGATTCAAAAGACCTTGGCGTTTCTCGGCATTGAGGCGGGTGATGAAGTTGCTGCGCTTCGAGAACATGTAAAGCAAATTGAGCACGGCCAGGATCACGTCCAAGTCGGACGAGGCCAGGAGCGCCGTCAAATGCTCCATGGACGAGTACAAATGGCGCGAGAAAGAGTGCTCAATGAGCAGGGTGGTGAAATGGAGCGTCCACAAGAGTAGCTCCTTGCGTTTGGCCGCCTCCCGGGCCGGCCCCTCGGGCTGGGGCGGGATGACCAAGGAGGTATCGGCAACCCGGGCCCAAGCCCCGCCAGGCAAGCCGGGGCGAGGCTCGGGGTGGAGCGGTTGGGCGGCGGCCTCGAGTACATCGTCGCACAAGTCTAAGACCTCAATCCAATGGAAAAGCTCGCATTTGCCGAAGATCCAGGTCTCGATGCGTTGGAGCTCCTGGAGGAACACTTCGTGTCCGGCTTGGCCGGCGGAGGTTAGGCGTTCAATCAAGGCCTGGCAATCCGGCGGCACCTCACTGCAGCTCTTCTTGAGCTTGGCCCGGTCGATCTTCATGGTCGAAGCGGGTCCAACCACAACCACGGGCGCAACACGGGTCAGCAATCAAATCAGACGTGGCATGGTCGAGGGGGGCTAGAAAACAAGAAGGCCAAGTGGACATTAAGCCGGGGTGGGTTTTGATTTAATGACACCCCAATCAGGCCCCAGTGTCAGGCTAACGTTTAAGTTAGCGGGTCGGGCATCCTGCCTACTAAAGCCGCCTAACTAGGGCGCCCCAAATTCAGGTAATGGTGGTCCAGGGAGTGGGACGGGATAGCACAAGGTCTTGTCAATGAAGGTACAATAAGGTCAAATTTTATGATGCAGTTACAGTCTCATTCAGAAAAAGTAGGAAAGAACGTCTCCAGTCTCAGACCTCAAAGGTCAGTCAACTGCCAGGTCTATTAGGTCTCCCATTCCTCTTGAGGCGGCCCCCCCACTAACTCGACCATGGCCTGGCGGGACAACCCGTGGGCCGGTCGCTAGCCTAGTTTAGGCGATCCCTCCCATGGATAACTTGGGGTCCAAAATTCGGCGTCTACTGGTGACTCCAAAGTGCCACTCTACTACCCATACATTTGGGGCTGGATCATGTGGCCATAAGAATTAGCTAGCCGCCGATGCCATCCAAGGGTCCACCTAAGAAGCTCGCGTTCACGCCAGATCACCATAAGCCGGGTCTCGCTCGGGTTATCAGGGGTGAAAAATGAGGCCCCAATCCCTCAACTGAACGGCGGGGGATTTTCATCAGTGGCCCCCCTGGAGATCGCGAGATGAGGGGGTGTGGGTGTGGGTGGGTGGGGGGATATAGGTGGGCGGAGTCGACACAGGCCGCAATCTTTGACACGAACCTGGCGTCTGAAAAACGGATGTTGGGGCACTGCGCAGGGTGAAGCCAAATCCAAGGAGGTTCCCGTTGATGTCTTCTTCGTTCTCCGTTCTTCTTCGATCTTTCTTTCTTTCCTTCTTTCTTTGGTCCAACTGTGCCATTTCAGGCGCGTGGCAGGGTTGATAGCCCAAACTAGCCGTCATTTTAAGTCAAATATGTCATCCAGCTGTGGGAGGCCCGCCTAAATCATTGGGATCAGAATGAAGAGGGATCTAGGCCTGTCCAAGGGGGGGTCGCATCGCATTCGAAAGACGCTATAGTGTCCTTGGCCTATCCAGTTGTTACTTTTAATATTTTACGAGTAATTAACACAAAGCCACTAAAAACTATGACCCGATCAAGCTGGAGCTTAGACCGATTGAATATTCATATAGTTACATTAAAGATCTACCCGCCTACCCCACCTTTCCCATTTCATTTTTCAACATTGCACAATACTTTGGCATGCCACGATCACTCTCAGTGATGCCTAAGCGTCATCTGACTCGTCCGGGTCCGGCTGGCCACCCTGAATTTCGTTCGTTCAGACGTTCTAGACTGAAATGACTGACACTCTGGAAGCTGCTCGCTCAGTCGCTCGCTCGCTCAGTTCCGGAGGTCTGTTTCTCACTAACGCACTTTCGTCAGTCACTGACTGGCTGGATCATGGTCTCTGGCCTGTCCCGTCCACTCGCTCGTTGTCTCCTTCTCTGGCGCTCGCTCAGACCTCGCTCCTGGTCAGGTCTCCTCTTCCAAATCCGAGGGTGACTCCGGCCTCCATAGATGGTGAAATTTTACGCCAACCCGGGGAGCTAGATCTCTGAGGGTGGGAAGCAATGGCTACCATAATCACGATCCAACAAATGGAATTGCAATGTCACCTCAATTAGAGTTTGGATCGCTGATGCCAGTGAACGGATACTAACACTGGACGGTAGATAGCGTATAAAACGACAATGCACGGAAGGTTTAGACGGATCTCGAAATTTTAGCCACTTTCAATGGGCTCCCTGATGCTCAATCTCTGGGATCCTGGTATGGTCCGGCCTATTCAGCCTGAAAAGACGGCAGATGGCTTCAGCCTCAAGTCCGGAATTCCCTGGATTTATGTATTCAGGGTTCCCACCTTCCAATCATAGCTCCTAGCGACATGAGTGACTATTCGATGATATGAGGCCATCCAAATCGAGAACCTGGATCTGAAAGGGCGGCGAGAAAAGTTGCTCAACGAGCCATTGTTTGGTCTATCAGATGAACATGTGGCAATGATAGCCCATGGGCCAGGCAAAAAAAGGCCAAAAATCGAATGGGAGAAAAACGTGTAGGCATTGAGAAGGATAATCATTCGAGGGTTCGGTTACACACTTAAGGTTCAATAACCTACCGGTGCGCGTCATGTAGGTTGAGTGCAATGTAAAATATCTATTTTGCTATTGAAGGGCTCGTAGCGATCAAAACTTTTTTGAGAGGTTTCCCAAAGCAATTGTCTGAAACACTTTCGAGAAAGTCAATTTGCGTAATAACAAACACTTCGCCGGCAACATGTCGCCGAACAGGTTGCGTCAAATCTTTGTCACGCGATCTTGGCTGGGCAGAGCCAGGCGGCCATTGCTAGAGGACATGGCGTCCACAAGAACTCCGTCTACAAGGCCTGGAGCTTCCAGTCCTGTGGGACCACTGACTACGTCCCGAGCCTGGCAGGCGCCAAGGGCAAGGACCGGTGGTGGGAGAAGAAGAGATGAAGATCGTTGAAATGTTTCGATTTTCGCCGAAATTTTGATAATACGTCACACAAACAATAAAAAGTAGTGGCATAATTATAAATCAAACCACGCTCTACAATTTTTTATTTTATTTAAAATCTTCTCCGACCTTGCGTTCAGCTTGTGCAGCTCCGTCTTCCAGTAGCACACAGTAGCTAGAGCATGTCTACGACAGGGCCAACGTGTACTCCGTCTCGTTGGTCGTACCGCGCTGTAACTTCGCACACTTGTAGATGTAAGTGTTAGCAACTCAAAAACAAAAATAAATGCAATCCGTTCAACACAAATGGCAAGACGATTTTTTTAGTATTGCCGGCAGAGCATCACACCTAAATGCGCCGCACCTCGTAGTTCAACTAGTTCAATAGTAATCTATAACCGAGCCTCTGGCGTCGTTTCATTCGCCATCAACAAGCGACCAAGTCTAGGATCAAAGAAAATTTCTATTTTTAATCTGTCCTCTTGGTATTTTCAAAATACCTTTTTGTCAGCCCAATTTTGGTCACGCTAGTGATAACTAGCTAGCTTCATTTTTCAGTCCAAGCCACGTGGCTGGAGAATCTGGTTCAAGGGAACGCTTCAAGTCACCTTAATTTCACGGATTTGGATGGTGCGCGCCCATTGTGTAGCCTTTTTAGTGACCTTCCGAGTTGGACTACTTAACTTGAGAGGCCATTATGAATCCGGTCCACGATCCTGCTTCTGATGCCCCAGAACCCACGGCTCCTGGCCCTCCAACCTTTGAACTTCCGGCCTTTGTCATCCGACGAACGGCCATTAGTGTGTCGTAAGTTTGACCTTTCCTCGATAAAACTGGATTAGTTGGCGCTCCCATTGTAAGTTTGTGGCAAAATGTTAACAGGGTTAGTAGATAGAAACTTTTCGGATTATTAATATCGTGTTAGGTGGGTTTAAAAAAGGAAGATGGAGGGGGCCCAGTTGAAAAACGCGTCGCACCGAGTTAGCCATGCTTGGTTTCATGGGTTCGATCCCAGGTCTCGCCTGACCCATATTTCTAGTGGACATTCACACCTCGAAGGTGGCCTACCGTTGGAACCCAAGATCTTGAGCAATTTCATCATCAATTATCAGATTAAAAGCTATGTAATGTCCTTGAGAATGCATTCTCCCAAGTAAAAAAGTAGCACTGCCAACTAATCGGTGGAGAATAACGTTCTAACGTTCACCCTTTCCCCGAAAGTCCACAAATAGTTCAGGCATGGGGAATCCTGCTGTCAATTCAAGTTTCTGGACTGAATCTCGTGGCTTTGGTTCCTGCTTCATTTTATCGTTTTATCATCCACTTTTACATTCGTTTAATGCGTGAACTTTTTGTCCATGAAATGCTATGCCATGGATTAGAAATAACTCTCGAGCTTGTGTCTTTCTCATTTCTATAGTCTCCCGCATCACCCATTATGCCCTCTGAATCCTTTTATTCTTGCGCCGCTTTGCCATTACGATATGATGGCAATCAATTTGATCATAGTTACACTGCATAGAAGTTGATCTACCTGTTGAATTTTTTAGTCAGGAGGCTTAGTTTGGGAGATTTATGGCTTGGCAAACTTGGCCACCCGATATCTTAATCACTTTTTTAAAAGAATTAATCCCTCCAACCTTTCTTAACTAAAACTTGAGCTTTGATTTCTAGGAAGTTTGGGACAACCATGTGGGATTAATTTTTGTGTTCTGATTTCAGGAATGAACTATTGACACACTCCGAGGATATGATGATGGGGCGTGAGCTCAGCACTGGCCTCAAGTGAGTGGTACCCCTTCAGTTCAGCTGGGTTGGCTCACCCACAGTACCTATGAATGCTTTTGTTCCAGAGCCTGGTTTCACGAGGAGCTCAAAATTAGGCCCGATATTGCTACTTGGCAAGTGGCCTTAGGGCTTATCCACGCCCCGGCGCGTTTCCCGGTCCCGCTACGTCATATCGAAAACCTGACCGACGATGAGCTCGCTCACTTGACGTATACCGCCCGCCGTTACAAGCTCGAATTTGTTAGAAATCATGAACAAGGCCAATGGATGTAAGCATTTAAACTCGGGGGTTTTATCATTATCAAATTGCAACTGACTGTTAATCAGGGCTGTTAAAAAGTGCAATTAGGGTAGATAAAATGTTTTTCAAAATGCAACAGAAATGGTAAAACTTTCAAAGAAAAATGCAAAGCTGTTTTTTTATTTTTGAAAAAATACAACAAACCTATCATGAAAGAGTAAGAATGGTGGAGATCAAAAATTCGAGGGGAGCATTGAAACTGAGTGAAAAGAAATTATTTTTTTAACATGGATGTTTTAATAAAAGATGGGAATAGCAATAAATAAGGGTATTTTTTTTTCTTTTCTCTGCAAAAAGAATGAAAGACGTAAAATATGCAAATGATCAAAATGGGAGGCAGTATACCGCACGTCAATGTGTTGATTTTGCTTACTTTGAATATATTTGGATAGCGATGAGTGGAAACACAGATCGACAGAGCCAAATTTATTTTACTTGAGATTCATTTTAGGGGTTATTGGGCGACGGTCAGAGCTAGATTGGATCGCGATAACATCCGCCAAGGAGAAAGAACTATGTTGGTCGCTCATCGTCTTTACATGGAATGCGTTTATCAGGTCCTTCGCGTCATGCGGGCCAATTTGACGGTGTAAGTTGATGTATTTGAGAGTGAACTTCCGTGATTGTTCTGTATTATCATGATTTCGTCTGAAACTATAGGTTAAAGCATGTTTTGCGTGGAAGAAGGGCTAATGCAAACTTCAAGCCAGGGTAGGTGCGGAAAAATGAATTGGTGGCAGCCATAACATGCTTATCACCCCTTTTAGACTATCTTTTAGACAATTTGACATCTACGCCGACTTGTATCAATCCCAGTACTTTGCCTTACCGGATAAAGAAAATCGTGAAGAAACGGCGTTCTTGTTCGCGGAACTCTTGGAGCTCAAAATTAAGCGTATCAACTGCAAGCCACCTGCCAGAACTCGCCCCGTCCGCGTTGTAGGCCAACATTCGAATGGACGACCCTTTCACCCCGGAGCAGTGTTCTCAGCCTCGCTCGACACTGACAAATCAAACCCGTCGAATGGGAATGGCGAGACTCTCAAACTGGAAAAGGTCACGGGAGGTCCAACCCTAGAGCGGACCCTATGAGCAAGTTTCCATGGATGCTTCCAGGTTCTCAGGGCGTAGGGTGGACTGACCTTTTTGCTTTAGTATGCCGTTTGAAGGGTACAATTAAGTTGCCGCCCCTTCCCCTCTTTGAAGTGTACGTATGCTGACCTGGAGTACGTACGACCGATCTTAATCATGCAACCTATTGCCACCAGAATCAAAGGATTTTCGTAACGGAGTTTTGAACGTATGTTAAATGTGATTGTGACCGATGGTAAATTAATACATGATCAAGATTGATTAAAGAGATGTGAGAAGAATTCGGGATAAGCAAGGTTTAATGATTTGATCCATATGATTCTAGATTAAGAGTACCAATTTATTAGATACTCTATAGACTATATGAAAGATAAGCTTCGCCCATTTGGACTTCAATTGGTTCGGCAGGTTTGAAAAAAAGTCCAATAATTTTCTACTAGGAACATTGAAGCAATGAGTATTTGGGACCGTACAACATTCAGAAAAGGTACAAAAGGGTACTTGATGCTGTACGTTTTCAAGAGCATATATTAGCTTTGTCCCATACCAGGGTTAAGGGTCAATTGTATTGACTGTGGAAGCTTAATGTTCATTTTGCAAGCAGCTCCAAGCTCTCAAGAATCTCGTCCAGTTCGAACAATGAAGTCCACTTCTCGTCTTTCTCGGGCTTCCTCATTATTTAATTTCCTTCCCTCTAATATTCGTAGGGAATACGTAGGCCTTGTTGATCAGGTAGTATTTTTCAAGTCAGAATTTTTTAACTAGCATTCAAGGACTAGCTCGGTCTGTCAACTCAAATTCGTTGGTAGACCAAATATTGTATTGAGTTGGGTGGGAACAATCAGACGAATAATAATTTTTCATTTTAAACGTTAAGAAAATACTCTCAATCTTATCTTGAATTAAGAGTAGTCCGAAAAAGTTAACACTATTTCACTCTTCATTTGACCTCAAGATGCGTCTAACTTGGAATATTTTTAAGCTTTGGAGTCCACCAGAACTATCGGATCGAAGACAAAAACTGGATTGAAATCGTGCAAAAATGGTTCTTTGCATCAGAGCCAATCCTGAGCTTCTAAATGTTTTTTTTGAGTCTTATATCTTTTTCCTACCCTAATATTAATTTCTATAAAATGATCTAGTAATTGAGCTGGCTATACGATAACGTCCGTCTTTGCACTTATCTCATTACTAGTGACCCCCCCCAAAACTGCCATCGATCAACTGAGCTAGTCGTCATTCTCCCCAAAGCTGTCTAATTGGGCCATGACGAACAATAGAATGCTATGAAGTGGATGCGAAGATGAAAGGAAACTGAACAAACTTTGGAGTCAGGCTAGTTTTATGTTTAGATTCATTCCATGCCTCGACTTGAATTAAGCAATGTTTTCGAGATCACTTTGATTTGTCTGGCATCAGCTTCAGTGGCACTTTGATGATACGATTGATGATAAAGTAACTGTCGTATTCGGTTCCCATATTTAGTCTACGCCTTCGAAACCCTTTCCAGGGTACAAACTGATTTTAAGGTTTTGTGGTACCTGAAAGGCATTGTTCCGTTCGCACTTCCCAGCAAGCATTGAATTCTTTGTC
The DNA here is from genome assembly GCF_007210705.1 of Tigriopus californicus. Classification (NCBI taxonomy): domain Eukaryota; kingdom Metazoa; phylum Arthropoda; class Copepoda; order Harpacticoida; family Harpacticidae; genus Tigriopus; species Tigriopus californicus. The sequence continues at coordinate 5,960,542 of NC_081442.1, forward strand.
GAATGTAACTCCAACTTTGGCGCTTTCGCTCAAATCTTACGTTTTTTGGCCTAAATGTTCGCGGAAATCGTGACCGGTGCTTGGCGTTTTTAACTGAAACGGGCCAGTAATATGCAATGAGATGCATCAATTCCGTCTAAAAGACGAAAAAGCACGAATTCCAATCATTTTTCCACCAGCAAACAGCCATTCACTTCCACTTGTAACCTGTTTCATTACACATTTGATATTTTAGGGTAAAACGCATTTTTATGAGAAATAGGGTTATGGAGTTGAGAACCTAAGTGCCTAAATAATTGATCAGGGGTTAGTGTCTGAAATTGTCAATACCGGTGTCCAAAACAAGACTCCAGCACTCATCCACTTTGATGTCAAGATTTAACTTATTACAGGCATCAAATCTACATGCTTTTTGGCTATTGTTGGTTCTTAAGCAACCCATCTCTGAATTAAAATCCAGTTTTAGTAAATATTGCACGTTTAGGCAGATATTTGGCGCTTTTTCCGCCCAGTTATCTGGAAGCCCTGGAGGCCAAGCATTGAATGAATGCATTGAATTCATTTTCGAATGTCAACAAACCTCTCCGGGCCCTCGTTCCTTTCGATTCCTTCCGATTCGGAGCTTCGGAGCTGGGCTTGAACCAGAGGTAATCCCATCATTCTTACATCCTAGAGGTAACCTACACCCAGTGCATCCCGTCCGCTGACCTTGATTCTCCCTCGGTCGTCATGTTTTTGGCCCGCCTCCCTCCTCGTGGACGGAGGCTGACCTCGAGCCCGTGGTCATCGCTCTTGCCCTCGTGTGCCATTCACACCTCTTCTAGCTTAGACAAAGACTCGGCGGGTCGTTACAAAGTGACGGTCAATCGAACCCGCCCGCTCACTTACGAGATGTCCTTCCGACCCGACGACATCATGCATAAGAAAGGCTTCAACAGTTTCAACACGGCCCAATTGGAAAACACGTTCCTGACCAAAGAAGAAATCGGCCAAGATCTGCCGCACAAGATGTTCCTCGAGGACGTGTTCATTCGCCGCTTTATGTACGGCACGTGGCCCGAGGCCCTCGAGTCCACGGTGCTCGTCAAACGCCAACACAATCTCATCCGCATTGCGGCCATCATCAATCCGCGGATGCGCACCCAGTTCGTCTACTTCCTCATTGGCTACACGGAGGAGTTGTTGAGCTTTTGGTTGAAGTGTCCCGTGCGAGTGGAGCTCCAGGTGGCCGAGAAAGAGGACGTTGTCTATAAATATATTTAGACATGGATGTACTACATGTAGTACACACGTGTCAATGCCGGCCTGGGTTCTGGTGGCACCTTGAATATAGTTAGAATCATACAATATGATCATTCAATCTAGAATTATATATCGTGGTCTTGTTTCCCTGAGAGTGAGACGACGACCATAAAAGTATTTGTCATTGTATTTTACTTTTGTCCCTGCTCTGAGCTTCTTTACAATAGCTGGAAGTAAAAAAGCGACACTTTGAAGGCGAGGCGTGGTTATAGGGTAAATAGTTGAGTTGGCGTTGCTTTGAACTTGTCCAACAGAAACTTGTAGATCCATGGCACGCAATCAAGTATCTTTAGCACGCACAACCAATTCCCCAATTCATTCATCCCTTGACTTGACCAAGACTCGCTTAAAGGCCGCAATGTTTGTGAGCTTTTGCTTATGCATTGCCTTCACGAATGGATTATATCGAAAAGTTAAGTGGGTTGAACTCGGAGGTGCCCAGTGCACATTTTAGACCTCTGGATTCTTGCCCCACTTGGGTTGTTACCTTTGATCTTGGCGGACAGGGCTTTTCAAATTAATTGTTGGATGTTCCAAACAACCCTTGGGAGTAGGTTGTTCTCTGGCTTATGTTAATCCCCATTGACCCTCAAGCAAGATGGAATTCGTATCCAAATAAAATAGTCAAATTCCCACAATTTTGAGTGAACAATCCCTGCATTATATGTTTATGCTGGTTCGTTGACAGAGTTGGTCTTGAAATGTGAAGCTTTGAAAGCTTTCAGTTGGACGTTTTGGGAGATTTTTTCATTAAGATGGTCATTTACTCTACCCTACATTGGTGCATCTAATTTTATTCCATGCACTTGATCATAACCAAGGTTTTACGGTTAACTCTACCCACCAAAAATTTTAACCGTACATTACGAGAGGATTTTCAAGACTTTCAGATCCCTCTCAGTTTTTCTAAGGCAACTTCATTGTGCACTTGGTGCGGTCAAAAGACATGTAAGGATTGATGGCATATGTTGCTGGTTGAGGTAGATGACAGTTGTTGATAATATGAGTTAAATAACAATCGGATTGAACAAATCCCTTCATATTATTGCACCAACGTTACATTCAAGGATTATGCCGATTTGCAAACCGTAGGCGGCAAGTATTGGGTGACTCGTGCATAATTGCATACAAGGGGTGTATACATACAGAGAGAGGTGAAACTATGGAGAATAAAAGGCGAAAGGGTTGAGTAAATAAAAGGAAACTACTGAAGAAGCCTTAACCAAAGTGAAACATTCGCCAGGTGTTACACACGTATTTAATCATCAAGCAGAAAGGGCAGTTCATCTAATTAAACTCATCTTTTGATTCTCGAAAATCGCTTAGTGATTGGTCAAAATACGTGTGGGACTGATTAAATGGACGATCAATGCATAATCCCACTTGCTGAGTACGTAAAGCGATGTTGGTACAACTGCAGGTTTGAGCAATCATCCATGGGTTGCGTTTTGCTCCCAAGACTTGAGGTTACAATCGACTCATTCATGAGATCGCAAGAAGAAGAAAACAGGGTTGTTACTGTTGTTACTAAGCCAGCCCGCTAGCTTTTGAGCTTTGGCCATTGTAGTTAGAAGATTGTATGGGATGAATATCCAAAGCAGGAGAAGTCCCAATTCAGAACACTAAAGGAATATGCCACATAACTCTGTGTCTTGTTTGATCAAATGAAAATTTCAAAAACGACGTCAATAAAAACAAAAAAATATTAAGTCGACTGTGCGGTAAAGTTCAGTTTGGGGGTTGCTTTCGAATTTCTGGACGTGAACCATTCACGATCGATCTTAGAAATTTGATCTTGATAACAAACCCATCGCGGATTGTGCACTCGATGACCCAGATCTCTTCCATGTCCTATCTCTTATAAATTGTCTCCGGAATACAAGAACAACAGTTACCTTCGGTCATTTCAAGAGGAAAGAACCCAAGCTATGAAGGTCTCTATCATTATCTTGGTATTTTGCACCATTTTGGTTTGCCAAAGTGTTGCCGAGGAAGACCGATCAGCTCGATTCCTGAAGTTCCTCAAATTCACGAAAGCTTCCCGCTTGGCAAACAAGGGAGAATCTCAATCCAAGAAGACCTCTGTGTCTTCCAAGTCTTCCAAGTACAGTACTTCTACGAAGTCCGTGGAGAAGCACCAACCCCTAACCTCCAAGTACCCGACCTTCATTTCTTCTACACCCATAAGGAAGGTGACTTATTATCCATCTACCCATTTTACCACATTCTATGGACGATCTGAAACTGGCTCCGATTCGCTTGACCGTAGTCCTCTCTCTCCTCTCACCAAATTTCGAAGTGGACAACACCATGGTCATCATCATGGTCATCATCACCATCACCACGGGCATCATTATTACGGGCACCATCATGGGCATCATCATCATGGGCATCATCATCATGGGCATCATCATCATGGGCATCATCACCATGGACATCATCATGGATGATTTCAAAATATGCTGAATGTAACGGAAAGTCGGATAATTAATTGAATCATGCATTACAAGTTGCTGACTTGTCATTTAAAGACATCAATAAACCTTTTCCCACGAGACTAAATGATTTCTTATTGAACCTGTGAAAGATTGATTCCTTGTCAAGTTTTCATTCTCTTTCACTCGGAAGCCATTATATTTGTCTAATTTCGTTATGTCTTACTCCCAAAGAGGATTATTATCTGTTCTAAACTAGTACAGATAGGCATTAATTTATAGATTTGATAGGCCGCCATTAAAGGTGTCTTCTTCACTAAACTAATCAAGGAATGATAATGGAAAGACGGATGATTCCAGGCAGCCAAAGCTTTTCAAACATGTGGTCGAATATTTCGGACGATTAGGTTCAGAGACAGGTGTCACGATGCTAACTCTATACAAGTTAATTAATTGTTTAACCACTTCTTGAATCGTGAATAAGCTTCGCTCATATGGGCTCAAACTAGTTTAGCAGGTTTAAAAAAGCCGATGAGGTCCAAAAATTTTCCACTTGGAACATTTCAGCAGTGAAAGGTTGGGACTGTACACTATACAAAGGAGGTACGAAAGGTATCTGATACTGTACGTTTTCAGAGGTATCCATGAACTTTGTCCCAACCCAGGATATAGCGTCAATTCTAATGACCGTAGAGGTTTAATGGTCATTTTGCGAGCACCTCCAAGCTCTCAAGAATCTCGTTCAGTTCGAACAATGAAGTTCACTTCTCTTCTTTCTCGGGCTCCTTCATTGTTCAATTTACTGCCTTCAAATATTCTTATGGAATACGTAGGCCTTGTTGATCTGGTTGCATCTTTCAAGTCAAGCTTGGACATTACCCTATATTCAAGGGCTATTGTGTAAAATTTGAGTGGTAACAATCAGACGAGTTTTGTTTTTTCATTTTAATAGTACAGGAGATTGCATTCCTTGTAGCGGTTAATAAAACCCAAAAAAGTCCAAAAAATAGATTATCATCAATTGTATTTATGAATGAACTAATTGATATCATAGCTGATTTTGCATGTAGTTAATTCGGTTCCGCGTTTTAAAAATGAACAACGAGAATGAAAACTGTTCAGAATGTGCCAATGAAACAACAAAAATAACTACAAAATTCTCCTGGCAAGCAATATTTTTCACTCCATCCCCTATTTGTACAACTTGACCCTAAAATATAGACGACCATTTATATCTAGTTTCCTTTGGAGCTGAAACCCACTCACTGAAACGTGCCTTACATCTCTGGAAATATTGATTTACAATTTGACCACTGGCAAATGAATTAAAAGAGGCTTTAAATTGAATTCATTTGGTATCTTGAACTCATGTTGGGCATATGGTTGAAATGTCATAATAGGGCGTGAAATGTCATTGAGTATCAACTTTTAAATAAACCAAGTCTAAACACTGATCGGCTGTCGTAACAAATGAGGGAAAATTATTCTAGTAAGCTTGTTTATGAAATTGAGAAAGTCATGAATTATGTCCCTTGCTTAAAGCTCTTATTTGGTATCTAATCATTCAAATTTGTTCAAATGTCGAAACATGTTGCACGAGGTAGTGCAATTCATTCATGTTTATAATTCATTCTAACTTGTTATGGTGTTGTATAAGGACTCGCATACCCTACAATATAATCAGTATCAAAAACGGATACGATTAAACAATAAGCTGGTCTGGCCACGATCAATATGCTCAGCATAATGTCCAAATGGAGAACCACGGGGTGTCTTCTTAGCGGACCCTTTTCCATCCAGTCACTAGGCCATTTCTCTGAGGTCGCGAAAGTTCGATCTTGATAACAAACCCATGGTCAATAAAAATTGGGTACCCAATGACCCAATTTCAAAGTTCAATGTTTGTCACCTACCAAACTTTTCCGAGAGAACTAGATTAGCAGTTACCTTCGGTCATTTCAAGAGGAAAGAACCCAAACGATGAAGGTCTCTATCATTATCTTGGTACTTTGCACCATTTTGGTTTGCCAAAGTGTTGCCGAGGAAGACCGATCAGCTCGATTCCTGAAGTTCCTCAAATTCACGAAAGCTTCCCGCTTGGCAAACAAGGGAGAATCTCAATCCAAGAAGACCTCTGTGTCTTCCAAGTCTTCCAAGTACAGTACTTCTACGAAGTCTGTGGAGAAGCCCCAACCCCTAACCTCCAAGTACCCGACCTTCATTTCTTCTACACCCATAACGAAAGTGACTTATTATCCATCTACCCGTTATTCAACGTTGTACGGAAGATCTGAAATTGACGCCAATTCTGGTGGCAGAAGTGCCATTCGCCTTCGGCCACCCGTTCATCATCACCATTATACTCCTCATCATCCTTACCCGTATTACCCGCATAACGGTTATTACTACTCGCCTCACCACCACCATCACGGATCCCACCTTGGGAGTGTTATTAGTGGAGCTTTGAGCCATCTTATCCATGGTCATCAGCAGCAACATCACCAGCACCATCACAATCAACAACACCAAACTCCTTTCAAACAAAAATAAAGGGTAGACCTACACGCTACAAAGTAACTTCTTTTGAGCTCAACATAAAACTATGTATCAGGCATGGCTCATTGAATTGTCATTTTGAGGTTTAAATAAGTTTGAAACAACAATTCATGAGCGTAATGTTCAAAAAATCAATTCTTTAGCATTGTTGTGGTGGAAATTCACTTTGCCAAAATCATAAAGAAATGTGTTGTCTTTGTTGATAAAGTCGTTCATCACGTTGATCACAAATGCGAATAACCTTTTTTGTCCATTGACCTGCACATTTGCTCCTCTGGATGAGACAAGCAAAGGTTTTTCGTCCAATAAGTTGTCTTTTTCATTGCGAAAAATAGTACATCCTCGCTCCGACTTGTTCCGGATTCAAATCAGCTAGGTATGTAAGAGCCTTTTGGAACTGGTCTCGCGTCATCAGGTTTCAATTTGAGCGCATTGTAGTTTGGGGCTGACCCATTCATAGTTCATTCTAGCGGCTGCCGAGAGAACGTGAGCCAAATAGGTCCGCTACACCTTAGTGTTGTTTGAGCTGGGTGCGTAGAGAACGAGAGGAAGCCCCAAATGCCCAAACGAACGGGCGGTGGTGGGTTTCCCTTCCTGACCCCTCGGGTAAACTAGTGCAGATATACCATGTATTTTTAGATTCATAACACGTAACTCAATTGCAATGAGAGCAGCTGGAGATGATAACTTGACACCGTCAAGGGAGCCAACCATCCACGAGCAAGGTCCCGTTATAAATCCTTTCGCTCAAATGCCACAATGGACATGAGATGAGCTAATCGTCTCGATTTGTTGAACAGCACACTTGTTTCTTTCGTTATGGCACGCTACTAATGAAAATAGGATGTTTCGCAACAGACATTCTTTTTGGGGTTTGTGGCTTTAAAAAATCCTGCTACTTCTTTTTATAGCGAGTCGCAATATGCTATTTGAAAATTTGTCGATCTCGTTCTTTATCGGTGGTTTTCAAGGTAGCCTTATCAGAGGTATTGTTCTTCAAGTGAAAGCGTACTTACTATGCAATATATAGGATGCGATGCCAAATATAGAGAACGAAATGACGATATACTGCCAGTGTGCATGAGATGTGAGAGCAAAATAGTACTTTTTGTTTGCCTTATACGCATTCGTCATCATTGATAGCAAATCAGATTCTTCAACTAATTGAGACGTTTGCATCGTTGGCAATCGGTTCCATTCAAACACCAACCAACCACTGACGTTCAAAGTCCAGCGGGGGTTTTTCATTCAAAATACAACCCCAAATCCGACTTTGTTACATACCAAGCCATCCACTCATTTCCCTAACACAGGGTTTCCATTTCAAATGGATGCGAGCTTTGGAGCATTCAAATTCCTGCACAGAGTCCCTTCAAATTGGTGATCATCGCCGAACGGGAACCCTACTCTTTTGCCTTGATTCCGCTTTTGAATGCTCGACATTTGGCTCAACAATGGAATCAATGTAACCCTTTCATTGAGCTCCGTCACCTTTGTACTCAACAATGTAAAGAAAGCATTCTTTTCACCGACTTTCATACACCACCGAACTCCTGGACATATTGGCATGTTGTTTTCGGCGGGAGCTAGCTACATGGACGATGTTCACCTGTGAGCTGGAGCAAATCATCCCGCTCATCAGGCGTTCTGACTAATTTTGATTAATGTGATGTCCCTCTGACAGTTAAGAGTGGTGGATTTGCCGAACCTGATTCCAGTTGTGCTCTGTATTGCTAAATTTGGCCAAGGATGGGATTGGAACGTAAACCTACACGCATTTTTGCCATTGGTTTCGGCTAGTCCGTAGGGCTTTCTTACTATCTCTGACTTACCATGGTTCCCCAACTGACGGTCGGTCAATTCTCATTAAGGTAATGGAGCATGATTCAATAAGAAAAGTTCTATTTTAAACACGGCCATTGGTAGGGTAGTTTCATATGATTATAATCAGATCAGTGGTCCCATCTTTGCCATTCACCCAAGTGGTCAACGATGATCTCCCAATGATCCCATAATTCTCGAGCCCAACATCCTTTCGAGCAAATTCCCGAGAAAAACGAAAAACTCGACCAAGATCGTCTAAACGATATGGCCCACTAAAACGCGCAAAACCCCATTGTCAGGGATTAACCCGTGCATGGTTCAAGACTATCCTCCAAAAAATGGAATTGATAGATCTTTTCAAAAGCAAATTAATGTTAGCACAAGCCAAGCCTTTATTCGCTGTAATGATATGAAATAAAACTCAACCAGGCTTTTTTTTGGTGCTCTACCAAAAGAAGAGAAGTGCAAATATCATGGTGACAGTGTTTTAGGGCGACTTTACACTAGGATGGAAAACCGAAAATCCGGTTTTAGGATTGAAATTGGAGTAGTGCTGGGGCGGGTACGGCAAAAGACTTGAGTCCAGCAGAGGGCTCCAATGTTTCACTGTACTCAAGTCGAACAAAACGGCTCATACACCAAAAACTCGCCCCATTACTAGTCCCACTTCAATCCTTAAACCGGATTCAATCTCGGTTTTCCATCCTAGTGTAAAGCCGCCCTTGCTTTTTGATCTGATACCAATCCAGAACTCGTTCAATCGGACCAAAATGACCGAACTTTGACCGTCTGTCAGTGCTTTTGTCGCCGCGGTTGGTTCGTGAGTAGTATTTTTAGCCGTGGGATATTTTTTGGCTTACCTCAATGATCCAGTCCCCGCAATGGCACGACTACAACAGGTTGCTTCTCAGTTGTTCTTGATTGGGATTTTTCGGTTTTTCTCGCCCCCAAGATCGTTTAATAAGAGGAGTGGTACACTTTACAACTACTACCGTACTCGGCAAACTCCAAGGTAGTCTAGTCTGCAATCAGGACGCGAGGCGAGTTCAATTTCGATTGCACTCAAATGAGTTGAGTGCTACTTACTGGGCTGAGCTGGACCGTCAGTTGGTTGGGCAGAAAGCCTGCAAGAGAGGGAGAGGGAGAGAGAGGGAGAGAGATGATGCAAAATTGCCGACCTCAATTGAGTTCTTTAAAAAGTAATTACAGAGCACTGATTTGACCCCACTTTAACGGTTTTGAAATAGTTTTGTCATTGTCATTGAAAGACAACTGGCTCCCATTTTGTAAGGAGCTCTCCGAACGTAAAATATCATCATCCTTGGCGGGATTACAGATTCCATTTCGAGCGTCAAGCAAAAGAGTTGATCTCTCGATCTCTCTTACCGACTGCATCACAAACGTGTACGTGTACATGGTAGGATCGACGAGACACAAGTCGCCCTTCTGGTCGAGTCTCGATTAAATATGCTCAAATGTGGAAATGTGGCTTATCCGGTCCTTTTCGTGTGCATTAGCGACTCCAAGCCACGTCGTGTGCTCCGTTTGACACGCAATTTTATTTTAATCCTTTCTTTGCTGGCCTGAGATTCCAATCAGTCTTTTGAATGAAACCATTTTGAGCTTGACTGACTTTACCGAATTGCTAATCAATAACCACTATCCTTCTCGTGGTCTACATTCGACGTCTGTCTGTGATTGTTAATATTCCTGATCAAGCAACTCCAATCGAGAGTGCCTTTTCAATCCCAACCAGTTTCTTCTTCACTACAATTTAAATGCATTAAATGTGTCCATGATCGCACTCTATCTAGACGCGTGTTTTTGTCTTCAATCCTTATTCCACTTGTTCCTAATGTTATTTTGAGACTCGGATTTTTTTTTGCTTCCAGGAGGTGCATAGAAAGGGAGGTGAGGGACAGTTTTGAAAGCCCCTCCTGCTCCCTCCGCTCATGCCCCCTCCCCCCCCCATCTTTTTTCCCCGTCCACTTCAGACTTGATCGGGGTGGATGAGGCTATTGTAGATACGATACGTACTGTTGGTTCTTGTGCTAAACGAGGAGGGCCACTAATGACCTTGGATTAATTTGCTCGCTGTCCAACTGTTGTTGTCGCCCAATGTGGTCTCCCCTGTCTCCACTTCTCGTCCTCGCCCTCTTCCTTGTATCACCCATATCAGTGATCAACTAGAAACCAATTCTAATCCGAGTACCGCCATCATGTACCTGCATGTATGGAGGCGACGGCCCAAAGCCTAATCACTCGTCAGAGAGCTAATACACTAATGTACTTGTACCTGATGGAAAGATGGATAGGTGCCAAGCTTGGCCTTATACACGGATTGGATTCAGTTCGGGGTTTTATCTTGCGAGTCGATATTATAAAGGGCAATGAGGCCATAAATAAAATGGCCAGAGTGATAATTACAAGATTTATGGCATACCAAAAAGTATACCAGGGCATGAAATTGTTGAAAGAAGAGGTGTGGGCATTTTTAACCAACTTTATCTACGGACAAACCGTGCCCTCCACAACTCGTTAAAGATTAGCGAGAGCCAGGACAATGTCTATAACAACTTCGAGGACTTCCTCTTGATGTGGTGACCCGTTGATCAAAAGAGCCGCAATTAAACATGCCTTGATTTAATTCAAGGACCTCGACATCCCGACAACCAGCACACACGTTGCGTGACATAATGACACTCAAAGCCCTCAGGCCATCCTAAATTACGCTTTGGCGACGATTTACCTAGCAGTTGGGGATCTGAGTATTCTTGAGTTAATGCTCCTAAATTTGGCACGAGAAGAAAATGAAGGCTAGCATATTCTATTGGGAGGCCAAGCACCTGATCCCACGTTCGAGTGTTGTAGCAATGTGAAGTAAAAGCAAAAATAAGGCCGTTTCAATGCTCGTTTCGATAGCTTCATGGCCAAATCTATTGGCGTCTTTGTATGTGTATGGGAGATAAAGCCGTTGGTCGTTCTATTTTGTGCCGGAGGAAGTTGATGGGAAACCAGGTCAATAAATTGAAGCTTATCATTGAATTGTCAGTCGATCGACAACGAAAGTCAACATGAGAAGATTTAGTGGTTATACTGTAGGTAGTACGACGGAGACCTTTGACATTTATTCAGTGCGTATATTCATTGACTGACTGTCGTATTTCACTTTTATCACCAGTTCTATTTCAACAGGCGCGAAGAGATCCTTATCAATTAGACAAGAGATAAAGATCCCAAATGGCGATATGATTTAATTCATTTCATCACCATTACGAAAGTCTCATAATCTCATTAAGAGAGGAGGATGACAAAAACAAGAACAAAAACGGCCCTCGTGCGTGGACAAAGTGTTATTTTTGTGGCTCTTAATGGCGTTATCACTCTCATTTTCAATTATCACACCGTCAATCGAGATGATTGTTTCCAAACACATGGCCAACTGAAGTACAATAGTACTGATGCCTTGAACGTAATCCTTCCGTCCATCGTCCCGGTCCCCCTATTCTTCGTTCCGTCTCTTAAGGGTAGCTGGTAGTACGTACGTAGTGGCTGGTTGTTCATCATGACATTTCATGGAAAATTCTTGACAAAAAACGCCCGACTGATGGATCAAAAACAGGGTACGTCATCAAAATGTTACTGTCTCTCCATAGCTCATTCGTGAGCCTATATGACTCACCCTGTCTCGCTCACTTCACCCTGAGCAACAAAAAGAACCCGGGAATGAAATTAAAATTGTCACCTCCCAAGTCAGAGAACATGCATATCAAATGGCTTTTTTCCACGAACAATGATGAGATGATGACCCATGCCCCATCCCCCCCCCATGTGATGACTATCTACTCTGTCATAAATGAGGGACAAGAAATGGGTAGATAGTATCTGAATGTGTTATTATGTGGTAGGCATATGTCCATTATCAACAATGGAATGAGAGTAGACCAGGAAAGCCGCTCTCTCCCCTCACAATTGGAAAATGCAGGTACGTATTGAGTGTAGATCAACCACTGAATGGAATCTTGGGACATTGAAGCAGGAAAGGAAAATAACGTCACCGTCAAATTTGGGGAAGTAACTTGCTCTTTTGAAGCTTCACAGTTCTTGGTTAAGAATTGTATCACAGTTCCAGTTCATCTATCCATAAAAGGAATGGTTCATCTAGCATTGCTTTGTATTACTTGTCTCAGAATTGCTCATTAACATGCTTAATAGTTACGTTTTAGCTTAAAAAAGCCATTTTTCGACTTATTTTTACTTTTTAGAACTTCCTGTTTTTGCAAAAACCTTTTTGAAACCTTAGAAACGGTTTTTGTATAATACTGTGCATTCTACCTTGGGGTTTTAGTACCTCTATTGTTTTGAAAAGTGCCCTAGTGACCTCCCAAAATTTATGTTGATATCATCATTCAGCTGCTACTTAAAGGAGTCATAAGAAAAAGAAACACAGCACACGGGACTGACATAGATTGTTTTCACTCGCGCTTTTGCATACGTATAGTATTATAGAGAGTACCAGTTGATGTGAATGATTAGTGTATGGCCGGAGTAGACGAAGATTGGGCTATAAAAAGTATTTGCCTTTTGTTCTTTCTTCCGTGGCTTTTTTCCATTTTGAAGCGTTTAACAGGTGACAAGGATCCCATTTTAGAGACTCTTGTCCCTTGTGGTCCTTGTGCAAAGCACTGTGTTTTATTTGGGGCCTGATTTTTTGCTGCGTGATAATAACCCTGTTTTAGAGAGGGACAAAAAAGTGTAATTAGGGGACCTGGACTCATTACTCTCATCAAGAGCTCCTGGACTTACCCGACGACGCGAGGGACAAGAACCATCTTATGATGAACTTGGGCTACTGAATGATGAATAATGAATGGTAGTCTGCTATATTATTTATGTGCGATTTGTATTCCAAGCAAATTCATATTTAATGTTGTTTGCGAGCTTTATGTGACATATGACATGATATGAGAGTACAATGAGAATCTGAATGGATAGAGAGAGATCGTCGATTTTTGTTATATTGCATCAGGTTTGACCTCAAGGATCAGAAGTTTTGAATATGATTCAGTCTAACAATATTGCATTTGAGATCTAGAAACGCGTCGACAGTGGTGGAATGGGGAAATATAATAAACATTTGACTTTTCTTTTTTGGCAATATGAAAGGATTGAATGAGGAGTTGCTTTTCTTCTTCAATCCTCGCCTTCTTGCCACTTGGCAATAACGTCCAAAAGTTCGTCTTCGTCCGAATTGTGTTCGAAGAGATCAGTATTTTGGGATGGAATAAAACTGCATAGCTCTTGATTAAAGTTATTGCCTGATATGTTAGGTGTGAGATTACTGAAATAGTGCTGATGGCTATGTGGACCCATGTTGGGGCTTGGTGAGATCAGGGACCCTCCGGAGTAGTAACTAGATGTGGAAGATGTTTCGTAACCACTCTCATTGAAACTGTAGGGCGTGACATTAGCTTCCACTGGAGTATGAGGTGTGGCTGGTGTGTGAGAAGATGGGTACACAAAATGTTCGTTTGGTGATGCTGAGATCATTGGGTTTCCACTTGGAGTGGACGGAGTAATTGGAGTAGAGGGTGTGCCTGGATGTTGTGGTTGTTGTTGCTGGACATGGTGGTGATGTTGCTGATCCCCTAGCATAGTTTGCAGGCGCTGAATATATTCCACAGCGTGCCTTAAAGTCTCCACTTTTGAGGCTTTCTTCTGACTGGCAATGGTTGGAATATGCACCCGAAGCATCTCAAATCCCGAATTTACTTGCTTCACACGATTTCGCTCTCGGGCATTTCGCCTTGCCACTTTGGCAGGTTGTGGGGGCGGGATGGCATAGCCATGGATTGGATGAAAAGCAATCTTTCTTCGACACCGACTAGCTGGTCCGAAGGTCCCGTTTGTGCTTGAACTCACCGAGTCAGGACTGGAACGCTTCATAAAATCAGTAGTAGGTATGCTCGGTTCAATTTTTGGAACTATGGGTTTGTTGTGCATGTTGAGCTTTTAACGGCAAGAGGTACACACCGCGTATTCAGGGTTCAAATCCAGGAGGAAAGCCACAACCAAGTCTCAAGAGAGCAATTTATCTTTGTCTGTCCACCTCAAAAACCATTTAACAACTGACGTTTGCTTTCAGGATATTTTTGAGCTCCCTTTGGATGATGGGAGGAAACCAGGCGTTCATTCTCTCGGTGGTAGTTTAGTGGTATGGACAACCACGGCACGATTGCAAGCGATTCAAGTGATCAAGAGGACAAGCAAGTGGATGGACATCCCAAGTGGCCGTCAGCTCGGAGGTTTGTGCTTGTCTCTCATCGCGAACAGGGAAAAGAGGAAGAAGGGCTCCTCCAAGGGATGATGCTCGCCCCTCAGAGACGGACGAGGGGATGGAAAAGGCGCTACTGTGAAATGCGCGCGTTCAAGGCACGAGTCGCTCGTCTTCAATTCCATGAAATCGAGAGAAGGAGGGGATCATCATGCGACGGACTTGTCGGGTTATGTTGTTGTCACAGTTGTTGTTGTTGTTGTTGCATTTGCTGTTGTTGTCTTTGGTTGGTAAGTGCGGGTCTCTAGTAGAACGTGCCATGAGAAACCAGTCGCAGAACTTGAGAGATAGCTAAATAGAGAAAGAAGGGAGAAGTGAGGATCGAATCCAGAGGGATGCATGGTGTGGAGGAGGAAACAAAAAGTGTCTCTTTTACTGCATGCTGAGCCTCCTGGATATTTTCAGAACTCGAGGATTCCGAATCCGAGTGAGATGAGGATCAGTAAATACTCAATTGTGACATCGCAGTTAGAGTTTTGCTGATGAATCTGATCTGATTGGATGGTTGAGTCAATGCAAAGTGAGAGTTCGTGAATGCAACGGCTCATCTTTCTCCTTTGTTAGAGCATTGCATGCTTCCCTCTTGAAAATAGCCCATCGATTTTTAGAGCTGGATTGGATTGATTGATCTAACCTAGGGAGGGCAATGGGTGAAGATTTCTGACCCCTGATGTTGGGACAGGTGAGTAAATTACAGGCTGTTCCCGTAATGTTTGGTTTCTTCCATCTTTCTCTTGACCTTTTGTGTGACGCCAAGAACGTCTTCGGGAATTGGGAGATGCCACCTTGAAGAATAAATGGAGGGGTCGTGCCGAATGAAATCAGTTTCGTCAAGAAAATTGCCAGTAATTACAACGAAATTCCCTTCTTCCGCTCCAAAAAGGCGATTTGACCCCACGACAACATTCCAATCAATTCGGCTTCAAGTGTTGCTTTAATTTTCACAAGCAAGTAATCCAGGGAGAACTCCTAGTCTATGGCCTACTGTCTTTAGAAAAAAACAGGTCAACTCGACGTATTTATAGTTCATCCGATCACTCGAAAGTGTGCGTATTGTTGGTGTTGACATCGCTGGATCCTGTTCTTGACCGGGTGATGATCTGCAGACAGCAAAACAAATATTAACACGGCGGCGAGGTTAAGAAATCTAATTACGGCGCTGATTGGTTTGTCTACTTTTCTTTAAATGGTGGTCGGTTCTGTCACCAGCATTGGGGGTCAATTCTAAGGTTCAAAGAACTCAAGGAGAGAAACGAAAGTGAAATAATTATACGCAACAACAATGAAGACAGGTGAGGTCTCTAATCAAATTGACAACATCCGGGGCTGTTTGATCTTGGATCCTGTTTTACGGCTGACATCACCATCCCCGATTCGATTCAATACCTAAATTTAAAAAAAAATTCGCTTTAGAGACACATGATGTGGCATTATTGATGTTCGTTGCTAGCCTTTCGAAGATTAGGCAAACTTCTTGAAGTTCTTGGGGGCGTCGCCCACTTCAGCAACGGTTTATAGGTCTAGAGGCTCAGAGAAGTGACCACCTCGACGTCAAGACGACCAAAATAGGCAAGCTATTGGCACGAGAGGTTCAAATAAAACAAATAGTCTGTTGTCTCAAACAGACCCAGCAATCACTTGACGTGTCAATCTTTGGCTTCACCCTTTCACTCTCATCCGTGTTGTTCTATTTGGAGGACTCGAGAGCCTCCAACAAGGTGCCAAATGAGAGAGAGACAGAGTAGAGGTCCTCGCCGCCTTCTCCAACAAAACACCGATTCGGCTGCAAAAGAGATGTGAATCTTTTTCAACACCCCTGGAGACCTTGAACTAGCTGTAGAGACAAAAACAGCAGTGAAACTCGGATGATGGAAAAGTAAGTTTGCTCTTGAAAAAGGAACAAACTGGAAAAAAATCATCATAATATAGTCATTATCTTATGTATGTCGTCTAATTATTTTGGAGAACTTGTAACTTTTCCAAATCATGTTCTTGGCTATTTGGTTAACATTTCTGTTACGGGTTAGACACCCTGATGGGCTGGGCTCATCTTGGATTTCAATCTTGACACGTTCGAGGATTAAAAAGATAAGCGGGAATCTATCCAAAGAAACGGCATGAGTTGCCGATAGCCATCAGCAACAAATAAGTACGTATTTTTAGCACCTTATTTCAAACAGAATCGCTTGCATCTCCGATGGCTGAGTAAACAAACAGCCAATTCAAACGACATTTGAATAAACTCGAGTAGTTCTTGGGCGCTTTTGAATTGATATCAATTTGGAATAGGCTCTCTTCGTTTTGGAGCTGAGGAAGGTAAATAAGTAACATCTCGCTGCCGTTCCAAAAACACGACTTGTTCCTTTGTCGGAAAGAGCAAAGCACAAGGAAAAAAATGACATGTCTAGAGGGAAAGGAGAGGGAGCACTGCTTTCATAATTGTTGGTTCTTAGTTCATGGAGATGAAGCTTTTGCTACTCGTCATGCCATTTCTTAGCCTTCATTTTTTAGTTGCGTTGTGCCTGAAACGGAATTAGAATCGTCCTTCCTTTAAGCAGAGGTACGTGCACGCAACCCAACCGTATCCGTTGTTTGCTCATACCAAATGAGCATTATCACTTGTACTTCCTTGCTTTCTTATACACACATCCATTGGAAGTTTTCACAAAAAAACGCGCACTCTCTTGATCGAGCGTGGATTTCGTTGGCATTTGATCAACGTCACGTGGCGTCTTTGAATGGCTGCGTGATTGACATCTTGAGGTCTGTTGACAAAGCCATGCCACGCACGTTTATTGTAGTGATACATTCGAGTTTGCTTGACTGGTTCGATTCTCCGATGAAAATTCGTTGCTTTAAGCATGTAGCTGATTGCTTTGATATTGAATGATCCGGGGAGACCTACCGATATACTTCAAGAGCCACGGCTGCCCATTCATGGAAAGTGGGATTAGAATAGTGCTAGAGAGATGTATCCTCTTATATATTGTGAACCAGGAAAGGGAGTGGGAACCCTTTCAAGTAGAAAATGTGATCGATCAAAACATTCCAAGTTGTTTTTCCCGGTTTCTTCTGCTTCCTCTTTGTATTTGCCAGAGAAATGCCGGTCAAACACAATAACAATGGCTAAGCCAATTCAGGGCATAAACACTCCCGCAGTAATCCTTGCCCCGTGATGTCTCCAAATCTCTGCTGCCAAGTCTTAATTTGATCGAAAAATAATTATGAGTGTATGTGTGATATAAGTTAATGGCATTTCCTCGTACGATTGCCCCCAAAAAGTTCGTCTTTCATCACTCGAAAAGCGCCACTATCTCTGTGGTACAATATCGACCTTGGAAAGCATTCATGGATGGGGAACCGAGAAGGAGAGGCTTGTTTGTCAGTTCCTCAATGACCTGTGCGAACCGCGAAGTGAACTGGGAAATAACACGCACAGTAAACAGAAGCTGCAGGAGAATTCGATTCTGGCATTGACTACCTCTCTCCCAGCTTCCTCTTCCTTGTTTTTACCACTAGAAAAAAGGTTTCCTGCTTTGAACAGGAAAATATACCCCACAACCTAGATTTGACCGCATTTCTGCGCTTATTCATTTTCGTATTCAGGTAGGCGAGATTGAAACCTTTGAGTGGCTATGAATTTGAGTTATGGACTGTTAGAAACTTATTTAATTCAGAAAGGATTTGCTAGTAAGTTCATATTTCATTTCAACATCTATTTTAAGTAAGTTGGTCAAGAGCTAGCAACACCAAAAGAGTGAGAGTGGATGGCTCAAAGGCGGATTTGGGAACACAATATTTGTTTTTCCTCCTGACCATAGCAAGTGCCGAATAGATTTTTCAAGTGGGATTGGTCAGCTAAGAGCGGGACAGTGAATAATCGGGAGGACGATGGTGTCCCACGTACAAACAAGTTTTCTTTCCATAGATACATACACTCGCATTAGACTCTAAAGTGGCGGTGATCCATCGGAAAGTGGTAGCGTGACAAAACGTGCCTGGCTATTGAAGCGAGCACAAGAGCCCTGATTGAATTGCCATAGAGCTCACCAGTAACCGCAACCTCGAGACAGAGACCACACTTTTACTTTTAAATTATCCCTTCCGTAAATAGAGGTTGTTGTTATTTCAGATTGGAGCTACGAATAGCTAGAGCTCTCCAACATCCACCGACCACTCCAATGTCATGGCTTCAAGTTCGAACTCGAATTTCATGCCCGCTATGGAAAATAATATCCTCGATCTCGGCAGGTGTCTTGTAATTTTTTCTAAATCAATGCCGTCCATTTCTTGTTTGCTAAATGAATTCAAAGTAACCATGCTTAGGATTGTAAAAAGGGGGATCACCATGTCATCCCGCGTTGTCCTGCTCATCAAGATGAGACAAGGGAACCCCCATGTGCTCTTTTGTCTCTGGCCTAATCACATCTTACACTCAATTTGCAAGTCGCGGTAGGTGGCACTCTCAAAGCCGGTTCGGAGAGGATCCCCTCCAAGATGAGGTTCTCTCGGTCAACCGTGAGTTTGTTGCCTCCGACTGAGTAGGCAGAACAGAGACACCAAGGATAATGCCACAGGAGCAATTCATCTTGAGGAGACGAATCTATTTGTTTTTGAACAAATGCACTCGAGCCTCGCGAGGAGGAAAAGACTTGGAAACTTAGCCGGGGACGACCGTCGCTTGGTGTGTGACAAGTTTCGAAACACCGTGGAACAACCATTGGTCGACGATTCATTTCATGTGCAACGAGAGGAATGTCTCTTCGAATTGTTGATTTCATTTCTTGATGATTCATATTGTTTGCGTGTCAGAAAGAAATGTTGACCATTTGAGGCTGGTCTGGGCGATGTTGTTTACTTCGATCTCGTTGCTCCGCTTGTCGGTCAGCCTGGTCTCCCCTTAGCATCCCTGTCTAGGGACGATCTCTCTCCTGGCACCTATTGCACTGGTTGAGGATGGTTAACCTGTGCTCTGGTTTAGAAAAGCAAGGCAATCAGAACAGTGCTAAAAATATCGCCCTCCAGCCAGTTCTGTCCCTCCCTTGAAGATCACAACATGGTGCTCGGCAATTTGAGCTCAGAGTCCCGTTAGAATGAGTCGAGTCCTCGAGAATTCAAAAGTTGAGCTCCTCTTTGACACTCATAAATACTCTGGTCTCAAAGCATTGACTTCATTTCGCTGCTTCTCCATAATTTTTGACTTCGTGGAGGTCAACTTTGAACGGATGGATATGGATCTGGAGTGGCAATTTCCAATTGAAATTTTGTCCCGAGAACCATCACCAGTCGTCGTTTTGGTATTGACAATGATGAGGTAGAGGAATCCAGGAGGAGGAGGAGGAGGAGGAGAAGCAGGATGTCTTCCTGTCCAGAGGTTGCCCATTGCTTGTTGATCGGTCGAAAAACATTGGTTCAGATACTTCGAGGTTAAACGGCCAACTGTATAACGCTGTTATAGCTACCACCCTCATAGCAACCACTAAATAAAGGCTTGATTGCCTTTTTCGGTCCGCATGTCTCCTCGTTTCCTTCGATCAAAACAACAGATGCTTGAACCGAATCGGCGCTGTTGCTTTGGAGTTGTTATAAGTTGCAATGCATATTTTCGTTTTTCGAGCTCTGGTTGTTTTCTCCTTGACCAAGTAGTGGCCTTGGAAAAGGAGTGAAAGAAAGTCGAACGAGCGGTGTGTGATCCGATGAAGCTTTGTGGCAAATCAAGGCATAGAAGCAGGTATTGATTGACTTTTCCGGCCGGTGGTAAACAACCACAAATCAATTGTCAACTCAATTCCAATGTCAAACAAAATAAAATTCGCCTTTGTTTGCCAGTTGACGCGTGTGTTTGACTCGGTGGCTTTCCGAATTGGGTCATGGTTTGACATTCCATTTTGCCACAGATCGTTGTAGCTTATCATCTGAATGACGTGGTAGAAACTCCTCGAGTTGTTCAGTCCGTCCTCGTAGAACTAACAGAGTTTTTTAAAGCGTCTTTTAAAGGTGAAATAGGGCCAAAATGGCACATAATTGAGGGATGAATCTTGTCTCTCTCCACAGCTCTAAGGGGGCTGGAGTCGTTGCCGTCATCGTCTGTTTTCTCGTTGTACTACGCGTACATTGTGCGTAGTCCTGATTAGGTCTTTAACATTTTCTTAAAATGTCCTCTCGGGGTCATTAAGTGTCATGTCTGACATGATTCTTAGTCTCCGGATACCTCGATTCATCTTAGGATAAGAAAGTTCAGCTTTGCCTTAAACGCAAGGTTTGTTTTCGATGTCCAACACTGGTCTTCTGTTAGCTCATCATAAAATGTGTCCCAAAATTAGTTCAAGATCATAAAACCTCGAAACCAATTTGACGATATAGTTATCCATTCATCCTCAATATGACCGAGATCTCGCTGAAAGAAAGCTACGAACAGTTTGACTTTGTGCATTTTGTCTCCCCTCTCTTCTTAGCTAGTTTGGCTTGAGTTAGCACCTTGTAAGGACGTTATCATGATTAGGGTCGTAATTATTTCGGAGAGAAGCGAGAGCACCACTTTACCTGAGAGACCAGCAATTACTCTTCCAGCTCACTGGACTTAGATATAGGGACTCTGCATATATGCCTGCATGCATGTATGCTAGTACGTATGCGTGCGTGAGTGTTCGTGTCGTGGACGACCCAAAACATTGAATGAATGCCCCGTGCCTCTCCTTTGGTCGGTTTTTTGCTCTCATCAACGCTGGGATGAGTGATGGAAGAAGATGGGTCTGGCACGAGGAGGTTGTTTATGAGTAGCTGGTCATGGAACATAAACAACTAGGTGATTAATGCTCTAAATAAAAAGTCAACCCCTTTTTTTGTCCTCAATTCGTTTGACTCCTTTCTCAGGAACAAGGCAAATACTTCTCCAATATCTTGGTTGACATAACAACATGCCAAATATCACAAGCCAAGCTTTGGCTTTAAAAGTCTTCTACGTTAATTTCTCCTTTCTACTTGTGTGGAAATACCTCGAACGAGGACGACGACCAGATTGAAGAGTTCCTGGTCGAAGAGCCGCCCAATAATGACTCGGTCAAAGGTGATAATTGCAGGGTAATTATTGGTTCCACAATCTTGACAAAGCGAAGCTCGCCACTTCGACGTCTGACCATGCGTCCAATCAAATAGAGACCGACCGTTTTGGATTCTACATCTGGGTTCATTCCATTGCCCAACCTAGACCTTTTATGCATATGCCCATACGTCATCCGAGGCTTAATTAAAATGTCTTCATTGACCTAGACTACGTATATTCATCGATCCGATCCATAAGTCTACCACAGGGATCATACAATATTGTAGATGGTTTAGCCTTGAAGGATGACTATCAAAGATACGACCGTTCAGGTTTTATAGCCCATATGATAAAAAGCGAGACATCATTTGAACTCTTAAAGAGAAGCAGTAAGCTCAATCGCTAAGGTTGGGAAATGAAGACATCGTGGCGTTGAAAAGTGTGCCTCTGTAATTTTCCCATTGACGACATTCCACTTTTACTCCTTTCGAAATGTCTTCTTTGAAAGATATAGGTAATGCTACCGAGCAAGCGAACCGATTTTACTCGGAGAAGCAAAAAAAAATTACCCGTTTTTGTCTTATCTTTGCCTCTAATCATTTGACATTTAGTGTTTTACATCCGTCCTCATGTCACACTTATCTTGAAGGACGTGTTCTCCGGAGAATAATGACCCTTTTACAAGTTCCAACCCCCGCTACCCTTACCACGAACATAAGAGTGAAATGTGCTCATGACACGCCAAGGAGCTTTTCATGTCAGAGGTACAGTAGAAATATAAATGTCCTGTATTTCAATTCGGCTTATTGCTCCATTGTTTTAGGCTCTTTGAAAGCCGGGAGTCTCTCCCATGTGATTGAGGCTGAGCCTCATACTTCGAATAGAAATTCTTTGTACTTGAAACTGTTGGTCCAAATTTCGCATAAACACACGGTGGAATGGAATCGATAGAAGATGGCCAAAGGCATGGAGAAATGAGTTATGATAGGCCACACCCATTCGCCTCCGTAGAATTTGACCTGAAACGAATACGGCTGTGTAGAATACTGTTCTGGTTTAAAGGAGCACGTCAACAAGAAAGTGGACCACAATCCATTGCTGGGTTCGCTTGGTGGTCAACGAAAGTCACGGAAGCTCGTTTTTCTTCAGGCAATTAAACGCAAGTAATTGCATTTAAAGAAGTAAATTGGGCAAGATTTATTGCCCTCTCGCTCGTCCTTGAATAAGTGGATGGGTCTCTGATTTGCGAATCAGCATATTCATTCACACGCCAACAATTGAATTCATACGTTTCATATTCATTAACATTGCACGCCGGCTAAATTGTGTAGTCTACACTACGAAAATGTGCCTTGTTGAACACTTTCAACGAGAAATGTGCATTAAATGAAATTTAGAAAAAAACACATCATAGTGTGCGACCATATATGGTCCAGTATAGATCGTGTGGATCCTCTCATTCAGTAGCATAGCCCCAACCATGTCATTGCATACACGCACTCATTCCATCTCAGCAGTTTGAGCGTGAAGATTGAAGTCCAATATGAAGGCGACAATTACAGGGAGAGGGGAGGGTAAAAAAGACACACCGGAGGCGGACACATGAGGAGATGTGGGGCAACATTGGGGTAAAACTCGATGATAACACTACCTGAATTGGGTGTGAATCGGCTCGATTGGTCTCCAAAGTATTGATAGCCCACATGGCAAGATTACAGACCAACAGGAAGGTCACAACCTCTCGTCCGGGTTTGCGTTTCACTTGCTCGGCGCAATAAGCAAACCTAGACAATGGGGTGGAAAACATAGGGGATGATCATTTCTAAGATTGCCCACGCATAGGTGGCTAGGAGGGGTGGATGCAACATCCGCCTTCTTGCACGATTACCGGTTAGAGGCGTCCAATATGAACACAGTTTGCATCATGGTTTGAATGAGGGTCACGAGAGAAGCAATGAAAGCCATGAGATGCTCTTGCCACTGGAAGAAGGCGCCAATGATGCTGAAGCTGGAGTAAATCAACACCCCAGTTTGAGCGACAACCAAAAGGAAGTTGTCCAATTCGATCTTTTTACTCGAGTCGTACCAAAGAGAGCGAATCTATGTATAAGAAGAGAAAAAACATGTACAAGCGCGGCATTTCCAAAGCAAAAACGGCTTCTTAGCACAAACCTGTATCATTCCTATGATGACTGCCAATGTGGTTAAAGTGTACAAAATGACCTCGGTCCATGAGGCCACCGTAATGGCAGCTTGGTGTAGAACGTCGTCGGTGGATTTGATGAGGACGAAAAACACCACGAGCGAGATGATGGTGAAGACCATGACGAAAATTCCACAAAATAGCCCATTGTTGGCATTGGAACAATCGACAGAGTACCGTTGTTGTTGACCTTGTCCCGGATCCAAGTCGGATTTGGGCATAGGGATCTTCATCTTAATCGAGATCTTCTTCCTCCGCTTCTTGAAGGTAAAATGCTCGTGCTCTTCCACCACATTCTTCCACATCATATACAAAATGGCCGCACAAATCAGACTGTACTCGATGGTGCAAGGGAACAAAAATGGACCAGATCCTGCCAGAAGCTGACCCATGACATTGTACTCGGTTGAGCAGTCGGCAAGTAAGGCTTCGTGAGCATCGTCGTGATGATGATCGTGAGGATCGTCCTCATGATGACCTCCTGTAATATGGAGAATCCAATCAAGTTAAGACTAGCAGCAGGGACCGAACAAATTATCACCTTCATGTGCTTTATGAGTGATTTCCGTAATCTCGTGATAAGTTTCAAGAATAAGGACGTGCAGCCAGATGCAAATATTCGTTGCAATCATGTGCATCAAGCCAAATCTAGTGATGAGTTTGCGTCGGTAAACGTTCATCTGCAAAAATTCCAAAATCGAGGCAGATTGGAATTGGAGGTTGCGTGTGGTTTTTTTGATGAACAAAAGCTTCACTAACCTTTTGGTTCAAAAATATGAAATACATTTGAACAAACACAAAAATCATCTTCAACAGAGGTCGAACAAGGACGAACATGGTTTGGCAACCAGAGCCCTTGGTGATCCGAAGCTCGAAAAAGACTCCAATTTCGATTCCACAATAGATCATGCTGCCAATTCCGAACACTAAGAAAAAAAATCAACAAGAATTTATCAGCTCAACGACAAACGCTGGAATATGGACGAGGACGCTAAGATTGGGTATCAAAATTGCCTATTGAATTCTATCAAATGCCTTCTTCTTCTTCACATGATCTCCTCGCGAGCTATAATTACGTATTCAAAGTTTTGCTCTTTTTACATCAAAACAGAGGCAGGTTTTACCTAAAGCTCCACTTCGGGATGGGCGTATGAACGCCCATCAGTATCAAAATGCATTCAGTACTTTGAGTGGTTTACGATTGCATGTCGATAAATTAGAAATGACAAAACTTACGCACTGCTCCCATGCGAATGTAGAAGCTACCGTAGACTTGCATAGGGCTGGGCGAAAGCTGTTTCAGTTCATCCTCGGTAGGAAAAGTGGAATCACCCGAGGGATTGGCAGCTTTTACATCTCCAATAACGATCTTCTTTTTTATGTTCTCCATCCAATTTCGACGTCGAAGTACGGCTCGATGGGCTCGATTCCGAAGAAGATCGATGTAAACGAAGAGCAGGTAAAGAAGACTCCCCAAGAATAAGTAGACGTAGAACAATTGATAATATCCTCGAGGCACTTGGCTGGATATTACCTCTGACATTGGGAAAGCCAGTCCAAGAATGACCAAGATTTTGCAATACAAAGCCGAGGCCACCGCTTGCAACGAGTCTCTAAACAAAGCATTCATAATAAGTTTACGGACAAATGTTATAAAAAAGTAAATAGGCGATTCATTATCTAATTCTGGCTCTTGCAATACCTACATAAACCAGGCGAACTGAAGGCAATATCTTATTCAGTGTCAAGAGGGTTGGCGTGTTCTATTTGGGCATGAACAACTTGAACACGGACGGGACGTTAAGATTAAAAATGAACAACTCCAATTCAGGTCGATGGAATCATTGTATTCTTCTTTAAATGAGACTGCTCCCAGGTCACTGCAATCCCGTTTCTCAATTTCAGTTCTATCGAACGCCTGGGTCATCAATGGGTGCAATAATCGATTGCCATAATTCTGTGCGAAGTTAGTGAACTTAGAGGGGCTTACAAAATTTGGATTCAATGGTTCGAAAGCCTTGAAGTCGCCATCTTCTTTAAACTCTAACGTAGCCTCATGCCTCTATTGTCATTTTTCGAAATCATTTGAGTTTTTGATCTGAACCTCATATTCTAGTACAGTGCGTCACAATGCTTTGCTACATTTTTGCTGAAGTCATGGAAATGAGTACTAATTTGCAGGCAAATATATTTTGTTACTAATAATATGTGTACATTGGAAAAAAAGGCCAAGTGCAATGTTCTGAAGACTCATGGCGCGTAGAAAGTAATCATACCCATACATGTAAGGAAATGTTTGACAGACTGTTGAGGGTGCCCGGATGGTTACGAAAAAACATTCAAAATGGGAACTACGTCCAATTTTTAGGACTTTTCTAATTTCAAAGGCTCAAAAGAGGTTGCATCATAATCCTTCACAATGACTCCTAAACTGGCTCGTGGACTATGTCTGTGGTTCGCCCTTGAACTTGAGTTAGAGTCGATGGTTTACAGAAACTTGTTTAAAGGGTGGCCTACAAAAGAAAGGACGTAAAATAAGAAAAAAAATCAATTTTATGTTTGGAAGATAATAATTTGTCATTAAATGAACAAGATGGTAACATAGGTTGCAACAAGGAAGGAATCAAAAAATTACTTTTTGCCAGGAGGTCACCAACTACGAATGCAAAGAGCCTGAACATCTCCAAGCACCTGGTTTAAAACTGCAAGTGGACTTGATTAGAAACTGGAGGCCTAAAATGATCTTCATTTTGACAGAAAATCAACGAGGTCAAAGTCTATAGGAATATCTGATGGGTCATAACAAAGGGTACAAAGGACCGCAATGATATTCCAAAGAAAATTCCAAATTACATTCAACCTGTCAATGAGGTCCAACTGTGTATAAGTGAAGCATTTTGTCATCAAGTCTTCCATGGAATTGAGGCCAGGCAATGTCAGTAGATTATCATCATTCTTGATCATCCAGCTCCAAGCTGAAGGAGCGTCATCCTTAAATTTATCCTAAAGAGGTCTTCATTGTCAATGTCAATACAACGAGGGTTTTTTTTGCCGAACTCCAACAAGTCGAATTTGATGTGCTACTTGATCAATTAATCGACGCCATTTTTGCAATGCCATTATTGCCGTGCTCATTGATGACGGCCATTGGCTCTATAATGAGGTGCACATTGATATTGTTAGCAGTCCTATACAACCATGCATAAGCAAGATTAAGAGCTAATAAGTAGAATACTTTTATACCAAGTTTCAGATCATTAAGATGCAAATATTCAAGAGTAAGATATTAAAACATTCTAGTTGACGAATCTCTGAGGCGCGAGAAGAATGGGAAAATTGAGTCTGAGGTAATTAACTTCCAACCTCGCTATATTAAAGCTCAATGATTTTTATCCAACTGTGCAAACCTTTTTCCAAAAATCAACTCCCAAAGCCATGAATCCGTTGAGGCACCAACTATATCTGCCCCTCCCCAGGGACCCATACAGTTGAAAATCAGGCAAGGGGGCCTACAAGTTGCTTCATAGATTACGTCAAAGCATCACTTCCTAGTTCGCGACCGTTGCTAGCAAGGGATCGCTGAATGAATGGGATAACGTGGTTAAAGGCTAAGCAGGTTTGTGCACTGGAGGGCACATACATACATGCATACGCTGTGCACCGATGGAATCCGGTGCTCGTTCTTTCAGATACATCAAATAGTACAGAAAATGTGTGAACTCACAATCCTTTCTTTTTCCATTCACTAATGTCGAGCGATGGATCGTTGATGATCTCCTTCTTGGAACGAATGGACATTTGTGAGAACGATGCGTTGTGATTGATGCTGGGTTTCTGAGCCACAAACGTGATCCCACCATTTCCGCCATGACGAGAAGACTCGGGTAGGAATGAATCCGACTCGGAATGGGAAAGAAGGCTGAAACATTTCAATGATAATGTATCCAACAAGTTTCTTCACGTTTTGAGAGACTGATTCCCTGTTGTTAAAAAAGTGAGAGAAGGAATGGGCGAAAGAGTCAGTCAGGCTTATATTGTGAATCCAATGGATGAAATGGCTGACCAATTTAACCACCCAAACGTCTGCACAACCCTTCTCTTTTACGAGCAAATAGTTGAAACGCGTAGGCCTGCCACGATCGTTTGCTTGGAGTGTGAAAGAGTGGGAATGAACGCGAGCTTATCGGTTACCAGACCAGTTTTTTTTTAAATTCTTTTCTCTGATGAGCATAGGGCTCTGAATTTAAGGGCTAAATTGGACAATGCCGGTAGAACAAGGATTTCGATGCTCTAGAATAAACTGGGTTGGGACCGTTGCGTTAAATTTCTGCTAAGTACCGATACATAAACTGACAGTTATCATTGAACAAGGTTCTATCATTTGGTCTTGAAGGTGACTATGCTTTATCTTTATTGGTTGTTGAATATTAAGGGTGGGGCCCGTCGATTTCGTATCACCCTCCTTTTCGAAAACATGGACCTCATATACAGTTATCGAGTTTGTCGGCAAGTGAGTTATTTCGTGTCTATTTTTATCTTTGTTCTAATGGACAATTCCTTGTCCAAAACACGAAATGAATTTGAAAGTAAGGCAAAACTTGAAAACGCTATATTCAAAGTTGAAGCTATATATACATACGGTTATACTAAAGCGTACAGAACGCCCATGTAGCTTCTTTGATAAAGTATAAACCATTTCATTGCCAACGAATACGAACAAAACATGAACAGAATCAAATGTCAAGGCGGTCTTTGACGACTAACAAAAGTAGAAGAATGCCTAAATAAGGGGAAACGTTTAGACTTTTGACCCATCAGAACTTTTCTTCTTTGAAAACACTACGAATAATTTCATCCATTCAATTAGTGACCCTTTTAGACTCAGAGATGACTTGTTTCGAGGCGGCTTAGTTCCAAAGCTGAACATCAATTAAGAGAAACAACCCTCCATTTTTTGTCTTTTATCCTACAGCTGGCTAAGATATGTGTCACTACAGTCATAATTTTGATCATGTGCATCTGCGGCGGTGCTAAGCATCACAACTTCAGCAATTCTGATTTTAAAGAGAGCTAAATTTGACACGCTCCGTCTTCAATTGCAAAGAAAACAAGAACATCGGAAAAACTGCTTGAAGGCGAAAAAATGTCGAATCGAGCAGCAAAGAGAGAGAGAGAGAGTTTCTGTCAAAAATGTATCATATCCTGCTGTCCTCACCTGTTCTCTTTATTTTGCAATTCCATTGAATCTTGCCCGTCCTCGTCCTCGCCCAGGTCTTGCGAGCTGTTTCGCATGTACTCGTCGTTCAGGTCACTCATAGACTTGGAATCATTGACACTAAGGTTGTTTTGAGACTCATCGATGTGATCGGGCATAGACTCAATCATGGGGATTTGGGGTAGGGGGACCAACGCATTTCTACGGTGATCCACCAACCTTTGTTGTTGGTCAATCGTCGTTTCGCTCGTCATTGACATTGTGACGGCTGGGTTGAATCGAGTCTAGTTTTAATTCACTAGACTTCTATGAAGACCTGATTTTGCGAACGAGGGACACATTGTCGTGATCGTGCATGCTCTATCATTACTTATCCTAATTGACTAGCCCCTGTTCCGGTTGAAACGGGCCTAGACCTTGAAAAATGCCGTCAAAATTCATCCTCAATCCGACTTGAAGGCCTACTTTGCCACACAGAATACAGTTCTTGGGTTCTCAATTTCTTGTGGAGATCTCCCTCAGGCGATCGATGTTGGCAACCTGCTCGTACTATACAAAGAATCGATCGGTAAAAACTCATAAAAATTCATCAGCTTAAATCGCTTTGTCTTTACCTGGCCAAGAGATCATATTAACATCCAACAAGATTCATTGGATGCATTGTGTAGTCACTAAGCTAGTACCAAATAATGGTTAGCTAGAAAGTATTGCCTACCAAACAGGCCATTCATTACCAAAGAGCGAAGATTGCGACAATGCGAAAGTTTCCAGACGTTGATGAGAATAGGCAATAGAGATTAGAGACTGAGCGATCTGGAGTACCCGTGACTCTTCCTTCACACCACCCAAGACAACGGGCAGATGGATGACAACTTTGTTCTTTGACCCTTCGAGTGGCATAAAACACTTCTTGGTTTAAATTTGAGGTTTCAAAAGCACTTTGAAGTAAGCCGCAGATGTTCACATAGTTCGAGGTTTCAGGCCCACCACTTCAACTACTTCTTCTCCTCGTCGTCGTCTTCGTCGTTGACCGCTCAAGTCTTCCAACGCAACTAACTGATCCTATCATTAGTTTCATCCTCCACCAAACTCAGAACAAGAAGAACGCGATGAAACTTGCATAAGAGCAGTGAGAAGGCCTAGAAACAACCGAACATCCCGTGGAAGGGGATTGTTCTGAATAGATGGATACACACCAACTAATTCCATCACTGACGAGGGGCACCACTTCAGAATTTGAGCGAAGCTGCGGAGACCGAAAAAGCTCATCCGGTGAACTCGTGAGTAACTGTGCCGACAAATGTCTATGAGGCTTTGATCCCCATTAGTTGTACGAGACTCCAACATTCGGGTTTTTGACCAAAACCTGGTCAAGCGATCGAGCGATCGAGCAATCAAGCAAACAAATAAACATGCAAGCACGCAGCGTATACACATTTTATTAAGGCCGATTTTTCTAGTTCACCATGAGATGTGAAGGAGAGCGAATACTTGTTGCGGTGAGAATACATAAGCTCAGGTTGGGCGACCAAATAACACATGATGGTTATAATAATAATGATAGTAATAATGACAAAAATAGTAATAATGATAATGGCTGCCCAACTCAGCGTGCGGTAGGAATATCAGGGAAATGACTGGAGAATAAATACTGCAGACACTTTGTTTTTTTTCTGGTTAAAAACGACGGGTCACGATTGCATTGACGCAACTATTTGGTTCTAGCTCTGCTACTACTGTTCAATATGGTACTACTATCAGAAGGTAGGCGACTTTCATCTGGAAATGGCAGGAAAAATGTCAAAGCTTCATACTTTGTTCTCTTCCTTGGCGTTCGTGGATCGGCGTTATTGACATTGAAGGTTGGTCTCACTTCCTGTTCCGCCGACGGTTATTCGCACTAAGCAGAAGGATGAGGATTGGGAGTGTAGCGTAAGAAAGCTACTTAGTTAGTTCGGTAGAAAGAGGGATGGTCAATTGGTCAGTGTTCTGCGCTCTCTTGAAAGTTCAATTTACATATAGGCCACAGAATTGGGCTTATATTTGAAGGATTTCTTCCAGATTTCGCACAAACACACGGTCGAATGGAATCGATAGAAGATCGCCAAAGGCATACTGATGTGCGTGATGATGGGCCATGCCCAATCTCCTCCGTAAAACTTGACCTAAAAGAAATTGCGTAATGTACATCTGAAATGCGGGGCCATCTGGAGAAATAAAGAGACGTTTGAATAACGATGGCATGTATTTTGAGCACCACTTAGGACTCACTTCAATCACAAATTTACTTCTCAGTGTCACACATTTTCACGGTCACACTCGAGAGAAATTGCTCTTATTCAATGACAGTCATGGAATTACGCGTGATGTTACAGTTGAGACTCGTCAATGGAGTCAAAAAACTTGGGTCTGCCCTTCATTTTTCAACGAGCCCGACAGTAAATATGTATAACTCTGAAAATTGAGTTAGCTCTAATGGGACTGAAAAGTCGGTCCCGATTTCATTTCGTAAATCGGCCACTTTTGTCTTTTATCGCACACAATTGCTCAAGTGGATTGGGGCAAAGTGTGGGCACATCTCAACATCAGAGGTCAATTTTCTCAC
>NC_081442.1:5992093-5992187 GCF_007210705.1 Tigriopus californicus
GGTACACTTTAATAGTCCCGGGACTTTTAAAAAGTTCATACAAGTTGAATTTATGAAGGAGCGATCCTCGATCACTTGTTCAACTTCACTCTTT
>NC_081442.1:5992229-6007051 GCF_007210705.1 Tigriopus californicus
TAGTTGCCACAGTCTCAGGGTACACTTTAATAGTCCCGGGACTTTTAAAAAGTTCATACAAGTTGAATTTATGAAGGAGCGATCCTCGATCACTTGTTCAACCTCACTCTTTTAAAAACAGAATGGCGACATCAAAAAAAAATCCACCACGTTTGAATTGGGAACAACATTAAAAATAACGAACGGCACTTCAAAATAAGATTTAAATTGATTTTAAGAAGTCGCGAGAATATCTATAATTACGAGACGAAAGTGGCTTTAAGGTAAAACTGGTTTGTCATCCATTCATTTACAAAAACTGCTTGGCTTGCTCAATCTCGCCCACTTGACAGGTAAGTTGTATATTTCTTGAGCCAAGCAAGTTTTCTGTAAGTAATGACTTATATTGTACGATAAAGAAAATGCGATCAATCAAGTATGCTTTGCCCTTACCTGAATGGGATGTGAATCTGCCCGATTCGTTTCTAAGGTATTGATGGCCCACATGGCGAGATTGCACACAAGTAGGAAAGTGACCACTTCGCGGCCAGGCTTGCGACGGACTTGTTCAGCACAGTAAGCAAATCTATAGCGCAAAAAAAGCATCGTCGAATTAGTGATTTTGGCAAGTGTCAAAAGGACTGGCTTTAAAGCCACTACCGAGATACTTAATTGAATTCAAGAAAAGGTACCTGCTTGAAGCGTCCAGGATAAATACTGTTTGTAACGTGGTTTGAACAAGAGTGGCCAGGGAGGCGAGGAAAGCCAAAAGATGGTCTTGGAGTTGAAAAAAGGATCCAATAATGCTGAATGCGGCGTAGATGAACACGCCAGTTTGGGCAACGATCAAGAGAAGGTTATCTAACTCCATTTTGCGGGTGGTTTCATA
Source organism: Tigriopus californicus (assembly GCF_007210705.1). Lineage (NCBI taxonomy): Eukaryota > Metazoa > Arthropoda > Copepoda > Harpacticoida > Harpacticidae > Tigriopus > Tigriopus californicus. Next base: position 5,993,098 of record NC_081442.1, read on the forward strand.
CCAAAGGCCACGAACCTAAATGAGAGGGGCCAAACGCATAATTGTGTAAGAGTTTCCAGATTTGCTAACATATTAACTCAATGGTTGTTATTGAAGCAACTGTGCGCTACTTAGATGGATCTCTCCCTCCTTACCTGATACATTCCAATAATAACTGCGATGCTGGTGACAATGTACAGAGATAACTCGGTCATGGAGGCCAACGTGATGGCTGAGGCTTGTAGCATGGGATCACGAGAAGCGATCAGGACAAAGAATACAATCAATGAAATGATGGTGAGCACCATCACAAAGATGCCAGTGAACAGGCCAGTGTTAGCATGAGTGCAATCGACGGAATAATGGTGAGCCGGACGATCACGCAGATCCATGTGGTTCAAGTTGGCCCCATTCGAGACTCTTCGGCGTTTTTTCTGGAATTTGTAGTGTTCGTGCTCATCGGCAATATTCTTCCACATGACGAATAGAACGGCAGCGCAAATCAAGCTATATTCAATGGTGCAAGGGAAAAGAAAGGGTCCAGAGTCAGCCAGGAGCTTGCTCATGATGTTGCTCTTCCGGCTGCATAAACTGACGAGATTACTGAGATCAAAATGTTGGCTGCTGAGGGCTCCTTGCGTGGAATGCTCCAAGGTTGGAAATTTCCTGCGCTCTGAAAATAGAACCAAAAACAAATAGCGTGAGGAGGGTTGATGAAAAGGAAAGGGCTGGCGGAGGCTAGCTAGCCTTTGGCATTGCCCGAGATAACTCAATTACTTGCATTAGCACCACCACCATGGCGTATAATGCAAGCTCATTCTACGTGATAGCGTTGGTTCAGTCTTGATCTGCCCTGATGTTTCCAGTTGACCGATCATAGCCATCGTCCAGCGCGTGAGCAACATTTAACGACGCTTCAATTGGACCCTAATTTTCCATCATCCCAATGAATTGAGATCTTCTGAACTTTCCTGACATTTTCTGCATCACAGTTAGCCAAGGATACGTTCAACGATGCGCGCGTTCAGATTGTCTATGAGACATACTTGAACAAAAGCCTGCACTGGACTGGACATTGTCGTCAAATTCGTTCATTGAACAATGACTACTGCCTATGTCCGCACAGGAATGTTGCATACCTTCTCTTGCATATACAACTTTAGATGCCCCAAAATCTCAGACTAATGAAGGCAATATCGAGAGGGGGGAAAAAATCACACAACATAGTCTTACTTGAATATGATAAAGTAATATCAAACTTGTTCGGACAAGAATATTTCGCTAAATGGCATGATATTCAAAGCTAATCTACAAACAAAGCTTCGATTGGACAAAGTCTCCTTGACAAAGGAATAAAGTCCTCATCATCTCATCTTGGTATTCGGAATTCTGGATAACAACCAATGAAAAGAGATTAAATACCATTCGTCGAGACAATCCAGCCAAATCACAAATCAAGTCATCTATCAAAGTCTTTGTATAAAGGCAGGTTTGGCAGTTCTCTTCAATAAATTAGAGGAATTGCCATATATTGTAGGTTGGGTAAAAAAATGACCAACCGAACGTAAAGCCTTACATATACGAGAAATTATATTCCTAATGCATTTGTATTTCAACTCACCTGTTAGAGCACGAGCCATGGGGTCTCCGTGTTCATTCAAGAAAAGGCCAGCACTGACATTGAAACCATGCAAGCTGTCAATGCCATGATTGTGAAGTTGAGCTTCGTGGATTTCATGATTTGTCTCCAATATGAGAACATTCAGCCAAACGCACAAGTTGGTGGCAATCATGTGCATTAGACCCAGTCGCGAGATGAACTTGTTCTTGTAAATATTCATCTGCAAGAAATAAGAGCACAAAAGATTTGAAGTCAAGGTAAGAGTTATCTAATAAACGTAGCCAAAAAGATTTGAAGTCAAGGTAAGAGTTGTTGCAGATACGCAACCAAACAATTTGGCTCTTTTATTTATGGGCTCTTTCGACACATGCCACTCGATTTGACCTTGGAAGTGTCTTTAATGAAAGACTTCCAACTGGGCACTTTCTTCAATAAAGGTGTTTTCCCAACAGATGTTCAACAAGTTCCAGTTTCACCATGAATGGCTGAAAGTTTTCGTTGCATTTCTCAAACTTCTTTTTGGGATCTTACCTTCTGGTTTAGGAAGACAAAGTACATCTGAGAGAAGACGAAGATCATCTGAAGGACCGGCCTCACTACCGAGAACAAATTCTTGCACTCTGACGTTCCATCGAAATTCAACTCAAAATACATGCCGATTTCTATGCCCGAGTAAATCATGCCACCGATTCCGAACACTGCAAATCAAAACGAAGAGGATCGATGGTTGATAAAACCCCATCTTGAAAGCATTTGCTCAACGAATACTTACAAACGCATCCCAGTCGGAGATAGAAGCTTCCGTAATGTACCCTGGGCCTTGGCAGTAAGTTTTCTTGATAGATGGGATCTTCCGACCCATCTTCCACGTCTCGAGGGCTGGCGTTGAGATTATTGGCACCACTGTTGTTGGCATTCATGACATCGCCATTGGCATTCGTCATGCCCTGAACTACTGGAAGATTATTGTTCTTACTCTGACTCTGACTGCGGAGGCGTTTTTTCTTATAGTGCTGAGACACCCGAGTCCACATAACGTCCAAATAGACATGCATCAAAAAGAGCAAGCTGACAAGGAATAAATAGACATAGAAGAGTTGATAGTAGCCTTGAGGGACATTATCCGAGATCGTTTCGGCCATGGGAAAGGCCAGGCCAAGTATGACCAGGATTTTACAATAAAGTGCGCTGGCCACGGCTTGAATAGCATCACTGAAAGAAGGAAAAAAATACCTTTAATTTAATGATTCTGTCAAGAAACACTTTGGATTTCGTTGAAAAATCCCTCCACGCACTTTGCTCTTCTCCGTTGAGTATAAATAAGCATAGCAGCACATAGTTTGCACTCTTCGAATACTAGGGAAACATTGACTGGTATTTACTGCGATATGGGTTCCTTTACACTCCGAGAGATTTGCGACTCTCGTCAGTCGGATGTTATATAAGAGAAGATATGAAACTAACATTGTACCTCCAGTCGAACAATGTACTCCAAATTCATCCTACCGTCGGCCAAGTAAATTCAGATGGATTCCAAGAATTTTATATGGAACAATTGTCGCCTGTCGGTTCCAAATGAAGGGAACTGCCATAACAAAGCCATGGAAAGTGATCGATCCATTAGAAGAGGGTTTGATTTACAAAGCGAATACAGCACACTAATAATGGCTCTTGAAGATCTAATAGTAGAATGTCGACTGATCGTTCCAATAAGCAATAACCCAAACCGTTAATTGACGACTTCAATCTCACTTGCTCCCCTCCGAACAAGGATCCATTGACAGACGAGACTCATCGCTGCGTTGAAGCATGGAGTGCATGTAATTCACCAATTGTGAAGCACGAAAGAATCATAACCAATTGAAAGATTGGACATCATTAGGCTTTAGGAAATGGACCGTGCCAATGCAAGATGTGCCGAGTTTTATTTGGTAGTCGAGCGACCAAACACTACTGGAAATTCTTCAACTCATCAGGTTTTTGTTCTTTCGTTAATTAAAAGGTTTGAAGAGCGGCGACACAAAGAAATCAATGGAATGTCTCTGCCAAGATGGAAAGTTAAAATATTTCAATTGCTTTGGCAAAAAAACAACAATTCTTTTTGCACTCTTTTATGACTTAGGGTTATGATCAGGGTTTTAAGTTTCCGTGTCTAGAAGAAACTTAAAAGTTAAGCTCGCTATTGGCAATTCAAAGCCAATCATGGGATGCACAGAGGGAGCAAATAAACTAAACAGCAGGTACATCCAATTTGACCAATTATAAAAACGAAGAGCTCAGGGTGACTTTCACATTACTCTAAAAGCAGGAAAGTCAGGAATGGAAGTTTTACTGTATGATTCAAAATCTACACCCCTTGGCCTCGGCATTCAATAACATTTTCTTGCCATGAAACTCAGCTCAAATACGATAAAATGAAGAGTAACTAAATGCACTTTCAACTTTATGACTCAGATCGTGATTTCTCTTAGTTGGTGTTTTCCAAAACACCAACAACCGAACCCACCTTTTCAAAGGTTATGAATTCAGAGGTGAATGCCAAAAAGAATTTTTTTTCTATCAAGACACACGATGTGAAACAGGGACCACCTTACTCCTACCTGACATAATTTTTTTCGCACTTATACTCGATGGACACCGTTTTGGCCGATGGGAAACTGTCGTCCACCAAGTACAAATTGGACTTGGTGTTGGAGAGGGCATGAAGAGAATTGGGAGTGAACACACTATTGAATTTCCCTTGCAATATCATGGCACTAGCAGTTTTGGGTGGAATTCTTCTTCACATTTCTTGCTTCAAAATTAATATCACAGTTCATTTTCTAGAATCAAACGCCTAAGCCCAAAGGGCCCTCAGCGACACCATCACAGAGGAGGGAGTCGTCCACGAAATAAAGGATGGAAAGTAGAATCCAATTTTCGAACCACAATACAAGAACACTCACTCGTGATTTGTTCACAGTTCAATGTCTACTGGCGAGAGAGGACTTCCACTGGGTGATTATCTATCCTCATCTCCTCGTCCGCCTTGGAGGCTTTTTGAGAGCGATCCTTGTCAATGCTGATCTTTCGTCAGCTCTTTCAAGCTCAACTACTTCAATAACGTGCACGCACAATCCTACGCACAACACATGTGTCTTATACAGCATCATTGTAATGGTGACAACGTTCCCGCTGAACACTTTGATACCGATTTCCAACGACTATCATGGATGGTCTGCACCACTAATACATGGTCACAGCAAGTAACAATCTTCTAAATGGGAGTGGAAAACCCGCCTAAGAGCATGAGAGACTTAATTGGCGTTGTGTCCATTTATGACAGGTGTAAATCAGCCGGTTTTCGAGCAATGCATCAGATTTTACGAAGGGATGGAGGTCCAATTGAGCTGTGTCAAGAGCACGATGGCCAATGTACGGAAAATCGATTGTTGAACTACAAACAATGTTCAAGTGCTGTTTCGACCTCCGGAATTGCATCATTTGATTGGTGAAGTCATGCATTGTAGCGGATTTTGTCGGCAATCCTTTCAAAATGTGGATGTGTTTTAGTGAACTGCGATACCCGGCTAAAATAGATGTCCAGCCAGCACCATAGCCGATTGGTAAAAGCATGAGAAAATTGATATGAACATATGACGGTACCATATTGCAGGACTGGAACCAATTTCTGAGAGATACACAGCCTGAGACATGCAGTCTCCTATAAGAGTCAATGCACTAACCAAACAAAGCAACTTTACTGAGTCGATCGAATACAATTCTTGCCTAATGCTGCATGACTATCCAAAATTTATCTCTTCGACCCCAAGGCATACGTGTTTGGTATACCAAACATGGTCCAACCAACTTCGCATAGACTTTGCCAATTGACCTCTCCAAGTTTTTTTAAAGAGTAAGACTAGAGACAGTGTTTGAAATGTCACCGTAAGCTCTGACCAAATAGCTCTGTGGGATTTGAGCTTGGGTGGAAGGTTTGTGAAATGTAAGATGAGACTGCACGAACAACAACAAAGTCAAATCCTGGCAGCACCTTTAACCTTAGCTTATTTTGTCTCCATTTTCATTTTTACGTACGAAAAAGGCACATGTGAAAAAAGTTCTACATACGCGGCAATCTAAAAATCCATCTCATACTTCGAGTTTCAATGATTTGACGACATATTGAAAGTTTTTAGCTAAGGTTTAAAATATGTCACACGAAAGTCGATGAGGAACGCAACATTTTTTTATGAATTAAACGAATGATTAAGTTTACACTCAATCGTACTTTTGTAAGTTTTGGAAAAGAATCTAGGTCTTCGAATAGATTGGTGCTTTAGGTTAGCAATCAGTGACACTGGTTAAGATTGTGTAAATATCATGTCTTCCTGGGGCGCACATGACATGTCTATAGAGGACATAAGGATGGTTTCCAAAAAGATAGAGAAATAAGCATGAAGGTGCACTAATTCGATTCAGGGGTCAATACCTAATTGACGACTACAAACCTCAAAAACTCTCCATTTATGATGTCTTGTAGCTCTTCCGACACATACACAATCAACAATGAAAAGGTTCCCATGGGTAGAGAAAAGGGTCATTTTTGTTCAGGCAAGAAATCTATGATCATGATTACATCTTTCAATATTTGGAACACTCGCAGGCAAGGATTTTTCCAATTCATGCATCAGTCCTAGACTCGCCAAGCTCAAGTCTGCATTTTCTGTCATTCACGCGAGACGTAATCAGACATACAAAAATCTGGTACGCTGCGATGAGAAAGTTCCGCCTAAGCATTACGTGCTTACTAGATATTTACTAGGTTCTCAATTGGGTAATGAGTTTCATTCATGAAAGGAAGCAGACAGTTATGGTTGAAGGGTCACTTAGCGACATTCGATATCAAATCAGGTGTTCCCCAGGACTCTATTTTTTAAGGCCACTCCTTTTGCTAATATTCATTGCTACACTTCAAGCGCTTCATAGCAGTTATGCTGATGGTACTAAATCAGTTTGTGGCAGGAATGGTAAGGGCTCCAGTGGTCTGGTATATAACTTTGGTCGAATCTTCTCTTGGGTTGCAGAGAGTAACATGATCTTGAGGAGGTGGGGTCCATGAAATATTTAGGGGTAATTTGTTAGGGGAGCCACGGGGACTTTTGTACAATATTCTGTATCAATTCGTACTTGGGTCTTCGGGTGTAGAGTTTAGTACAAACCTCAATTTCAGCTTTCACAACTAGCTTGAAAAAGCCACTTTCGTGATACGCTTTTCAGTTTGTAAGTTTGGGTGTAGGTGCAGATTTGGAGAGGACGTGTTCTCAACTCATAGTGCAGATATTAAGCGCTAACTTGGCTACCCATATTCCCAGTTATCCCTAATTCAACTCACTCTTTTCCCTAGATTGGTTTGACCAGTTTTGGCAAAAAGGAATAACATTACAAGAAGCTCAAATGTGGGCTCAAAACAGTTTGTTTGACAATTACTCAAGCCTGTGCTCGTCCCTGATAGTGAAAGGGGGTATCTATCCCGTTTGAAAATGGCTAGTTTGTTCTTTTGGTCAAAATTCACGCTCCACGTTTGACTTGTTCAAGCACAACTTGGGAAATATTGATAATACGGCTTCAAGACCAATCTACATTAAGTCCACCACACTCTTGAGACTCAAAATGGGAATTGGGAATGCCGATCGAAGTTCTAATTTCCATTTGTCAACGTTTTAATTCTAATACGTCTGACCTTTTAACACAAGAATTATGACTCTATCATTCATGACGCGTCCAGGGGAGTGATTCGAATTACTGGAATGAGTCACCGTACAGAATAATCTCTCACGAACAGAAGGTCGAATCGCTGAGAAATCCTTTTGGGGCAAATATCAGTTTCCACGACAAATGTGTGTGAGATTCCAAATTAACCGTTCAGGAAGCTTTTCAATTGTATGCGAGCATTAATGACAAGCTGATTCGATGCGACATTACCGTGAAAAGCTCAATCTTATTCTACATCCTTGGAAGAGATGTTGAGGAAGAAGTGGATTTGATCCAATTAATGAAAGGGGGAAATGTCATTGCAAATAACATCAGCCATTGAGAAACAACATCCTCGTTGAAAGGACATGCATCAAACATGCAAATGCTACTTTGATGGGGACACAATTATCCCCTGAAACAACCGCTATCCTTGAAATGAAGGAAACTAACTAAAACTTCATCCCCGAAAGACCTCTGATCGCATTTTTTGATGAAAAATACCAAGGACAAACTCGATGGTATCTACTCCATTCCACTATAAATGACCATAACCATCTCATGCATCTAGTTCCCAAGGTACGGAGCGTTTTTCTTTGTGGAGGTGTCTGTTCTAGTGCATTCATGGCTTCACGTGGTCAATGATACCGAAGGAGACAATTCTCTGGGCCAAAAAATTAAGCCTAGGTATCAAGCTAAAGAAGGGAAGTTGATAGAAGGAGAGACAAAATTTAATCCTTCAGGAACATGACATGGCACATATCGGCATGATGTTGTTGGCAAAAGTCATGCGACCACATCTAACTGTTCTAGCTTATCTTCTTTTCAGGATCGAATCCTTCAAACGAGCGATGTAAAAAAGAAAGAAAGGTCACTCCGCAGACCACTAGAATTATTCATCTTCCTTGATCTTGAGGACAAATCAGGGTCAGATACTAGATATAGCGATACTCGATTCTGGCGGAAATTGGTCAATTCATCAGATTGAACAATGGTTCAATTTTATGGATGTTTTTTGAATGAAATATTTTGCTACTCTGTCCTCGTTTAAAGTAATTGCGGGGACTTCCTTCCTACGAGAACGACTTATCGAAAATGTGACCAAATCACAGAAAAGATAATTCTTAGTCCTCGATTTTCCTCAGCAGCTATAGTGGACAAATTGTAGTCACACTGAAGTAGAAATGTGCTAACTCTTGGCATTGATCAGAGTCAATAGCGAGTCCTCAAATAACAGCATCGGAAAGACTTTTTCTCTTTCTGAACCAGGTCCACCTGACAGAGGAGGAGACTTTGTCATCAGTTGTCAGTTACACGCACAACAGAACGAGAGAGCAAGAGCGGCCACTCAATCCTCTCAACTCCTTGAACAAGGTAAATATGCCACGTGTTTTGAGACTACTGCGAGCACATTATTTGTCAATGTGGTGTGAAGTAGACACCAACAACAAAAACAACGTTTGCGATCCCCACCTTTAACAAAAACGACTAATGTACTAGTCTCGACACTGACAGGAACTCCCGTTTAGGGCGAGATGAAGAAAGTAGCAACAGGGACATTTAGGTTGAACATTTAAAAATCTCCTCGGCTATTTTCATTATGATTCATTGGATCAAACAATGTGAATCCAATCGTAAAACAGTTCTGTTTGTCTGCGAACTTGTAGAATGGAGGAAGCTCTACCGTTGCAAAATAGCGGAAGCTCAATTTCTTCCTGGTTGGTTCAGTTAACGTTATTGAGTGTTTCTGTGTCCAGGATGAAAATCGGTTTCGATAAAGTTCACCAAACTGAATTCACACGGAGCTCGTATAATACCTCCATCTAGTGCCAATTATTAATGAACATTAATAATACTTACTTCGAATGGTTCTTCCACTTTTCTTTTTCCATTAGCGGATTAATTCTGGGTAGATAATCCGGAGACATAGGGATTGCAATATAATCACCATTAGTGGCGCGTTGTGGCACAAGAACTCCAACACGAGGTGCTTCGAAATGGCTACTCATTCCCCTTGGAGGGGTAGGGGAAAGCTCAATTGAATCGCTGGTATCGTTCTCGAGGGATGGTTGCGGTTCCATTCTAGAGCGAAATGAAATCATTAAGATGTAGGCAAAAGCAATTGTTGGCATGAAAGACTTTGAAAAATGATTGCCAATTCTGTTAGTCTCGCAAGGATTAACCAGCTGGATAACGGGATTGAAGTCTCCATTGCTGTATCGCTATACTCAAGGAATCTCGCGTTTCGCCAATGGACTTTGATTTTAAGGAGCAGTTCTGCAGTGAGCAAATACAAGTGCTGGGTTACGATATCAACTTCTTGATTTGTCTTCTGTTTCATAAAAAAGCAATGTAACAAAAGACACCATTTGTAAGAATCTGTTGGCCGAGTAATAAGGCCCATTTTACCAAAGCCTGCTTGACAACTGCCCCAATTCTTACCGAAGTCTGTATCGTTCCGAAGTCTCATGGCGAGAGTGAACCGAACACTTGGAACCCCGTTTGTACCTCAAATCCACTCGAGCGTACTCAGGCTCATTCAGATTCCTTCCATCCCGGACTAATCGCTCTCGTCCAGTGAGATGATTGCCCTGGGACGGAATCAGCGGAGCACGAGTGTCACCCGAGCTCCCCACACTGTTCCGTCCCCACATCATGGGTGGCGTTTCGGGTGAGGGGGGTTGATTCAGCGCCAACCGATTACTTGGGGCCGCATTTTGGGCCTCGCTCCCCGGTGGAACAGGGGGTGGATCGGGCAGATCATCATAGCGGGGTAGCGGCGATTCCTGGGATGGCACAGCCGATTGGGCCGAACGGGGTCCAGGGCGGACCGTGGTTCCCGCCTGGAATAGGAGAAATGCCATTAATGCAATCGGAGCCACTCATACTGGTCTGGGCCTGATTCCAAACCTACCCCACTGGCGCTAGCCGATCGAGAGGGAATCCCGGCGCTCATGTCCACATAGGCGTCCATGGGTCGATTTGGCCTCGAACCGGTCGGCTCAGACATGGGCTGAGCGCCCGCCGAGGGTGCCACGGTCAAAACCATGCGGTCAATTTCGGCATCGATGCTCTTGGCAAAACCCTGGTATTGACCGCTATCCTGCGTGGTTTCGGCTGACATGATCGAGGCCGAGAATGACGCCGAGACCGAGGTGGAGCCCGAGGGCGGGGCAGCTACCTCATCCGCATGCAAAGACGTGATGGGCGACATCAGGGGCCGACGCGTTAAGGGAGGGGCCTGGCTTTCGACCTGTCCACCGAATAATACCCAATGAATCAATTTGGGATGGGGGTCCGTGATTGTGGCGGGGCCAATCCAGACCAAAGCAACACACACAAATCACAAGCCCATGATTCCGTCCGGGGACACGCCAATCAGGATGCACCACTGACCTCAAGCTGGACCAACGATGGATAGTTTTAACTTCCAACCTCAAATGACACGCTGCATCTGTATCGGCTTTCAGTCGGTGAGAGGTCCTGAACCGGGTGAGATGGGCCAGCAGAGACTCTGGACGAGGCCAGGCTCGAAAGCCATACACACAAACACACAACACAGAAGGAGAGGGGAGAAGGGGAGGGGAGAAGGTGAGACAGGGAGAGAAGGAGCAACTCGGTTTCAAGGTTTCCAGTCTCTTTCTTAGGTCAAGATTGTTGCGCTGCGCACTGCTCCACGCGCAATTCAACGGCGTCCACACGCTGACTCTTGTCAGTCCACCCCGTCCACCCTTCCGCCACCCCCACCCAGCCAGCCCACGAGCCCTCTGGACGGAGAGTTGGAGAGTTCCCTTTACTTAGGGCAGGCCAAAGGGGGAGGCGTCGGTCCCGTCGGTCCGCTAATCACCTGGAGAGCCAAAGGCACCTCCGATGGAGGGCGAGACACTGGCCTCTTGGTGATTGAGTTAGCTCTAGACCGGGGACAACGCAAAGGACTAGGGAGGAGTCCTATCCATGGCCATAATATGTCGTCCCACCCGGATGACAACTATCCGAAAGGGATGACTCCATGGACAAATATCAAATCGGGTCTATAGATGACTCTGAGTACCGCCCAACAGAGCTACACACCTAGCTAGCAAGAACGAGGAGGGAAGAGAGGAAATGCTTTTGACGCTGGGAAAATTTTCAGACCGCCGGCACGATGCTCCCTTCAATTCGCTCATCAAATTGTGGTGAACCATCAAACCTTCAAATTGGGTTGAATTGGGTCAAATCATGAATACTTGAAGCTGTGCACGTTAAGACTGAGCGAAAGATAGTGGTCGATCATTTCCCGGATTCCAGAAAAATAATACCAACTTTGGTCAACAATGCCCACCACTGGCATGTAGTGAAATGTCCTACTAGTAGTCATCCAATCTTCCTGACAAATATACAAATTATTGATGTGGATCAAGCTGATCAAGCTGATCGGCTTGGCAGCATCAATCGTGATGCGTTGTATTAGGTTCTGGTTCCAAAGGCCTCAAACCAGATTGATTTCACTTCGGCTGATTTCAGTCGTGCCAAAAGTAGACTAGAATTGGGATGGGTTTAAAGCAGCTACTGGGACTGCTAGATAAACGTTATTCTCTACCGATTAGTTGGCTGTGCTCATTTTTAAATTTGAGACAAACTGTTAGAAAGGCTTGGAGAGAGAGTTTAAGGGCTATTAATATCGTGTTAGGTTAGGTTAGGTTGGGTTAGGTTAGGTAAGGTTAGGTTCGGTAAGGTTTGATATGGTTAGGTTAAATTTAAAAAAGTAGCACCGCCAACTAATCGGTGGAGAATAACGTTTACCGGGACTGCTACTTTGAAATCTGACTTAGAACTTGTCGTCTCTTAGTGAAAGGAAGTAAATGGATGCAGAAACTGTGCCAAATCCTCAAAGTAGCCAATTTGTTAAAGAATATGAATTAGTAATCACTAGAGATGGCCAAAATATAAATCATCCATTACGTGGCATCAAACAGGTTCATTCGCATATCTTGCTTATTTCGCGTTTTCATACATATTTCTATGCATATTTTGGTTTGTTGGCGTAAGTAAATCTGGCTTTGCCCATCAATGGCCTCTAACAAACCCCCATCCACCACTTTGGCGGCAATGGTTTCTACATACAGCCATTTGACTAAGATTGTTTTTTTTTGTCGTGGAGCCTTAAGTGAGGCTCTTGGGGCCCTAAGAGAGAGAAACCTACTTTGCAAATGGATTTGATGGAAAAATACTTATGAGTTAGGCAAAACTAGATGAAAACAATGGAAATAACATGTGAACCTAGATGAAGTGGTTAAGAGATGTCTAAATTTGGTAAATATTACATTTGATTAAGATTTTGTATTTCAAATTCTTCCCATTTGACTTATTTGTTGGTGGCGTCATTGTAACCCAGATTCCTGTGGTACATGAATTATTCAATGAAACTTTGATTTGGTGAAATAAATACTTGATGAAAAAGGGTACTGTTCTAATTTCCTACTATTTGCCAACCTTGTTGGTTTCAAAATGGTTTTTCCAATTGTAATGATCTTGCATTTATTGCCAATTCTTTATATTTCTTGATTTATAACCTCTTTCATTTTTCAAGCCCACAATTTGAGTTTAGATGCATATTGAAGGGCACAATTTCAGTTTTGATAATATGAAAGTGCACAATTTGAGTTTAAATGTACATATAAGTTCATATTTTGACAAATTTTCATGCATATAATGGTGCGTCTACACGACAAATAATTGGGCAAATAATTAGCCATTTGACAAACATTGTTTGGCATTTCACCAGCATTTCACAAACATTTGTCGATTTGAACATGTTTAAAGTTATGGTGCGTCTACACGACAAATAATTGGGCAAATAATTAGCCATTTGACAAACATTGTTTGGCATTTCACCAGCATTTCACAAACATTTCTCGATTTGAACATGTTTAAAGTTTGTTTGCCCAAGAGCAAATATTTCATGGACGACAGCATCCTCCCCAGCCCTTCCAACCAAGGTGTCCATTTTCAGTAATTATGAAACTTAACTCTCTCGAGCCATGATGGTTTATAACAAAGAAAAATGTATTGATTGTGGTTCATTTTGACGCAGGATAATCCCAACTTGGAGTATGAAGGGGCCTGGATTGGTCAATCAATGTTCAAAGTCATCAGATGTCATCCCCTCCCCTGTTAATTCAGTAGTCACACTACCGTCTCCTATCGAGGATTGAATGATCGATCGATCAACCAACCAACCAACAACGCCTATCTCCGGAATCCGGATTCATCTCCTCCTGTCCAGACAATGAAAGCGTCGACCCGAGTGAACCCACCCACCCTGGGCCTGTCCTCGGGCTCAGCCCGGTCATGATCCCGGACCCGGCCATGGTCCCGGTCCCTTCTTTTACATCCGTCTGTGAGCAAGACTCGAGCGAGCCAACCCAAAGCTACATGGAATGGATGGATGGATTCCTTGACCTCGTCCAAAGAAGACTGATCCGATTCTAGTTGGATCAGATCATTAGAGACAACAGAATGATCGGCCCATACTACCTTGAGGTTCTTGGCCGGACACACACGGCCATGATCGGTCCTCTACGTACATACACCCTTGAGACCCCAGCCTCCAGACCAGCCAGCCACTTTTGACTGCTCTTT
>NC_081442.1:6007155-6018352 GCF_007210705.1 Tigriopus californicus
TTAAAAGGGGATAGGATGACATCTGATGACTTTGAACATGAATTGACAATTCCAGGCCCCTTCATTCTCCAAGTTGGGGTTATCCTGTGTCAAAATGAACAACAATCAATACATTTTTCTTTGTTATAAACCATCATGGATCGAAAGAGTTAAGTTCCATAATTACTGAAAATGGACACCTTTCTTCCAATGGCTGGGAGGACGCTGTCGTCCATGAAATATTTGCTCTTGGGCAAACAAACTTTAAACATGTTCAAATCGAGAAATGTTTGTGAAATGCTTGTGAAATGCCAAACAATGTTTGTCAAATGGCTAATTATTTGCCGAATTATTTGTCGTGTAGACGCACCATTTCCGAAATAATTAGGCAAACTTTGTGACAGAATGTTTCTCGTGTAGACGCACCATAATATGGCATGAAATAAAATACTTTCATGCATATTTTAGCCGGCTTTAGTAAGTACTGCTAAGTAGGCATAATATAAGACGAGAATAAAGACAAAGGATACTAGAACTTTCTCAATGGAAAACCAAAACTTAAATGTTAATCAACAACAGAAGCACACCAGCAACACTCAAGCACTACAAAGCATCCAGCTGCCAGGTGGGTAACGTCATTTGATATAATATGGCAAGGGTCAACCTGTGAGGATAGGCTGTGAAATGAGGGAATTTGGGCTGTATTTTTAGCAGTATATCTCTGAATAAACATAATGCAATCAATAAAAAGAGCATCCAAACTGTTCAATGATGTCAAAAGATACAATGCAATTATGAGCTTGATCTTAAAATTGAGTACAAGAACCAGGGTTCATATACTCAAAGCGACATTTCAACATAGGTGTTGGATGAGACCAATTGGAATGGTTGAATTCCAATTGATTTCTGTCACAATAATTTGTTCAATAGTCATTTATATTGGCCAAAAAGGTAACAGAAACTTTACACATACTAATGATTAACTAAAAGAACTCATATTGGCTACTGTTTATTGCGTGTATGTATTATACACACAATAAAAAAAAACACTTAAATTGCTAGAAATTTAGTAGCCACAAAATGACCAAACCATGGTTCCATGAATACTTTCGTATAATTTGATATAACTTTATGAAGAACAATTTGGTTTGAAAAGTCATTTATACTTTCTTTTTACTAATTTGTAATCAGTCAATGTAATAGTCTGATGACTTCCTATGTGGATTGTACATTAACCAACTATAATAACTTTCAAATCACTTTTAGACAATGAAATAAATAGTAATTTGTCATCACTCATTACTAGGGACGGGCAAATTGTGAAAAATTAATAATTTTTGTCCTTTACTTGGGTAGCAAACATTGCTGCATCCCAAAAGGAGCTGGTTTAAATGAGTGGTCTCAGGGGCAGCGTAAACAGGCAAGAATCTTCTTCCCAGGTGACATGAGTTCAAACCCTGGTGCCGGAAGTAATCCTTAAGGGAGGAGACATGGTGTAGTGGTTACGCAGTTTCCTAGCATGAGAGAGGTCCCCAGTTTGAATCTCCTCCACAACTCTTCTCAAAGGAAACTTTTAAATGCTAACCACACCCACAGACAGGGAACCAAACACTGATACCAGACTTGAAACCGCTCAACGGAATTTGGAAGTGGGCGATGTGATGGCTGGCTTTGATGGCTGGGCGAGGCTCACCCCTCCGACCCTAGCACACCAAACAAAAAAAAATCAAAGGCAATTTATTATTAAACACACAAAGAAAGGTGGGAAAATTGGAGACTTGGCTCAAGAATTTTCTTCCTGCCAAAAAGGCCAAGAAAATAAAGAAAATGTTTTAAGGTTTTAATTTATCTTTGAGATCTAGTAATTAAGAGCAGTACAGCTCCTCTATTCTCCTCTAAGGAATGCATACTCCTCGTTTGTTCAAACAAAAAACCTATTAACTTGGAAAACCTCCATTTTTGTAAAAGAAACTTTCTTGTTGACCATTACAAATTAAAAATTATGCGTAAATTATGCTTTTCCTTCCAGTTTATTGAGTAAACGCCCTTGGCTTTGTTTTTGCTTTCTGACTTTTTTGTCTACACATACTCGTACACTATAGACAATTTCTCAGCGATTTTTTTACATAACAGTAACATCAGCGGCTTTACTTTACACTCATGAGTGACAGAGTATACGTTCTTTCGTCCGGTTGTCCGGCTCCTGAAATGGATGACCATCAGGCTGGCCATGTGTTTTTTTCAGCTGGTAATGCTAGCTTAAGCAAAATTGATGCTAAAAATGGTAATTGGTATTCAAAAATGGTGGAAAAATGGTACTATTTAGTGGTCATAAAGGATTTCAACTTCAACAATCAATTATATTTTACACTCTTTGACAGGGTATGGTCAGGTTTAGACTTCTAGAGACATGACTGCAAGCTGAAGCAAAAATCTTTTTCTGCTAACCCGCCACTTTTTTCAAAATAGGCATTCATGCGACCACAAGATCTTGTTGAATAGATTTACTTAGCTAATTTTGAGCTCAAAGCAATACTTAGGGAGCTCAGGACAATTTTTTGCCAACATTCTTTTTCAGTTTTTATACCAATACAATTAAATGAGTTTCCCGTAAGTCATAATTGATAAAAGATTTAGTCACATGATCACAATAATTTGCCGCTCTAGTACACCCTTGAGCAAAAGGCTGATTTGGGATTGTTGATAAAAACGATCTAAATGTCGCTTAAACTTTCACATTGGATCATCTAGTAAATAGACTCGTCAAAGTGAGCATGGCAACAGATTATAGAGGGGTTGGTGCTTGGTTTAGTACAAAAGAGGTTTTTAAGGCCAAAGTGCATGGAGAGATTTAAAAACAAAAAGGATTAGGTAGCCCTGAATATTATATAATTCTAAGGATTAAAGTCTTTCCCAATAGCATAAGTGCATTCCTCCATTATATTGAATGTTCAAAGTTACATTGAAAATACTAAATTCAAATTCAAATTTCCGGCCTGCTCTTGGTGAGTTCAATGATTTATTGACAAACCATTTCACAACCAAATAAAATATAAATGACCTACCTTTGATGGAAGGGATCTACGTGTCTTATTTTATTACACAAATTTGAAAAGTGGCTCAGAGTTGTTATGACCACGAGCAGGCCTATTTGGCGGGAAGCTTATTCACAGTCCGTAATTCTAGAAGTTTGTGGTTAAGGCATTTTATTGAAATGTTTTACTTTTTGGAAAAGATTGAAAAATGTAGGAAAAAAATGTAAGGAAAAGCTTTATGGTAAAAGTTGATGCAGTTGTTTATATGATGTTCTCACTCAAAAGTTGAACTAATGTTCTTATTTTCAAGAAATGTTCTGATTGGGTGAGATTAGATTGTATGGATAAGACAATTTGTTTTTGTTGCATGTGTCATTCTTAAAAGCAGACATTAGCAAGAGCTACAATAAGTAACTTATCAATAAATCTCAATAATTGCCTATTTATTCTATTTTGGATGTTTTTTGCTACTTTTTGAAACTTGGGATATGGTTTACCTCAAATGTGTGAGGGGAAATACTTTTTGGAATATAATGAAACAACCAATATTTACATTTACTCAAAGACTACAAAGAAATTAATCAATGCTTACATTTAAAGATTGTGACATGGTCATTGTACACTCACTGACCATTTCAATCAATTTCTTGCTTGTATTAGCCAACCCACAGTACTAAACACTCTTTCCAAGTGCCAAAAGCCTGGAAATATACAGAAATTTAGCAAAAGTTCCCTACAAATTGAGAATCAAACCAGTTTGCTTGCTGAATGTAAAGTAAACAGTCCAATGGAAATCACCTTGTCGCAAATTGCTAATGAATTTAATGACAGAACTTTGTTAACAATGGCAAGTTTAGTTCCCTTGTGAGATTCTTGCTTTTCTTCCCTTGTGGGCATTTTACATCAGTTAAATAATGCTAGGAAAATACTAAAATTTTAGACAAGATTTCACGATACTTGGACCATGCAAATAATGCTAATTCAATGTTAAAAAACAAACCAATGCTAGTGGCCTTGAAGTAATACTAATTTTCAGAAATTAGCATCAAAAAAATAATATCTGGCCACCCTGATGGCCATGATGGCACTTGAACGTGTTGGAACATGAACTTCTAGAAATTTGGATTGTGAACAAGCTTTCCCTCAAATCTTTTTGAAGTCAAAATCAATTCCTTCAAAGCTTACCCCCTTGTTGGACGAATTTTGAGCCACTTTTTGAAATGCAATATTTAGATGAGAAACTCAAACCTCCTCAGTTCAAGGCAAGTCTTTGGATCTCATTTCCCGTTAAGACAATTTGGTTCAGACAGCTGATGTCAAAGGCTTTTGCAGCTGACTAAGAGCAAACCGAAAATTCAAACTTAACGTAATGATTTCCTCATAAATTTGACCACATCTTCTGAGTTCCCCTAGCATTATTTTTGGCCTAATTTGACCAATTTCATCAGTTCCAGAAGATCTCTTTGTTCTATGAAGTGTTGAAGTTAGCAGAAGTGAAAGGTGAAGGAGGTATAAATTATTGATTCCATTTGCAGTCCATAACTCTATTAGTCCATGGTTGGACTGGGGGTGTCCCAAATGTAGTGCTGGGGCGAGTCAGGACTCGAGTTCGAGTGCACTCGAGTCTTTTACTCGATTGTAGAGAAATTGTCCGGACTCGAGTCTCGAGTGTCCCCAGAAATCACCAATTGCGCTTTATCTCATAATTCATGACACTTATGGGGTCCTTAATTAAGAAAATGGAAGAATAAAAAGAACTCGAACTTAGTTTTTAGCTCTTGCATTATGTATTGTGACTGGCAAAAAGTCTTAATTTATGTCTCAAAACCTCCTTTTTGTTGTTTTTTTCCTCTATGGAATAGTAGGAGGCGCACGAGGCCTGAATTAACCATACAACCATGCAAAATAATTGTTATTAAACTAGTACTTCTATTCATTTCATTCTTTGCCACTTCAATGTTATTTGACTTGCTGATGTACAGCTCTACAAGAGACCCGTCTGAAGGTCTGCAACAATTTCTAACGTTATCCAACGGAAGTTTGAATCCGCCACGAGACCTTGCAAAAAACAGGATCTGGTTGGATCATCTCTCTATTTGGCTACATACATTAAGTAACGTAGAGATGGGAATTTCGGTCCTAGCAAATGCATCCCTAAAACCACAACATCTCATAAGTCGTTCGCTTTATGACTTATGATTCGTCAGTGAAGAATATTGAGTAATGAATTAATGACCACTAATAAGTATACTTTCTTGTTTTTCTTCACGGAGTTTTCTGGCCACACGCCCCATTTTGAATGCCTTGCTGTTGCACAGTCAACAACTCAACAGAACAAGCCGGCCGAGTTGGTCCGGGTTTCCCGATTTAAAGGGCGCTAGCGTGCGCTAGGCCAGGAGTCTACCTCTTTGAGTACACTTGCACTCAGATTCTTTCGCCTAGCTTGCTGCTGGCTCCTCCTCTCGCGCTTCTTCTCGCTTTTCTTGGCTTAGGGGATCAAGTGGTGATGATGTCAGGTCGCTTGAGGGGAGTTATTTCGTGTCTGTGTCTTTAAACGAGGTGTTCATTTGGTGCCATGGATTTGCTTCACATGTCGACACATGTCATGTGATGTAGAGGAACTTGATTGTGATTGAAACACTGACGGTTAGCTTTGTACTCTCCTCCAAAACCTTCCGGTTCAACTCGATCGGGAAGGGACCCTTTTAAGTGATCGTCTTTTTGCCACTACTTGCACTCGGACAGACAAGATTGACAACAAATCAAGATGGAGGCGTCTGCCGCCGATAAGACCAGCGTCGTCAGTTCGGAAGATGGGGCCCAATCCGTGTCCGTGAAGCCCAGCCCCTCTCAGGGGAGTCCAGTTCACAGCGAGTTCAACCTGGATCTTTTGCACCAATACTTTGCCGATTGCCTCAAACCCGATGGGCAGGTGGATATCGATTTATACGCTTTAGGCTTTGAGGAGATCGTGAAGTTCCTCAATCTCTTGGGCACGGTATTTGGCTGGGTGGCCTCGGATGTGCATCATAAACTGGCCAACATTGCTCAACATCGGAAAGGGTCGGCTGGGGCGCATTATGAGACTATCAATACCATGGTGGACTATGAAATTAAAGAGAAACTTATCAAACCCAAAGCCAAAGAGACGTCGTCAGGCACGAGAAATCTCCTGCGACTTCATCGCGCTTTGGAGTTCATTAGCAAATTCTTGCACGATTTACCGGAAATGGACATGTCCGACAAATGCTGCACGCACGCCCAAGCTGCTTACAAACAAACCCTAATCAAATACCATCCCTGGGTTGTGCAAAAAGCCGCCTTGATGGCCATGCATATGCTCCCGACCAAGATCGATCTCATTCGAAATATATGTGAGGAAACTGACGAAGCCATTGCTCATGCCACGGAGACGCTGATCAAGGCTGTGAAAGCTATGGATGAGGTGTTTAATAAGACGCAGGAAATTTACCAAGCCCAAAATCTCTTGGACTTGCCTTAGCCCATAATGTGTCTGATCACCACTCAATGTCTAATGAGGTTTGCTCGAACGTATTGGTAAATATGGGTTTTCTGCTTCATTCTTCTTCTCAGGATTCCTGGTGAAGAGAAGTCGGAAATACGTTGCCTTCCATCGCTATGATATTCCCAATCGATAATTGGATGTACAACGAGCGTGATACCACATTTGCAATGATTTTCCGTCAAGCATTTCATTTCTAACCCACTCTGGGCTCATTTCGTCCGAACTTGATAAGCTTTGTCATACTTCCATATTGGCTACGAATAACAGCCAAACTCTTGTCACTATCTGTAGTTGTTTGAACAGTAAAAGGTTTTTTTCGTGTGCGATACATCGTGAACAGCCGAGTTAAATTGAATTCAACATTTAGATCAATGGTATCCGAAGATGATGAAATACACTTTATTGCCAACTCAGATTGCTATGTGAAAATTTCCCCCCTCGGTTTGAGAATTCTCAACGAGACAGCCGAGCACCTTCGTGATATTCAAAACGGTTCCACTCAAACAATACAGATTTTGTAAATCTTGGCTATTGTCTTTCACGGCTTTGAGCATGAAACGTTCACTCAAGTATTGGCCGTGTCCGCGAATAGAGCCCACCTCTATGTATTCATCCAATTTCGGACTATACATTTGGAAGGACAGTTTACAGGATTCGTTAGTGTGTAACTTCGGGGCGGAGAGGGCAACAACTTTGTAATGGATATCTAAGGAATCATATAACTCTATAAACTTGTCACGAAGAAACACTAGTTGTGATTTCATGGTATCGTGACTCTCACTGAAATTGAAAAGCTCCACTGCTGTGGTTTGCTGAGTGTTGAACAGTCCTCTATTTTCAAACGTCGCCAAAGGGCGGTATCGACGGCCTGAAGTGTAAAACGTGGCCGGTAGGGCCGAAGTGGCTTGGACGACATTTTTACACAAGAAACTAACGAAAGGGTAAATCGAGGCCCCGCCCACCAAATGCATCCCTTGGGTGGACTGTCGATCTTGGAAATCTTGAGCAGGTTCAAGAGCAAATTCGGCTTTGGGGTCGAAAAAATCGACACCGCAACCTTCGATCACGACCGATTTAGCAAAGTCTGGATTGGCAAAGGGAATCAAGTCACATTGCCGCAAGTAATCTTGATCTCGGTTGCTTAGATCCAGCTCAAGTCGAGACAATGACCCCAAAAGATAAAAGGCTTGCGGCGAGTGGTTGGACATCTCAAGGAGATCGCCGGCAAGTTCAAGGTGGCATCGGGCAGCGAAATCAAAGCGAGGAGGCGAGCCTTGCACATGGATATCAATGTCGTGATCCTTACACCAGTCTTCTTCTAAATCATTGGGCAAGGCCAATGTGGCCAATGCTACTTTTTCCTCGACTGCCCATCGTTCGGCTCGTAAGTCACTGAGGGCCTTCCCCATCACCCCGGAATCTGGGCTACTTTGGAATTGGCCCAGAGCCCGTTCCTCTTCTTGCTGGAACCACTTTACATAGTTTTGACTCAGCTCAAGGGTCGGAAGATCATGCTGATCACTCAATTGTCTAGCCGCTAAATTGCGTTTCACGCGCTCGAGGGATAATGGGCCAATTTCGGGCACGACCACGTTCGTGCGGTAGGAAGCCGTGCGACCCGTCAAATATAAGGCACTATCAGTGTGGTGGGCCCGTACGCCCGCTCGGAGCCGCAGACATTGACTGACTTTCAACATATTCCCGAGCATGGCAAAAGTTGGGTGGGACAAAGTTTATTCTTTCATTCCGGCATCACCGTCGCGATCCTCCTGGTTTTTCGCGTCGTCGAGTTTGGGTTTCTTGGTGATTTCTTGGATATCTAGCCCGTTTTGAATGGCGGACGGGAGACAGGTTTCCATTTTGCGTTTCTTGGGTGCGACATAGGATCCCATTCCGGCGGCTCGCTCGCTCTCTTCGATGGTGTAGGGCTCGGTTTTTAAGGCGTGTAGGCGACGCTTGTGACGTTTGGACTTGATGTGATCTTGGAAAGCTTTCTCATTGATAAAATCGTGGCTGTAAAAGGGGTACACATGGATGCATTAGCACTGAAAAATCCGGCCAGACGTGAATCCAAAAACTTACGCGCAATGGACGCAATTGAAGAGACCTAATCCGGGTTTCTCAAAGTCAATCTCTTGATTGCGCTGGGCTTTTTCCAGTTGATCGGGTTGTAAGTCACTATCAATCTTGACCGAGAAAAATACAAAGCGAGAAATGTAAATGTTTTCGTCTCATGCTTATCACAATATGAGCGATACAGAAGTAATTTTGTCAACGTTTCACCCTCATGTGTGTCGAATTCAATGTGCAAACGTTACACAGTTTTTTAATGGGCGTTACCTGATCCAAGTCCTTGGTGCGTCGTTTGGTGCGCCACGATTTCTTGAGGTGAGTATCCCCGTAGTGGTACTTCTTGCGTTTGTAGGGACCGGGCATGACCAATAGTATTAACCAGTCGGGCACATTATTCGAAGACCAGTACTGGCAGGAAAACGCACGTTCGTCAGTTGTGTTTTAAGCAAGCTAAATCTCATCATAAACTGAATCACCCGACTTAGAATTGGGTCAGCCAGTCCAGGTCAGCCAACGAGTGCTGACTTTTTGATTAGTATTGTACATTGAAAAATTAACCACTTGCATTCTTTAAGTAGTCAAAAGAGAAGAAAATGAAAAAGATCCAATAAAAGTTTTGCTTTTTGAGAATAAGGAGCAGGTTTCTCCGTGAACTTTCTGCTAAACTGGCTTTAATGTTGCAATTTTGTCGTCCCTGTCACGAGTGTCCCACGTGCTAAATGCCACATTCAAAACATTCAACAGCAAACATGGCAGATGACTCGAAACGAAAAGGAAAAAACTTGCCCAACCTCTTAATGCAAAAGGAAAAGTCTCAGACGATCTTGACGTTCCGGGACAAACAGGAACACGTCACTGTTTCTGGTTTCCTCTTCTCCACAAAGTATTCATCCGTCGGCAGCACTTATTTTGATAGTGGGGCCAGTGGCAAGGAAAGGTATTGAATCTTAATTTTTCTAAGATTGCCGTTTGTTTTCATTCCATCAAATTTTGGGTCCTATTAAATTGAATCGAAAACTCATGGCTGATATCGTCAAGAAAGAAGCTTGAAAAGACAAACGAAATTTCCAAATAAAGATATCAATAAATACAAAATTGCACATTTATGTGCTATAGGTAATGCTTACATAATAGTGTCCCAATGATTTTGCTATGCATTTGACAGACAGGCAACTCAATTCCTGACGCTTCTTTGGCGTAAAGACTCGAGACAGACACACAGACACTCGAATTCAGAATCGCCCGACGAAACAGGCCATCTGAGAGACTCGACTTGATTTTTTAACCATGAATTCCATGAACGTCTAGCATTTAGTCTGCGGTGACTTTTTGCAATGATTTACATTTTTAGCTTCTTCAGGGGCTCCTAAGCCATTTTATTGAAAAAATCTTCAGGAGAACAGTTTGGGCTTAAGCAAAGGATATTCCGCACCCTAGGTGATGCGGAGCTTTGACTTTGACATGGATTGTTTATGATTGAACAGGCGGGCCTCTGGGAAAGTGATCTTGCACACACGAGAGCGGGCCTAAGATGTATGAGCGTAAACGCGATTGACGCATCTCGTGACAACTTGGGCACGTAGACATGGACCTTGAATCAATGGTAGGAGTAGTAGAAAACAACCTTACTTTGGCAAAAATAACCCTGGCAAACATGGCATATGGTCTACTCTAATTTCATTATTTGTACAATTAGCTTCATTCTTGTGGATCCAGTATATTCCCTCCATTTTTTTTTCTATCTGTATTTCACCTGGAAAACGGGAAGGCTGTCATGAGTCCATCCATTGGGAGACCGCAACTGTGCTGAGAAGGTAATAAGAGTGGTAGATTTCCTTTTCGTCACCCTGAGATCCTGAAATCTGAGTGCACGAGCTGTTTCTAGCCAGAGGAGGATGGCGAGAACCTTGGTCACAGTTGCCGGGCAGGGTGGCGGGCTTCCGGCCAGACCCAACGCCTTTCAGGCTCTCCATTATGACTGAAATGAGGTCAACTTTTTCACTCTCGGACAAAGCATGAATAGTGTTGTCGAGCAATTGAATGCAGTCCTCTTCTCTGTTCTGTGGATAACTCAGTCTTTTAAACAACTCAGGCTCCATGACAGATTTGGCCAATAATGAAAGCTCTCAGAGCGTATGAAAGTGGCAAGCCTTGAGCTAGACAGGGCGCCCAACTCTGAACGATGACGAGAAGGAGAAAGAGTAGGAGGAAGAAGCAGAAGTTCGTTTCCTCAGTCCGTTAAGGAGTTTGCGAGCCAGCCAACTTGAGTGAGGGTCGCTGAATGGACCAACTTTACGAGTTCGTAGCTAGCCTAACCGAGGGCCAGCGACTCGAAGGCAGCCAGGCGAGGATCGAGTGGGCGAGCGAGCGATCCAGTGAATGAGGGCCACCATCAAAAACCAAGGGGGAATAGAGACGGGGAGTGAGAGAGAGAGAGAGAGAGAGAGGCAAAGAAACTGGGAAGAGCTGCTGTACCGTACATCCGCCAACGAACGAACGAACGAACGAACGAACTCCTGAGTTGTTGAGGCCGCCAAAAGTGACCTCCTGATCGAACGCTGGACGTGAAGAGTGCTGCTCTACG
>NC_081442.1:6018386-6019489 GCF_007210705.1 Tigriopus californicus
TGGGAATGAACGAACGAACGAACGAACGAACGAACTCCTGAGTTGTTGAGGCCGCCAAAAGTGACCTCCTGATCGAACGCTGGACGTGAAGAGTGCTGCTCTACGGGTGACCCGTCAATGGCCGGAGCAAGTGCGGATCATGCCTGACATCCGCTCCGACCTCGTGCCCGTTCTCACCCGCCCCTAGATGCCCCTCGAGCGTCTACTGCCCTCCGATTCATCCCTTGATCATCATCATCATCATCAGCCTCGTTCTTCGTAGTGTGGCTCCACTAGAGAGAGACAGACAACATGGCCAAACTTCTGAACAAAGCTCCGGCTGAGTATCAGGCCGAAAAAGAACGATTTCAACAAGAACTCAAGCTATTCCACGACGGAAAAGGGTAAGTCAGTCTTTCAGAGACCGCCCACCTGGGCGGGTCGCCCGGCACGCCTCCACGGAGGCGGGAGGGCGGGCTGAAGCGAGCTGGCCGTCGAAATTTTGGCATCACAACATTGCCGTCGCCGCTGGGTTCACCTGGCCCCGCTGAATCCCGGCTGAATAGGCGCTTTCGGCCGGTGCTGCCAAGCAGGCGGAAAACTGGCAAGGCAGCAGCAACCCTGAAGGAAAGCCCAGCATTGGCTGCATACACATACAGCACTCTTAGCTAGCGCAATAGGCCATCCCTGGCGACTGAGTAATAGTACCTAGCAGTAGTAGTAGTAGTAGTAGTAGTAGTAGTACAGAGTTGTTGCCGACTTACTTCCTTAGCTAGTGAGCGTCCAGCAGTGCCAGGCACACTCCTCTGGTTTTTGTCCTCTGAAAGGGGCTGGCGGCGCAGGCTCTTCCAATACAAGAGGAGTCGGCAGCAGGCACGAATGAAGTGGCAGCAACGTATCGCCCCGAAACCGATGAAAGGATTCAGATCAAGAAACAAGGACGAGTCCGGGGGAAATTCGGACGGAAGCGTCGATAAACTTGCTGAGATGTATGGCCCTGGAGGCGTGGGATAGATGTATAGGGAACCGGGAAATGGGTGGCTGAAGGGAGCGAGAGGATGAAGCGAGAAATGGATTCGGTCGACGGCATGACACGGCTAGCAAAATGGCGTCTGGATGGGCTG
>NC_081442.1:6019525-6096801 GCF_007210705.1 Tigriopus californicus
CGGCATGACACGGCTAGCAAAATGGCGTCTGGATGGGCTGAAATGGCCGATTTTCAGAAGGGTAAGGCTCTGGGGATAAGCCCGAATGAGCCGTAAACGAATCCATGGGGGAGGAATGCCGTCAATGGACTAGGACTGTTGTATCTTCCGTAGCTTGAACTGGTTGTAACAGTGGGATTTCATGTAAGGCATAGGCTAGGATTTCGATTCAGAAACTAAGGCCACAATTTGGGGGCATATTTGTAATATCAAATGCTACCATTTCACAGTGATTAGTAAGCATGTTCTACGTCCTATTAGAGACAATAGAAAGGCCAATGTGATGTATGATGCTTATTACTGACCGGCTCTCTGTTTTCCCCTAGGACCCCTTATCGTCATCTACCTACCATCGATGGCCTAGAAATTGATCTCTACAAGCTCTATTGGGTAGTCACTGCCAGCGGAGGCTGGGAGAAGGTAAGAATCGATACACTCATTTCCATGCCGCCTCCCAGTAATGATATGAAATTGCGACAACGGGCCTTAGACCCTCCCAACCTGTTGCATGTTAGTCGTTAAATCCCGTGCCGTTCATGACCACGCGGTGTTTGGGCACATTTCCTGGCAGCGTCCGTCCTCGGGGTTTTCTCCTCTCCCATCCGACCGATGGAACAACGGGGCTGCGTCAATCAGTCTTGTTGTTGTGACTGTGCGTCTTCTTCTTCTCTGGCTGTGCGTCCGTTGCCACCTCCTTCGCTTTCTTCCTCGATCTCATTTTTTTGCGTCAGTCTCCCTCCCCTCTTGTTTCTGGGTCTCTGCCTCTCCGATCTCAGGGTACGCGCACTAGTCCCTTTCCATGTTTCCCTCCCTTCCCCCTGGAACCGAAAGATTCGAGTGGACCTTACTTTCTTCATGGGATTTGTGAAATCTTGTGTTGGCCAAGGTGGAACTGGAGAGAGCCATGACCCTCTTCTCTGCTTGCGTTAATGTACGCCAAGGCGGTAGCGCAGTACTTACGGTTTCGGCGTGCATTGCGTACGAATTGCTATTGAACCCATCCTTCTCTTTTCTCTAACACTCATGCCATGCCATTTTATTTTCTCAGTCCCAAAAAGTACGTTAAGAGAAGTGGAGGATACTTTTTTTTTATTAACAACAAGATTTGAATGCTCAACGCGTGAGAATGATAGACACGCAGGGTAACAGATCTTGGTGTTTTAAAACTAGTTGTGGATGTCCCTATTTAAAAAAACAACACTATTTGACAGCTTGTAAAGTCCGGCGTCCAATTGCATCAACCTCAACCAACTCATTTTCTTTGTTTGTAGGTAAACTCTCGGGTGGGATGGGAAGAAATCGTGACACTTTTCGAGTTGCCCGAATCTACGGCCAATGCGGCTTTAGCTCTCAAGCATACTTACCTCCGTTTTTTGGACGCTTATGAAAAGCTTCACTTCTTGGGCGAAGAAGAGGATGGAGATGATCATTGGTATAACGATGAAGAGGACTCGAGAACGAGGAGGCAAAAAGTCCAGAAGATCACCTCGTCCGTGCCTTTGTCCTATAACCATCAGCAGCATCAAGTACCCGATGATCATCGAGAAATGTACAGCCTATCCACCAATGTGTACCGGAAAACCGACTATGATCGCTTGATTCTCTCCTTGTGCTCACCTCTTCCCAATGAACAAGACTTTGCCATAAATGTGTGCACACTCCTTTCGAATGAAGGAAGACACACCCTCAAATTGGTGAAGTGTCCTCGACTTCTTGATCTTCTCTTGGCCCATGCTGGCGTATTTAACCATGGTAAGATCGTTTTTGTCGTCTTTGACCATGACTTTGAAGTTTGTTTTTTTATCTTTTAAATTTTCACTTCCTTAGAAAACCTTACCACATATTTAAACGAGTTGTATCGCTCTACCCGCCGCTACGACTTACTATCGTTCTGGAGGAATGCTTGCAAAGACAGTCTAGTTCGTGATCTCATGCTACAAGTGGCCTCGGGTGCTTTGTCCAAGCTGAAACAAGTGAAAGGTCGACATCCTTTTGAGGACGACCAAGTTGAGGAGGAATCCTTAGCACCCACTTCCGAGAACCAATTGGCCCTTCTAAAACAACGGGTGGAGGACGAACTGTCCGAAGAGAGTGATATATTTGCCTCGGGGACCGGATTGGGAACCAAGGAAATGGCGGGGCAGCGTATCCTTCAAATTGCCACCATAATAAGGAATCTCAGCTTTGAAGAAGACAATGCGAGCATCTTGGCCAAAAATTTGACCTGTCTCCGGTTTTGCTTGTTGTGCTGCAGTTCTTCGTGGAGCAACTTAAACCAAACCGGGTTTGACATCATCGGGAACATTGCCTCAGAGATCTCTCTGGAACCCAATGACGAGAGCTGTTGCACGGAAACTCTTTTGTCAACACTGACCCAATGTATTAGCTCTCCCGATCGATTTCAAGTGATTTCTTCCCTTGACATTCTTTGCAAGCTTTGCCAACAGGATGCCAATGAATATTTTGTTGAGCATGTGCTTGTTGCCCAGCAGTTTGTGTTCGACCAATTAGTGATGTACTTGTCGCTTCACGACATCCACCTGCTCATCAGCACCATCGAATGCCTATACTCCTTATCTTGCCTAGGCGAATCGGCTTGTAATGCTATTGTGCGGACTCATGGTGCCTTGGATGCTTTAGTGAGCCTCGTCACAGTGGAGGCCCAAAGTTATGGCCCCAAAGCTTGTATACTGATGAGAGTCGTAGAAACCGTGCCTGGAACGTCTGCGACTCAACAGCTACAACAACAACAACAGCAACAACAACAACAGGCCCAATCTCAGTCTCCTGTTCAAGTTCAAAGTGCGTCGGCAAACTCTCCTCAGCAGACCTTGGCTCAAATGAAGCCTGTCATTACTACCACGGCTACGGCTCAAGTGATTGTGAGTGCCCCATCGTCCACGAGCACAGCGGTTCAATTGAGTCAACCGCCTTTGCCTCAGCAACCGGTTCCTACTCGGCTTGTCGGACAAACTCCGCAAATTTTGAGTAGCCAAATCCGAGGCCAGGTAGTTCAAGTTCAGAGGCCGGGACAGCCAAACCAACCTATGCTGCAGTTGCCTAGACATCCAGTTCCCATCAGAGCTGCTACGTCTACCGGCCAACCCAGTCAAGGAGTGAGACCGGCCGTGACCGTGACTAGTATTGGTCAGACTCAAAAGCTACAAACTGCACAAGTGATTCAGTTGCAAAGCGGTCAAATTTTGCGCACCCAACAACCGCAAATTGTGCAACAGGCCTTGCTCTCTCAAAACTCGTCACCGGTTCAACTACGACCCCTTGGTCAAGCTCAACCTGTGCAATTGCAGCAACAACCGGCTAAACCATTTCAACAACCCGGTCAGACTCCAGCACCGCAACAACAACCAACTCAATCGTCCCAGCAAGTCCAACTACGAGTTTCTAATGATGAGTCTCACCGTACATTTTGTCTGTCGTGGCTTCGAGCCACATACGAGGCTGCTCCGGGATCTCGTATTCAGCACGAAATCATGTACAAACAATACTTGGCTTCTCTTCATAAATTGGGACGACGCGAAGTCATTTCCGCCCAACTCTATGCGGCATGTGTCAGGTAAGCCTTCAGACAAATCCATTGGTGGTATTTCAGAAAGAAAGCTTGGGCAAATTTTTCAATCGTTTTTCAATTGGTGCTCAAAATTAGCATTTGCCTTTCAGAACTCTCTTTGGAGGCACTGTTGGTCCCAACAAAAGACAACTAGCAAATGGTGCCTTTGATCATTTCTTCGAGGGAGTCAAAGTGCGACCACAGCCTTTGGCCTTGCGAATACCAGCGGGTCAAAATTCGACGGTTTTGGCGAAAAACGGGACCCACGTTATGAATCAAGGGCTCCAGCCTAACCAAGCTACCAGCCAGGCTCAGGTGATAAATCAACAACAGATTGCCAGTCTCCCCGCTCCTGCCGTACCTGTGGTGTTAAACAGTGCACATATGCCAGTATCTGTGGGTGGCCAAATGAATGCTAAAATTGTTGTACAACAGCAACAAGTGCAGCAGCAGCAGCAGCAACAACAACAGCAAATGCAACAACTGCAGCCACAGCAACAGCAAGTGCAACAGCAACACCTGCAGCAACAACAACAGCAAGTGCAACACCTGCAGCCACAGCAACAGCAAGTGCAACAACAACAACACCTGCAGCAACAGAAAACGCAACAAACTACGCAAAACGCGTCGATGCCAACAACTGCCCAACAACAACCTGGTTCGCCCATTTTGACAAACCTACTACACAGAGGAAGTCCAGGTCCTCCTGAAGCAAATAATCAAGTATGAACATTTGTTTGTAATTTGATTACAATGGCATGAATTGTTTAATTTTCCTTTAATTCATTTCAGAATGTTAATGCCGTGAACCATATGGAATCCCAAGCCAATGTAGTGCGCCAAGTTCTTCAATCAGTGACTTCTGCACCATTGGAAAACAACGGAATGTCCGTCTTAGATGGAATACTGCCAAAAGAAACCAAGTTTGGCAAATTAGAGGAGTCAAATGTTGCCATTCAAGGACATTGCAAAATGGGTAATGGCATGTTAGCCAATCTTTTGGACAAGAAAGCGGGTGAAAGTGAACCTCCCTTGGCCAACGGAATATCTAGCCAAGAGGTGCGAACCACCGTGGAAGGAAATGGCCTTGGACTTGTCGCACAAGTGGATGCTCATAAAATGAATGGTGACGTGGACGTCTTGCTGAAGTCGTTAAAACGCCCTGCCACATCAGGGTTAGAGCATGCTGCTCCACCAGCCAAGGCAGCTCTCATTCATTCAAATGGTATGATTCTTAACGGTCCAATGGAAGTGTCAGTTAACGGCGGAGAGAGCCTTGTGTCTCTATCATCAACCACTTACACTCCCGGGGCTGTAGTTAACAAGCAATCCGTGATCTTAAACCGGGCTCAAAAATTGGTTTCCCTTCCGTCCCTTGGCTCGAATCCTGTCGCCACAGCGGTCAACAAAGACTCGTCAAATCAGATTCTAACGCCTCCCACTTCGAAGACCCTTATCATCTTACAACCTCAAAATAAGAACACGGTGGTGTCTGGCGGAACTTCAAATGGTCCACTCTCCATCTCAAGCATGCCCGTTGTAAATGGTCAAGCTTATCAGAATGGATCTTCCTCCATCACGTCTTCTGTTGTCAACCCCGGTCGCAGTGCCCCATTACCCACTGAGCCTCAGATCATTCAACTTCCTCAGACTCCATCGTCTCAAACTATCGTTCCTGGAGGTGGGTCAGTGGCTTCTGAGGCTACCAACCATGCCCCTGGGGTCAACTCTGTCTCTTCTTCGTCAGCAACACCATCGATCCTCGCTCCATTGACCTCGTCGAACTCTTCCCCGAGTTCAGGAACGATGCCATCATTATCATCACTCTCGTCCGTCCCCAATCCGGTGTCCAGCAATAGCCTGTCCAATACCAATGCTGCAAATGCCAACTCATCTTCATCCTCAACAGCAACAACAACATCTTCATCATCTTCATCGTCGTCTACTACTTCAACAATTACATCAGTACCTAAGGTCAACCCGCAGTCTCCCTTCTTGTGCGAGTGGAAAGGTTGTCTCACTGCCTTCAAAACCGCGAAAGAGGTGGAGATTCATGCCATCAAAGTCCATTGTGCAGAGAATGATGGGGATATGTCGTGTCTGTGGGCCAGGTGTGATGGGATGAAACGAAAGCGCTTTTCGCTCATGACACATATTCAAGATCGTCATTGTCACCCTCAGGTGAGAATCAATTGAATATCTGCAAAACGACCTCAATATGACAGATTTTTCCCTTGTATTACAGTTAATGAAACTTATGGCTGTGAGGAGAGTCCAAATTGCCAACACGGGAAAGAGTGACGTTCCCTTACCTCCTACCCCTCCAGCTCATCCGGGTTACCCTCCCAATGCTGCCTTACACGCAATCAAACGACATGCCGCCGAATTTGTTGCACCCAAAGCTCAAGCTGTAAGTTGGATAAATATCTTGTTGTCATTAGCCAGAATTCAATTTTCTTTTTTCCACTAGATGACGGATGAAAAAGAAGGCCCTGTCACGAAAAGCATTCGGTTAACTTCTGCACTCATTCTGAAGAACCTAGTCATCTATTCAAGCTTGGGGAAAAGGTGAGACTGCCCGTTGTGTGACTGACGTCTTAATTTCGAGTTTTCCTTCATCACACGGATTTCGTTTATTTCAGCCGGTTAAAATCATATGAATCGCATCTCTCGACTGTGGCCTTAAGCAATGTGGAGTCATCTCGTACCATCAGCCAAATTCTCTTTGAGATGACGGAAAGCGACCAAAAGGGCAGTTAGTATTCGCCGCCATCACCTTCAATCAGAACCAAAATCAATGTCAATGCCGAGCCAGATATCCCCAAATTAAATCTCAACCATGCTCAGCAACTCCACCATAGAAAATGAGAGAAAAAAAGGAAGAAGAACGAAGAACGATCCATCGGATCCATCGGTATTAATGACTGACATGCGCAAAATGGTAATCTCAGCAAGGGAGGAAAACACTGGACCCCGCTTCAATCAAGTATTGCTCCTTATGCAACATCAGTATCATTTCCACTTCGAGTGCCACTTTAAATCTAAATCTTTTTTTGCTGTCAAAATAAGGAGCACGCCTGACTTCGAAAGATCGTCGGACATGTGGAGTGTGTTTTTGGAAGGGATAATTAAATCATATTATCGAGGAACCGACTACGTATATGATTAACTACTACTTCTACCGGTTGTTGGATACAGCATTACCGACAATTGTTTTGATGATGATACCAATGATGATAGTGGGTGTGTCATTATTCCAGTATGAAAAGTGAAGAAAGACCGTAATTTATTGTACTATTTGTAAACCACTCATTTGGTGTTAAACAAAAAAAAATCACCGAACCCGATTGTCCTTGGAGCCCACCTCCCAAAATATTTACAACCAAGGAGATTGATTTGATGCATTATTTGAGTACTCTGTTTTGAAGGCTAGTTCATGAAAACAGCGAAGTCGCATTTTGTCCTCAAGAAGAAAAAAGCAACAACTTGACGATAACAGAATGTTGATTTTTATATTACAGAGAATAAAAGCTCTTGACCTATGTGTATATCGGTCCATTACATTTACGTATATAAGAACTAGAACTCCCGATACGATGTGAGAGCCAACAAACTCTATAACGTTGATTTCGATCTCGAAGACGACATTTTAGCCTTTTAATTTCTTTGATAATTCATCTTCAATTTGTGTAGTAGGAGTAAGGAAAAAAAATCTGCAATGTGATATCAAAAATTGAGAAATTATATGATTTTACTTTTGCTTGCCAAAAAGCATAGATTGTCTGTTTGAGCAACCCAGAGGTAGGGAGAGGTCCATTTGTTTTAACAACTATTGAGCGCCTCATTCAACAGTTATTTTGTTTGATCGTACTATGGAACTGCAAGGTTGATTTAGTTATCATAGTAAAAATACGCAAACGAAAAGGCTTTATCATGAAAAAAATGATCAATATCATGCCCTGAAAACTTATTATCACAAAAGAAAACTGCACATTCGACGGCCGTCACTCTTTGAAGTTGAATCAAGTTTGTGCTTCGAAAGGTCCCTATGGTCAACATTAAAGTCATTTGCCTTTTAATATCTTCTCGTTTGAAGAGAAGCGGGTTCAAGACCTTGCTCTTCTCTTCAAGCTTATTGTTATTATAATAATGTCTTTTTGTGACTCTTGGCAGGGACTCTAAAGAGAGAAAACGTCACGGCTTTCCTTTGTCCGCCAATTAAGGCCATTGCGTCGAATTAAGACAGTAACTTTAGTATAAACAAAACAAGATTGCCCATGCTATACAGTACATGTAAGTGTATTTTTGGTATATAATTATCCCCTTGATATACAACTCTGTTCAGATATCAAATATTTTTGAATTAACTTTAAAAGTCAAAAGAATAAATGAAATAACCATCAACATCAAGTAAATAAAAAACAAGCAAATTGTCTTTAAAATCAGTAAAAATAATGGACAAAACTTGCTCAGAAACATTGAAAGAAAGAAAATGAACAGGAATCAATTCATGAGGAACTTACACTGACAATTAAGAAAAGAAATGTATGAAATAGGCAAAAAGGTGCATGTAAATCAATATCAACATATCAGTATATCTAAAATGGGCAATTGATAATCTTGTTTCAATCCATACGTTTACCAAAAAAAACATCAGGCATTGGTGAAAAATAGATGAGTTGCTTTTGAGTAGAGTTTAAATTTCTACTTATTAGGAATTTTTCATAAAAGGCTGGCTTTTTTAAGGCGCACAGAGAAAGACCAAAGTCCAACGCACTAGATTTGAGTTTTAGACTCTAAAAACGTTTTTTAGCAAGAGGATCCAAAAGAGTCAATTGAAAAAGGAGTCATATTTGTTGTGATGTATCCTTCCATGATTTTAAGACATTCAAATGTTTAATGTTTAAATTTCTACTTATTAGGAATTTTTCATAAAAGGCTGGCTTTTTTAAGGCACACAGAGAAAGACCAAAGTCCAACGCACTAGATTTAAGTTTTAGACTCTAAAAACGTTTTTTAGCAAGAGGATCCAAAAGAGTCAATTAAAAAAGGAGTCATATTTGTTGTGATGTATCCTTCCATGATTTTAAGACATTCAAATGAGTTTAAAGATCAATATGTAGCTCAGACCTAAAATATGTCTACTTTTCATTTGCCTCAGACCTAAAGTATGTCTACTTTTCATTTGGGGATCATTCACAAATTGAGAACCATGGATTTATAGCAAGTGCACCAAATTACTTGAAAGTTAGTCAAGATGTTCCTGAAACAAATTCTTGCTTTACCAAGAATACCTAATCATTATTTTACAGTAATTGTACTTCAAGACATGATAGAAGTCATTTTAAGTATATTTAAACGTCTTATGTGAAGCACCTACCATCAATGGTTACAAAAATGAAAGTAGCCACACTCTTTGAACAATATATATGCCAAAAATAGACACTAGAAAAATTCGGCATCATTGGTTTAGGCCTTTGTTGGCCGGAAAGGTTTGGTGATCACAAAAAAGTGGCGCTTCCTTGCTCTAGTGTCCTTGCTCTTGGTCATGTCATGGCGTAAAAATATGAAGAAAAGATGGTATATAAACATTATACAAACTGTTAATTGCACAAAAAGAAAAATGTCAATGGTAGAAGCAATAAAATAGTTGACAAGAAAGTGATATCACAGTGAATATGACTAGAATTCTAGATGTATTGTAACTTTTAGTCATATCATGGCGTAAAAATATAAGGGAAAGATGGTGTATAAACATTATACAGACTGTAAAATGTTTAGAAGAAAAATGTCAAAAATGGTAAGCAATAAAACAGTTGACTAGAGAGTGATATCACAATGAATTTGACTAGAGTTGTTTCAGTGCACCCTCTTGCAAAAAGTACAGTGGGTGAGTGCAGACAGTACAGACACACTT
Organism: Tigriopus californicus; assembly: GCF_007210705.1. NCBI lineage: Eukaryota > Metazoa > Arthropoda > Copepoda > Harpacticoida > Harpacticidae > Tigriopus > Tigriopus californicus. Next base: position 6,029,050 of record NC_081442.1, read on the forward strand.
AGGTAAAGGTAAATGATGAAAATCTTAATTATTGCAGACAAGAGGATGGGCCAGATTGAATAGACCCTTTGTCAGCTCCCGTCTTTGACGGCATTTAGCTGGGAGCCGAACAAAGGTGCGTGACCGCCAATACTCCGAAGGAATGTCGGGCCAAGGACAATAAGGTGTTCGCAATTCCTTGACCGGGAAGGACAACTTGTGTCCGGATATCACCTCCGGAAAGGTCAGGTTCCCAGCACTGTTGGACACTAACCTTGCCAGCCCGATAGTGATGGGCCCCATTTCGCATAGAAAATGTGTCCCATATTAATTTCCCATATCATGAAAGTAAAATATAGTTTTATATTGTCTTTCCTAATTTCAAAATATTTCAAAATTTTATTCCAAAGTATCATGTAAAACGCTAAGCATGTACATATTCGAAAACGCATTTTTCAAATTTTGTGAGAATTCTTATTTATGAGTTCACTCAAATTCCAAAGAAAATGCACTCAAGTAGTTTTAGTGATTTCTTCTTTTCATGAAGACCAAATTCGAAGTGAGTAAAAATTGCATCTTGGCAACCAAATTGTCGTTCTCGAAACCATCATTGATTGTTTTATTTGATTTAGTTTAATCTCTTTCTTTTTAATGCAAAGAATTTGGTCTTATGGTGGGTTTAAAAGGATTGTATGTAACATTTTGAGCTATTTCGAGATAATGCAAGAAAAATACAAATGATATTTTAATTCTGCAGTATTGAAAACCTAACCTAGCGGACAATTCGACCCAGCGGACAACTCGACCCAGCTGTCAACTCAGCCCCATACAGAAATTAAGCCAAATATGTTGGCTTACAAATAGTTCATACTTATGGAGCAAAATTGAAACTGTGATGTAAAACAAGTCAAAATTTGAAAGGTTTTCGACAATTCAACATTTGATCTGTAAAAGCAATTTACGTTTAAATTAATCATGGTGGGAAAATCAATTTAATAATGTTTTAATCAAACTTGATCTTTTATTTAATGCCTTACTGATGCTAACATCTTTGCATGCAAATCAAATGTTGACTCATCAAGCTTTAGTTTTGTTCCATAATCATATTCTTTTTGGTGAAAATGTTGTGTTTTGTTATTGTTCTGGGTCGAGTTGTCCGATTACGCCATAAAACAATTGAGTCAATTTTTTTATTATGGTTTTGGGAGCTAGAAATGTGCCAAGATGTGTTTGGATATTTTCATCGAAACTTAATAAATGTTTTTAACCACCGTGGGAAGGAGATCACTCTTGCATACTTTTTCAAGTTTAGAATCATCAATTGTTACTCCTGTCGAACAACCTGTTTGACTGTTTCGCAGTTGACTCGTTTTTGTATTCAACAATTTCATGTGTTTTAGAAAAGGATAGTTAAACAAAGCTAAACCCACAACTGACGAAGCAGCATACACCTCGCAATACTTGAAACTGAGAGATGGACTGATTGTTTTAATGGAAGGACTACATACAAGCTTCGGAACGAACTGCCCCTATCAATACGTGAACAACAGGCGACCGTAAAACAGTTCAAAAATGATTACGTAATCGAACCTTTTTTCAAAATCGACTCAATGAGATAAGTTGTTTGGAATCAAAATGATACTCCTCAATCACCTTCGTTGGTGTCGGAGTGGAACCATACAAATACAAAGTTAAAAATGCATCATGTTTGATTCTTGGAATAAGCGCTATTTACGTTGTGCCAATAAAGTTCTTATCAAACGCTTAAACCGAAAGCTACCAAAAAGGAATAGCTAATGAAAAGCAATTCCATGTTGGCCATACTGTTAAGAAAACGAAAGTCGCTTATGAATTTGAACCATAACAACACGTCGTAGATTATAAACTAGAAGTATCAAAGAACATATAAAAACCGATAAAAGTTTAATTTGTGCATTTCCAAATTACATCTGCATATACGTTCTCTGCCTGAGAGTCAAGTCTTCCTAACCAAAACACCTCACGACAGTTAAAAGGTTATGAGCAAATAAAAGCTTAAGCATAATGATATTGCGCCAAATAAAAACTGGGGCCGAGACATCGATTATTATGCAATAAGCTTGAATGGATTAATGGCTGGTGTGTCAAATACACTTCTTTGGGGTCAGCAGAATTTGATCCTCTGCTGATTCTCGTATGATACCATTGGGTAGTTGCAAGTGCTCTGTTTCGAAAGGGGAGCTCGTGGGAAACCTTAAATTTGCCTGAAATCCTACTCAACTCAAAACTTGGAGACGTTTAACTAAAGTTCAATGAAGGTTTGTTTCCAAAGACTTATGAACTGTAATTATATTTCACAGCCACAGACACTGGGTTTCACGGATTAAGGATATCGACTCCCTAGAGGCACACAAACGATAATATACCTACCAATCATACATTCTTGATTGGTAATTCAAATTCAATTCAATCGTTCAAACTCATCCTCAGATTCACTGGAATTTTCATGCTCATTATTACGGGCGAAGACTTCAAAGTCGTCCATGGTCAAGATCGAGTGTTGAGTGATTGGTGGTTGGACCAAGGATGGACGTGTAGAGACGACAATGGGCGCAATGGTCTCATAGGGGGTGACCATTGGAGGGGTCACGAAGAACCCATCCACCACGGGGTTCTGGTAGAAAAATCGAAGGTAGCCTCGTTTTCCAATCACCATAGCCCCCACAAAAATCAAGGCATACAGGAAGGTATAGCCGATAATGGATATAGAATCACTAAAAGAAGAATCCTCCATTTTCTCGACGAAGGTCGACATGCCAAAAGTATCGAGTCAGTATGTAGCACTTGTTCTCAGTAGGTAGAACGATTTGACATGACTTCCAATGTATCGAACCAATCAAAAGTAGAATTCAAAATGGCGAACTAGCCGTTTGACCTAGCTTACTTTCACTCCACTCAAAGGAGCAACGCAGCTTAACTCAATTTTGTGACGAGGGCGCGTTCGATGGGTGCTCGTGTTATGGGTACGACCTATTGATTGGCGGTCGAGAACTTTGTATTGTGGATTGCCGTCTCATCGAGCTGACCGACGCGTTCATAACAGCTTCTGTTTATTGATATCTGCGCTTCCGCTAAAGATAGGTCAAATACATCGATCTGAACCCTCGAACCTGTTGAGCCTCAAATTTACGGAACTTGCTCTCTTCATGTTCTTTAAAAGGGCGTCATATAAATTCTACGGCTCCTCAATTTTCATCGCTTTTCACACATACACATTAACATACACGCCAGGGCATTGAGGTGAAATGATTCAAATTCCTATGCGTAGTAGAAAAATTAGTTCTTTGTGTATGTGAGCCAGAGATGCTGTCCGGCCAAGGCGGATGTACGGTAACACGTAGTAGAAAAATTAGTTCTTTGTGTATGTGAGCCAGAGACAATCTCATGGGATTTCTAGGTATGAGGGCTGAAGTTCAACTGTTACTGGCTACCTGATGCTTGAAAATGATAAACCCTCGCTAAATCATTATTCTTGTGGGAGAGCTCCAGCTTTTAGAATGCATGTAGTAGAAGGCAATGAACAACTGACATAGAAACGAGCATCTGTTTTAGCAGATCAGAACCATTTTAGCAAGCCATTCCCTGTCGCAAAACTAGCACACAAAAACTCAGTTTGGGATTGTTCGTTTACATAGGATCCCATAATAAGTGAACCATCATTCAAAGTTGGAATACAAACGATGAAATAGACCAAGATTAGTCAGACTGGCGCAATAAACGACTTTCATTAAGTAGGTCATTAAGCATGGTGAAAGTGGAAGTGCCATGTGCTCTCCCAATAAGGTGGTCAGCTTATCAAGGCGGAGAAAATTTCTATTGTTAATAATATTGTGCGGGTTTCTCATTTACCTTGTGCCCATTCCCAATCTCAGACACGACGATGACGCGCTGGATTCGTCTCTTCCTGAACCAACACTCATGGACTTCATTCGAAGGATCAATTGTTCGGATCCAAAGTCATACAAAGACCCTCTACTTCAACGTGATATGAAACAGTTTCTCTCGGAAGATGCCATTCTGGAACGAACCAAAAACTGCGACGAGTATTTTAGGCTAATGCCCACCAATGCTTTTCATAATGTCTCCGTCGAAGAATGGAAGTTACGTTTTGGTGTGGCCCATTCACTTCATACCCAAATCGGAATTTTCGAGATGTATCTCGCCCTACACTACCGACCTGTCGATTCCCATTGTATCCACTTGGATCTGAAGGCGAGTGACAAGGTCAAATCGGCAGTACGAAGCTTAGTCCGATGCTACAAGCTAAAGTTTCCCGGAAGTATGTTTATGATCGCGAAGTTGGAAATTCCAGTATATTGGGGGTGGGACTCTGTATTGGAGGCGGATCTAGTCTGTTTGAGGTTGCTCCTGGAACACGATACACGGTGGCAGTATTTCATGAATCCGGCTGGAACCGAGCTCCCACTGGTGTCATACAGAGCCTTCAGACGAAAATTGGTTGAAAATAACCTAAACAACGTTATTCAATTCGAGAGTGACGCTCCTAAACACAGACAAGGTCATCCTTACAAGATGGTTCGCACTGGTACTGGGGAGTTCGATTTCGAATCCTATAACATTCGCCAGTGTGAAAAAGAGCCGTCGCCAATTGAAGCCCATGTGTATAAGGCCTCCAAAAATGTCATTTTAAATAGGACATTCGCACATTTCTTGATTCACCATCCCGTGGCGATCGAATACTACAATTGGATCATAGATACATTTGTCCCGGATGAGCATTTTTACTCTGTTCTAGCCACCTTGGAGATCAAACAACTTGATTCAAATCTTTATGACGTCCAACAAGTTATGACCGACCATAAGTAAGTAACTTGATCTGAAACTTCATTACATTGTTCAGAATATCTGCGAAACTTGGTCTGGACAAACAGTTTACTCATCTGTAACTCTAAATAAAGACCAAGGACATCTTTGACATGGCACATAATACTGACTAACCCTTGCGTCCCTTTAGGATGAAAGATTTTGCCAAAGTTTGCTTTCGAAAGAGTCTTTGGATTTATGACGAGAATGGGATAGGCTGTGCGGGTGAGGTCGTACGATGGATCTGTCATTTGGCCGTCGAAGACCTTCCGAAAGTCCAGAGCAGTGGTTGCATGTACGCTAATAAGTTTGACGTGGCCGTAGACATCTCGGCTGTCATGTGTCAAGTCAAGCAAGTCATGTATCTGACACAAGTGGAAGCCAGGCAGAGCGTGGACGAATATTCTGAGATGGCAAAAAACGGGCCTTGAATTGTATAGCAAGGCACAAGACACAATGCATCAGGCACCCATGGACTCGGTATATTCAGAACTATGTAGTGATATGCTTCACAACTTGCACTCTTTATTGCTGATGTGTTATACGGGAATAGAAAATGTGCACTGATTGTTTGAATACGGTTATTAAGCTATTAGCAACAATGTCTAAAGGATGACTTGGTTTAGGCAGCCATGTATTAGCAAGCCCAGCATACGAGCCGAAATATCACAACTTTTCAATCTTGTTCGACATAAACAAAACACTTCATTTCATTTCTGTGGTCTTTCAACTGCTATCATTTACTCCTGCTTCAAAGTTGTTGACTTCTTGATCCAAAGAGATGAATGCATCGTCAAGTTCTTGGTAGATCTTTAAAGTGTCCATACCAACTAAACTCTCATCACTACTCTCGACAAGTTTGTCTGCTTGACTCCTTGGATCACTTTTAGTCAAGTTTCCTTTCACCTCTTCCTCTTCCTCCCCCTCCCCTTGACTGGTGGAGATCAATTGGAGGGAAGAATCACTTCCCACATCATCTCCAGTCTCACTAGCGTAGCTCGATTGCACAGACTGAAAAGCCGCAACGGTGGGCTCCTTTTTGTCCTTCAGTGAGCCTTCCAGTTTATCACCTTGACTGGCGGAGCCATTTTCGTTTTGCTGGTCCGTTAGTTCCCTCGTGTCATTGCTCAAAAGATTATGGCCATCATTCTTGGGCTTTTCATTTGGTTGGGTTGTGACTAGTTGGGGTTGAGAAAGAAGTGGGCGTGTTGTTTCCGGCTTCCTTTCATGTTGAGGCTCTGACGAGGCTTTTACATCTGTTTTACCGGGGTGTGATGCATCATTTTCCATTGACCGTGTCCAACTGGTCGGCTGGACTTGGAAGTGCAAGTTGCTTGTTGATTGATCATTATCCTCCGCGAGTGGATTGCGGGTCTGGTTCGCTTGTTTCCCCTTCTCTTGTTGATCGACCTCATCAGTTCTCGTTTCTTCGGAGGGCGAGAAATCCTCAACCAGAGGAACAGTGGAGGGAGCCTCGGAAGTCCAGCTACTACTACCCGCCCCACTCGTGGTGCCACCATCCTCCTGCTCGGCCAAGGGGGCCAAGTATGTCGATAGGGTCTGATCCTCTGAGGACTTGATTGTTGGCAAGCTAGAAAACACTGAATTCTTGATTGACTCTGACGGAATCGTGTCGGAGGGAAAATGATCAGCTCTGGTGTTCTCTTGAACTATGGGCTGACTTGAACTAGTTGTCGATGTCATCTCAGGAGATATGCTTGAAGTGATCGGTGGGAGTGGCTGTTGTTGTTGTTGTTGTTGTTGTTGTTGTTGTTGTCGCTGTTGGTGGTGTTGTTGTTGTGGATTCATCATGGTCTTCATACTCTGGCTCGTCTTGTTACGGCCAATGGTTTCGTAATGGGACAAGTCCATTTGCCGATCTGAAGGGTAGGCATAGGGTGGTTTATTTTGCTGCTCGCCGGATTGTAAGTGATTGGCATTACTCGTACTTTGAAGGGAGGTATAAAGGGGTTCTGAGAGTTGAAGATGAGGCGGATGGGAAGCTTGGGACAAAATGGGACCCAAGGGAGTTGGGTGAGAACCCTCGATAAAAGACCTGACAGGAAGACTTTGGTAAAGATGATGATCAGACATGATGGCATGTCGTGAATCTTCATCCGGATATTTTTCATCTGGTAGAACTTGTTTGGTGCGCAAGAAATTCGGATGAAGACTTTGGGGTTGATGGCTGATCTGGTTTTGTAGCTGTTGGTATTGCCAAAGTGCAAGCGCGTCCAAAGTCGTGGTTCCACCCTGCGGCCTGAAGTAATGTGATGGCATTGTTCCCATCGGGTGGTGACCCAAGCTAAAAGACGGTTGCCCTCTGGCCAAAAGCTGGTCGCTCTGATATGAATGGTAGTGATGTGGCAAGGTGTTTGAATGGGGATGATGTCTATAGTTTGGATTGGCAAAAGCCCTCAAGTTTGAAGGATCCATTGGTGGCGATCTTGGAAGACCATAATCAACGGGGTAACGTCCGTTTCCGCCCTCTTCAAGGGCATCCACTATCCGAGGATCAATTCCCAGGAGATCGCGACCACTTCTGGAGACGCAGGAATCGGGAAATGGAACAGAGGAGCCTCGTAGGCAATCTGACATGACACTGCTCAGTGGTCTGGCGGCGGGAGCTCGACTCATCCCCTTTCCTTGATCATTTAAAGATGTAGACCCAATCAAAGGCTTGGTGCGCAACTCAGGCGGGTTAGAGAGCCTAAAAACCAAAGAAATGAAGGTTGGCTTGACTATGAAATGGAATATGGGATGAAATGTGCGCATTTGTGCCACACTCAAGGTTGTGACAAGTCGAAAATGAGAACCAGCTTTCAAGAAACAACCAGCCAGTTGGTGTCTCAAAGACAAAGTCTGCAACAAATGACGACTGGGCTACTGAAGGCTATGAAACTTTGGGAGAGAGAAACATTAGCTCATTGGGCATATTATGAACAGGGGCCGCTCAAACCCACCAGACTCGCTCTCCCGTCTTCCCCTAACTTATAGTTACGCCATTTTGACATGGGCGTGACATTTCAAGCGAAAGTTTCCACGGCCAAGACAAAGTTTTGTGCAAGCAAATAGCTGCTTTTATTGTCACCACATTCAACCCCCAAAAAATGAACTCTGCGCTTTGTCTACCATACAACTTATTTTTCGATAGTACAGCTAGTAAACGTACGTAAAAAGGAATAGTAACCCGTGGCTGCTACAAATGAGAAAATACATCAGTTACCTGTAATCATCAATAATGTTCTCCATGGCCATTCGATAGGAGCCTTGTTGGGATGTAGGTTGGCTACCCGAGCTGACCCGACTTGACTCGCTGGACATGGTTCCGGTAGACGCAACCTTTGAACCTTTGCCCGTGCTACTCAAGCTGTGGTCCGTCAGCAAGTCCGGACGATCAGATATTGTGGAATTGAGGTAAGGATTTAATGATTGTTGAGACGAAGCCGCAATGGAAGTGGTTGGTTGTGGGTTTCGAAATCCGCCCGTGCCCATTCTGATGTGCTTGGGCATTTTGGCCGGCATTGGCCCGACTTTTTTGGCCCCATAGAGAGTTGACGAGCTTCCGTTTCGCTCGTCGGCTTTCATCATCTCGCTCTGTTTGGATTTAATCCGTCTCCGACAGAGGCGAATGAGCAACACAGCCACGGCCATGATTATCAGCACCAAGATCAAGATGACCCCGACTGCTACGGCCACAAAGTACTCAAGTCGGAGCTGCAAGAATAAAAACGAGAGAAAGAAATTCTTTTGAGGAAATTTTCCTCATCAAATGATATATGGACTGAGTTACTTGGGAGACCTTGGAGGTCGTTTGGCTCAAGTTATACGAGTTCTCTTCGCCGTATGAGGTTTCAGTGTCTCTGTTTGCAGGGCCGTCCGCGTGACCGCCTGTTTCCCCCTTGGAGAGAAGGCCTTCATCATTCTGGCTTACGTACGTATTGTATGTGCGTACTCCCTACTCAGCTACACAAGAGCAAACTCATGTCTAGAGATCTGACAGATGAAACGACCCCTTTTCGATCATGAAAGTTTTGGGTGCCTCAGACAGGATAGATTGGACACCACCAACCAAGCAACCAAGCAACCAGCCAGCCAGCTAGACAACCAACTAGAGCCGGAGAATTTGAGATGAGAAGGACAAATGGTTCTTTTTCGATCAAGAGAGCTCATCCAAGACGGATGACCATCTCCTGCAATCCAACTACTGCCTACTCGCAATTTCGCAATTCTACCCTAAGGTGCCCCGAGTTACCCAAACAAACTATAAAACGAGAACTTCAAATTCCAATTTCAGTTTTTTTGAAGATTTTTTCGGTTAAGCAATGTGAATGGATTGATCATCGTGCTTTAGAGATTGTTCAAAGCGCAAACTGGTGGGATAATCAGATAGATTTAACGTATATGAATTAAATGATGAAAATAGAACAGTACCGAACAATGGGAAGCACCATTTTCACAATTTGGGATAACTGTTCAAAGATTTAAGCGACGACCACCCTTGGTAACCCTTTTTAATTTCAAAGAAATATTTTGAAATTCGCTCAGTAAAAACTTGGCAATCGTTTGAATCATAAATGAGACTTAAAATGCACTTCAAACGACCAACAAAAAGAAAGTTGTGCGAGAGTATGCTAAGTTATAAAGTAATTTTACTAATTGCTCCAACTAGATGATATGACCAGATGATTTAGAACATTCTGGCGACATTGTCATCAAAGTGGCCCTGCCACTTACTTTATGATTATTAAGGATGTGCAAAGGATGCAAATGTACGTTTTTTCATGATTGGTCTTTTTTCATTGTTTTATGCCTTTTTTACCTTTTTCACCTTAAATGTATTATCTGCAACTTTTGACAAAGTCCTTTGTACCCATTGCGATTAGAACAAGCATTTCCATTTTGAACGGTCTTAGCCATGCCTTTTTGCATTATCGACAATTTTGAAGGTAGTTTATTTGCATAATTGGCCTCATTGATTTGCACGTTTTGCCCATCCTTAATTCTTATTATCATTTCTAGATAACAAATACCATGGTGAATTAAGAAACGTGATCGCCAGAATTGGGATAGGATTTGTGGTCTACGATATCAACGAAACTTTTCATTGCAATATCTCTGGATCTAATTTCAAGAATGTCATCTACCGTCCAAAGAGAACTCACTATTGTTTGACATTTCAGCTGAAAGGAGAAAAGTCATTTTTTGTAAAAATCATTGCTCATGACTGAGTCATGATAAGCTACTTTGTTGGGATAGGGAGTAAAATGTTCGAAAAAGCTTATCAAATTTGAAATGATGTCAATTCGCATTAAAGTTTTACCAAGCTAAAGTTTTGGCTTTTTCAATGTAGTTTCGAAGGGATAGGTTGTTCAGATTTCGTGTTCCCTTAAGATTCTTGTCTTTCTCTTTTTCCGACCACAATATTTCTGCTTTACGATATGACATAATTTGAAGCCCAAGAACATGTTTCAATTCTCAAACAAACTGTAGAAGCTTGATCAAAAAGATTTCAAGAACCCTATGAAATATTTACACTGGGTTTTGATTTCGTGTTTTTTTTCATGCGGCAATTGCCTTTCCTCATGCATTGTAAGTAACATCAAGAAGTTCAGTGCCTATGCAGCAACCGACTGTTTTGAAATGCTAATTGAGGTCGTATTGAATTCAGAGTGGAAAGAAAAAGGACCTTCTTAAGTTCGCCAAGAAAATGTTGCGACGGTCAGATTGGATGCAGAAACTGAGGATCGGGTCTTTCCATTGACTCACCTGCAATATCTTAGGGGTATCAATGTGATTTGTGACGTGAAGTGTAAAGTTGGACACGCTTCTTGCCGCCTTGTTTTCTGCTTGACAGTGATATGTCCCATTGTCACGGACACTCGTATTGTGAATGAGAAGTTCAGATCGAGTCTCACTCTCAGAAATGATGTCGTGGCGTAAAATGCGATTCGCCAAATTTGACGAGCGCCCATGTCCCACATCGGAAGGTTCCCAAGGTTGGATTGAAGCCGAGGCGTGGTGAGACCATGCATAATTATCTTGCTGGAAAGAAGTGAAGAGGCAGCTTGTTGAAACAGGTCGTGATTGGAAAACTTGTGAATGCAGGATGGAACATAAATTGTTGTTCACAAGGGAAACTTGCGTTGTTAATCTTCAATCCGTTTCACGGTCTTAAGTAGAGTGTCATGAAATTGTTGGAACGGAAAAAAAGCCAATCAGAATTTCCATCCAGATGACCCGGCCACCTCACTCCCATAAAGTTAGCTAATAGAAATATTTTCAAGCATGGATAACTTTATTGGCAAAGGTGCATTACTTGGGTGCATTCGGTCTCTGTGCTATAAAATGTCGGACGCGAGTTGCATCAGCCTCACAAAAACACTGAGGTAAATATATTTACATCTACAGTACATCTGAAAACGGTATTGGACTCGCATGAGCCCATGAGCGCTCAAGCTTATTTCCCTCCATGCTAATAGGTCGCGCACGAATATCACTCTTCTTTTTCCTTCCGTATGGCCAATGCTTTCCCATGTTCCTCGAGCTTATCCTGAGTATCATTATTATGGTGTTGTGTTGTTGTTGTTGTTGCTACTGCTCTTATGATTGTTGTTGTTGTTGTTGTTGTTGTTTAAGGGAGGAAGAAAGATTCCTTCCTTTATTCAGAATGAAGCCAGTTGGACCAATCTTCTTGGAAGGAAGAGCTCCCCGTTGGGCAAATCCAAATACATGGCTCGGAAAAATGTCCAAAAACGAGCTATTTCAAGTGATATAATGTATGGACATGGCCTCTTGAGCAAATTGGAGTGCTTTCCCGAGTCGCACTTTCGAAAGCACCGGAGCCAAGCAAAAGGAAATAACACGAATGAAACGTTCGAAGGCAAATTCTTTTCTGTAATGTCATAACATATATGCCCAAGTTTCAAAACAATCCTTTTTGCAGATTCAACAGGAGTTCGGGCTTTGCTTTACTCTTTCGCCATGGAATATTCGTAGGGCTATTGTCATGTTATTTATGATATCAGAATCAGCCGCACTCCCAAAAGCATTTCAATTCCTTTTTACCACGGAAAATCATTTTCAAATCCAATCTAAGTCTATGGCACAAACACATTGATGCGAAAGTGCAATTGAATAATTCATTCGACCAAGTTATTTCATTGATGTCAATTGTGTGTTTTTTTATGTGGTTTGAGTCTAAAGTTGTGACATGTGGATTTTTCGAAATGTGTGGTTATCTTAGATTTCCTGCACCTTCTCCCCTTTTTGAGTTGGCAATGAGTGAAATGCATGCACAATTCTTCTTTTCCATTCCTCGCTTGTCAAAAAAGTTTCAAGATTTTTTCAACTTGGATTTGTTACGCTTTTGTTTTTGAAGCAAAAACCCAAGAACGTGTCAAAAAGGCGTTCCTAAGCAAAAGCGCAACAGACATCATCGTTAAAGAGAATTTTCCACGGCATAATCAGGAAATGAGGATTATGGAACTACAATAGGTGCATAGGGTTTCATTTCTGTTGCTAAAAGATGGATTGATTCAAGACATTTCTTACTTGTGTCTCTCGCAATATCAATTCGACTCAACAATGTTTTGGTGCTTCATGAACTTACGTGGGCCGTGCGTTCGATTGTTCCTTGTTGGTAGCGAATGGTGGCGTCTTTGATTCGATTGCCATTGAAATACCAAATGATCTCACTCAGTGGATCTGAAGCTACCCGACACACAATCGATACGTTCTTGCCCTGGGGTACGGTCAGGTACATCGAGGTAGGGGAGAGTTGAGGGGCACACGCAAACTCGGCCAAGCTCAAGCTTGGGATGCGAATCCCAATGAGGCGCCGTGGACCGTGGCAAACGGGTTCCACTGGACGAGCGACATTGCTTTGAGTGAGCCAAAGCCGGAAACTTCGTTGATGGCAATCACAGGACCATCTGTAAAGGGGACAATGTGGCTGGTAAGTTCGTGTTGAATCTTAATTTCGTCAAGTCTCTTTGAATAAGGACCAAAAGAGGTCAATTCCAACATGGAACGTTACACATTGCGCAGAAGCAATGAGCCATAATTCAAGGCATACACACACATGGTATAGGCTCTCGAATGTACGATCTGTATGCGAGATGACCCGGTGACTGGGTCTTCTTTGCGTGTCGATCGAGTCTTCTTCAACTACGTACACTCTCGAATGGTGCTAGTCAGGTTGTATTAATGTGTTGCATAATCTCTTTAATCTGGGCCAAATCTCTTCTCCCTCTGTCACCAAGAATGGAAAGACCCTTGGGGTGCAAAGGCAATGTGCCGTCAATCATGGCGATTTTAGGTCACTTGGTGCGTCACTTACACGCTTACTGAATTGGGAACATATCATACCACCACACAGGGTTCGGTTGGGGATAAGAACGTGTCCTACTTAACGAGTGACGTCAAATTAGAAATACTCCTCTTGAAAGGCTTTACTGATTTTATGCCGAGCAAGGATCAAGGGCTATATTTCAACGTATTTCATTAGCTTTCCAACCAACCTGAAAAGAGTCTCATTTTCTCTCGTTGGCTGTTCACGAGAAACCTTTCAAAAGACTACTCACCGATTGTCATGCAAAGTGATCCCTTGGAGCGAGGTCGAGAAATCCCGAGCGTCCAAATTTGAAATTCGATTGGCATGCAAATAAATCCGCTCGAGGTTGCTCAGACCCTCGAAGGCCCCTGATTCCACGACCTGGATCTTGTTCTCGGAGAGGTCCAATTTTTTGAGTGAGGTCAGTTGGCGAAAGGCCTGGGATGGGATCCGTGTGATGGTATTGTGCCGAAGATTCAGTGTCATTAGCGAGGGTGCATCTCCAGCTAAAGCCTCATGAGGGACCTGGAACACGCACAATTTCCGATCAGATCGACTTATGAAATCGGCTTGAAAATCGACGCGTGAGTAAAATACGACATGTCTATGGCTTCCCTGGGCAGAAAATGGGAACTTTTATGTCCCTTCATGAAATTCAAGTACCCTCTACCAGACCACCAATTGGATGGCATTAAAAGTATGCACCAACTTATCTGAGAATAATGTTTCTATCATTTTCAAGAATGCGGTCAAAAATCATCATCCACCCTTTGGATTGTGATCTGAAGAGTGTTTTCTATTTTTCTGAATGCAGGTTGATTACCGCTTTCATCCTACTAAGAGCACCTGTCTTCTGCTCTCGTACTTTTCGAAATTTCGAAAGACGTACAGTACTAATCTTTGTAAGTTTTGACGTTCCCTTGGTAGTTAGGGTATATGGGGACAGATATAAAGGCAAACATATTCTTTAAATCTTTTAAAGATGAAAAGAGGATTCAAAATCTGCTCCACTTGTCTAGATTTTTCTTTAGCTTCTCCTAAGTACATCGCTCACAGAAATGAAAGCCCAGAACCCCAATTGTGGAAACATCAAGCAAGTCGCCCAAAGTGCGAACATTTATATTTCTTGAAGAAATCTGAATTGTGGCAGACATTCTGCATCATAGTGCTTGCCATTCTTTCCCACAAGAAACATTGGGTGAGTGAGAAAAATATGTCATGCAAGTGAATGCCGTTCTCAGCTCTCTTTGTGCTTGAATGATCCAGTATCGTCTTTGAGTGTTTCGCGGCAAATGAGTCGGATCTTTGTTCCAGAGCGGAATGTGGGACAAGAAAAATGTGTTTACAAGTACATGTAAGCAAATCCTGTCCAACTTTGACGCGTTCTATCTCGCACAGGATTTAGAGCATGAATGAGGAGCAATTCTGACGGCCGACAAGATCTTTGTGTTATCAAAGAATAAGCGTTCTCAAAGCCCACAAAATCCATTGAATGAATACACGAGAAGAGAAGAGTAATAATGCATGCATGTCCTTCTCAAGGATCAGTGGACGTGTTTCCAAACCCTTTGAGAAAGACAAATACACTTGAGGGAGGTGTGCAGTAATATGGGTTGACCCTCAAGTAATAAAGTGGGCCCACTACTTTTAGCCTCTTAGAGACCCAAGGGCTTACCTCGGCGAGATTATTGTTGTCCAGATACAGCTCCACGAGGTTGGTCAGTCCTTGGAAAGCATGACGGTGAATTTGGCCCAATCCACAATTTGAGGCCGAAATCTTTTGCAAATTCGTCATTCCAAAGCGAGAGAACTGCCGTTCGTTGAAGAGTGGAATGTGATTACCCGAGATATTTAGTGCTTGAGAAGACACATCCACATCCGTGGGAATGCTCCCAAGACCCTGGTTGGAGCAATCCACCACGCTCTTGCCATCCCTCCAAATGCATTCGCATTTTCGCGGACAAGTTGCAGCAGCAACTCCAACCACCAAATGGGAGATATAGATGCAGATTGCAATGCAAAAGTAGGCTGGCAAATCCCTTCGGGTACTTGAGACGCCCTTGGCTTGACATGCCTGCTCTGTTCGTGGCATGGCCATGTCAATGCTCACAGTTGGAGTTCAAGTTGGACTTTTTCCCAATGGCAAGTGTCATTCTTGGTTAAGGCATGATTGGAAAATCACGTTGGGCTGACACTCGTCTGCATCTTGTATGCACGCATAGTATCATTAAGCCTCGAGCCAAGGTAGTTGTCGTTCACTAGTCCCTTGGGACCCCGAGGCATCGTCCAACTCTCATCCCAATACTCCAAGCAACAGTATCAACCCAACCCTCTGAAGTTGAAGGCGCTGTGGTGGCAAGCCTGGAACAAAAAGAAAAGGAAAAGTTTGTCATCACATCCCAAAAGAGGAGAAAGGCTTTTCTTTGTCGTCGTCGTCGTCGCCATCGTCGTCGTGGTCTTGGTGGTCTTGATGGTTGGGATATTCAAGGCCTCTGGAGAGGTCGGATCCGAATATAAATTGGATAGGTGAGATGGTATTCCCCTTTTCCATGACAATAGACCCTATAAAAGGTACACCGAGGTTGGTTGGATCGAAGTGGGAACATTTCTACACACTGGCAAAAAGCCGTTGAAATCCAGTCCATGCATCAATGAAGAGGGCGCCTCGCGGGAACCCGACCAACTTCCTTTGCGGGGGGGCGAGCGAACTAACTTCGCGTCGTTGCCATCCACAATGGATTCTGAAGAATGGCTCTTTATATAAGTCAGCTCGCTTTTTCTTGCATAAATAGCTTTTCTCGTGGAAAGGGAACGAGATCGAAGTTTCCGTATATTGACACCTTCCAATTTCTCATGACTTTCTTGCAGAACAATTTGCACCAAATCCTCCAACGAAGTTTATTTTCGCCGAAATTGAATATCTAACTTTCTTGTTGACTCGATTTGCTACTGTTCCGTATAAAGTCAAATTAGAATTGATGAGGTTGTTTCATTTGGGACAATTTGGAACGTCATTGTTCCTCTCAAGCGACCAGCCCCATCATTACTAGGTTTTATCGAATACAGAATTAGATTACTACTAGTCAGGATGCTACTGCCGACCGACAAGGGCTTCTATTTTTGGGGTAGAGCATCGACCCAAACAAAACCTGTGTGCCAACTTACTCGAAACCTACTGAGGAGTTGAGCCTATGTGTATGTGTGCGGGTGTGAGCGTTCATGTATGCAAAGTCGTCTTCCTCAGACTATTGTGCATGCTCTACGTGGCTTCTGTTCCTTCCCCCTTCCCTGTTACTATTTTAATATCCTGGATTCGTTGAGTCATGTCATTTAATAAATGCTGGAAAATATTTTCCTCAAACAAACCTGAAAGCTTCTCTCTGTTCCTCCCTGCCATCGTCCCCCTTTGAATGGATTAGTCTGTCCATAGCCGTGAAAGTGTCTCTCTGGAGCGCAAATAGATATCGCTCTGTGCGTCCTCGTCGTCGAGCTCTCTTCTTTGCCGGCCTCTTTGAAGATGAGTGGAGAAAAAAGAAATCTGCGTGATTTATCTTCCCCCTATCTCTTATTGTGGGGTATTATAGCAGGGGGTGCATCTTGCTATGGATAAACACACACGCACATGCATGATCTCTAATCCCTCTATGCCCCCTCGTCTTGCCATTACATTTAAATGTGAATATGGGGCCAAAGGGGAATGGACCCCAGGGGCCAACGCTTTCAGAACAAGACCGATTTCGATCCACCCCAGTGATATGCCGACCACGACATGGGACATGGTGTTAGCAGCTACTCAGTGATGGAAGAAAAAAGTCCAAGGGGTTAGGGCATGATAAATGACCAATCTCTTGTCATCACAATCCACTCGCACCCCCCTCTCCCCCCCGCCCCCTCGAACAAGGAAAGAAATGAATTCTCAACTATGGTCATTTCTCATTTCTCTTTTCGCTCGTTGACTTTGTGCGCTCTTGAAATGGCCGGGGGTAAGAGGTCTTCGGGGACAAAAACAAAATAAGTAGTTGATTCCAAGTTCTGGCAGGTTTTTTTTCTCCTTTCGATGGAAGCCATCTCTTATTCGTACTGATCAAAAAAATTGGGAGGCCAGGGAAGGAGTATGGCAATAAACTTGAAACAAGTCATCTGGGGGTCATCGAGGGCAAAACGAAAAGAGCAACGTTAGTCCTCCTTGATCTGGGATATAAAAATACCTTGCTATCAGTTACAGCCCTGAAAGTGGAGACCTTCAACTCCTGAAGGCACTCCTTTAGTATTGTGTATATGGTATCTGCACTATTATTACTAGTGGCAAGCGACTACTGTGCATGCGTCTTGAGTTATAAAATACTCCTCGTTATTGGGACTTAGATGAAGTTGGCCCAAGCTTACTTGGCCCATAAGATATTGCAATGGGGTGGAAATTCAGCTCTCACATTTTTCAGACTTTTCGTTCAATTCCCTTCAAGAGATTTTCATTCAAACGAGCAGATTGTCGATATCTATTCAAAGGATTCTTTTGTCCCAGGTCTATATTTGGAGAAATGGAAACGAGATGGAGGAGCTAGGGCTTTTTAATCTATGTCTGACCTTCAACTCAACCCGATGTCGAACTCAGGAGAAATTGGTTAACCGTAAGACCCTAAGTGTCCAATCTGCATGAAGAATTCTAAAGCAGGTTAAGTGAGTGGTGAGCAAAAGCTTTTGAGTCCGGATTTGGTACAATGATCGCATTGCCGTTTGTATCCGGTCTCATACAGTATAGCATTACAGATGGGCATTAGCTCTCACAGTGGGCCTCAATAGTGGACGGCACCCTGAGCTGGTTTTTGTGCGCTTCTTTCCGGAAGGTAATTGCTTCTTTTTATGCCCAACATATTCTTCTATTGTTCCTCTTCTATATGGAATGGTGCCATGAAGCAGCTTGTTGAGCTACTCATTTTGGAGTATGTGCGCCGTCCACCTTAATGAAACCCCACCCTTACGTGTACGTACGCTAAACAGAATTGTGGAACACATGTTGTCGATCTTGCAACACGTTTGCCGAAAACATCCCTCTGCACTTGAATGCCAGTAAAGACTCCAATCCAAGGAAAAGAAGCAGTAATAGCCCATACCGATCAAACAAAGTGCAATCTTCATGTCATTAATCTGCTTCTACGCGAAGAAAAGCAAACAAGTTTCAAGAGCCACGTCCGTTTCATGTCAAGCCTCCTTCAAGGTTCCAATTTGGCTGACTTTGCTTAGTTCCATGGACAGAGTTATGCGACGTTGGGATGGAAATGAATCAAATTGGAAAAATTTCTGCAGGGTGCAGTTGAGAATTTTGAACCAGGGCTATAATAACAAGCAAGTAACGGATTTATAGGCATTGTAATCCCATTACCTCTCAAAATGGTGTAATTGTAACAAACAGAATAACTGAAAATCAATCCTTTAGATCCCCAGAGTGGCCTTTATTCTGAAAAAAAGTCAAGGAATCTTGAAGGTTTTGGTGCCATCTTTATAGACATGGCCGAAAGCTGAAATATCAAAATGACTAGCAATAGCATTTGCTTAACCTCTGCCTCTGATTACAGTACGTAAAAACGTATTCCTTAGCTTTCTAGATATTCATAGACGTTTTCTTGTCTTTTGTCAAATTGCTATAATCTCTTTGGAAGCTAAACAATATATGATGCTTTTTTCCACCCTGTTATTGACTTTGTTCAGTAAATTCTAAATACCTTCCTAAATCGGTCAGCATCAATTCAAGCAAAATGTTTTTTTTTTTTGCCTTTTTGCAAACATGTTGAGGTGCGTTTTTTTCAATCCACATTTGACAACTTTCACATTAAACTTATAACAATAACACCAGAGTGAGTCAATTATCCTGAAATATTCGTCGTTATTACTTTAGGAAATGTTACTGTAATCTTTAGTGCGTCATCATATGGCATAAAGAAGAATCCAGCCATAACTAATCGTTCGTATTACGGATTCAAAATTCGGGAAGGTCACGTGTTTTTTAATAATCCTTGTTTCAGGCTTCACCTTTTTCCCTCTTACCCCTCTACATAGGGTTTCTAAAGAAACCGAAGTGAAGAACGCGTATTTCAATCTTGTCGTTTGCAACTGAAGTTTCCTCGCTCACCCACTAGTACTAGGTAACGTGCATGGGCGAGAAGGTGAGTAATTTGAAATTTGCTCGCGTGCAACAACTTTTGCTTTCGTGGTGGGAGTGAGGAATCCCAAATATTTACTGCTTTGTGTCCTTAAGCTGCCAATAAGCGCTCTTTCAGCACCTTGGCCATTCCATGTAGTCGAATAGTATAGCGTTCATGGGTGGACAGAATTAATGACACATAAAGCAGGTACATCGAAGGATGAAGAAGGGTGGGGGAGGCTTTGTAATCGTTGCTTGAATCTGTTTAATCCAGGCTGAACTGGCCGGGAACACAACAACCTTGAACATGATGGACTTACGAAAGCCGAAAGACTTTGAACAGCAAATAAAAGGAGCTCAATTCAGACCTGATGATGAACTCATTTTGTTGTTTTTAGAAATCAAACGGATTGCTACGCCTCAGATGTTTGAAGCTAGTGCTCGACTCGCTCATTCTCAGCCCATTAATGCAGTAGCCGATTGAGTCCTGCAAAATGTTCCAGATCAATGTGAGTTAAACATTGGCCCTCCAATGCTAATGTTAGGGATTCAGTAAATCTTAGTGTAGTGCAGTCTGTACTAAAACAGTGACGAGTCTGTCAAAGCTAGCTAGACCTAAACATACGCACGTATCTGGATAAATCAAGACGGATCGGTTTTTTGTCCGTGTTTTCCCTTGTGGCTCACCTTCTCCAGCTGGCTCGAAAGGGTGATGGGATGAAGTCGGAGCCGATCTGTCGATGGAAAGTGCCAATTAGTCGCTGGAGGTGATGTGGATGAAGGACGACGTCCGTGTACTAAAGTCAACAAATCACTTTTTCCCTCCAAAGACAAGCTTTTCTTGTTTCATTTCTTCGTTTCGTTGCAAGCATGGCTTTCACATCACTCGCAACCTTCATTGCACAAGTTGGTCATCCATCTGAACTCAAAATCTTGAGACCGGCTAATTTCTTTCTCTTTCACTTTGAACGGGTTTCTTCATTGGAAAACTTTCTTTTCTACGAGGAGATGAGTGTGACATGGCGACACGGCGGTGAATGGATGCAACTTCTTCATGTTGTATCTCGATCTTGCATGAGGCCTCGGCGGACTTGCAAATCTCTCCCTACTTCGCACAACCAGCGTCGAGTACTCTTGCCAGCCACCAATTCAGTGGTTCATTAACTAACGAAGAAAAGAATAACTTTTTCTTGTTAGGTTCCCACTTTCAGACAATATTTGGGATTGTGGCGTAACGAAGCAAGTTTTCCGTTGGGTGGTTCAGCAGTATAGGAAATCAACGAAGAATTTTTTCCCGTTTGTTCGTTTCAGCTCGTTTGTGGCCGCTGGGATTGATTTCTTTGATTCTTCTATTTCCTTCGTCCCTTACGTTGGAGCGAGCCTCTCCAACTGTGGGACCGACAAATATTGTTTCCCAGCCTTCTCGCGCTCTCTTTCTCTCTCTCTCTCTCTCTCTCTCTCTCCTGGCAATCTTGCACACTTTCTTTCTCTCTTTCCCCTCTCGAGTCTGTCTGCGAACATAGCGCACGTTGCTCTAAATCGCCCTTTGCTGGCCTTCACTAGACCGGGGTGATTATTCCTCCATCCCCTTTCTTTGGGACAAAACTCCGGCAAGAAAAAAAACCGAGCCAATGAAAGAAAAGATGTTTAAATGAACTGGGACAAAATCAAATGACACTCGCTCAAAAGCTCCTTAAGGTGACAAATCGTCTTGAGAAAATAGAATGCAGAGTTGTTCCACATTCCAAGATTATGCTAAGAATTGCTTTGCTCAATGAAAGGACCGAGAGAGATGAAATATATTACACGGGACACCATTTACAACAACTGCCGGAAACATTTGTGGTGTCTCTCTGGCTTTGCCTCAAAATAATGTTCCCCGTAAACGTCTTGCATACGTAGCTCAGGTTCCACAAAGATTCTCGTCGCCTCAGCCTCCTTCTCAAATGAGTATCTCTCCACTAGGAGTTAGTGAGAACTAGAGCAAAGAACGAGCAAGTGTAGCGATGCATTAGCAATCGGGCCAATCTTTCAGAATTTGACTTCCTGATTGGGTGACAAGATACGGGGATTGATTCCATTTCCTACTTTTCTCGGTTAAGTTTCAGTCAGTCAGCCGGCAATGCTGTCAGTGCAAGAGGAGCAAACCAGAGCCGGAGAAAGACGTCCTTCAGGATTCGAGGCCATTTTCGTACTCATCTTAGTCGTTCTCTTCAACTAGGGGAAGGAAAGAGATGGAATGATGGAAGGAAGCAAGGCCCATGGAGGATGGTAATGGTTCAAGGGTGAGACAAGCAAATGATGGGTGCTGAGAAGACCGTTCAACGCACATTTGCTTCTTACTGTTCTTTCCTTGAGAACACTCATCCATGTTATCAAAACAGCTTACCAGCAATGATATCATCATAGAACAAAGACTACAAGGTCACGCCTACCAAGAACCACCACCATCATCCTACTGTACGACCAATCCAAATGGATTCCGAGCCAAAATGACCTTAAGTGTATGTATGCATTCACATATCGCACACGAGAATGAAGGATGTGATTATCCACGTCTTCGATCCATTTCGCGAGATGGAACGGCGTCATTAAGTGCCAAAGGCGAAACGGGACAATCATTTATTTCACAGAGAAATTGGAACACAAATCGACTATGGACTGATGACCTACTTTTGTGACTCCAACACAAGATGACCGCCCATTCAATGGTTGGACATATACGATTATATTTATAAGAGCATCTTCATACTTTTGTGACATTCTTATCGCTCCTATAATTATCTACTCTAGTAGTTCCAGCAACTCCAACATCTCACATCGCTCTTTCAAAGGCAATAGTCTGATTGTACGTACAGCTCATATCGCCCAATGCACTCTGATGGCATTGGTGTCGAAAATGAAGTTGATTGTTGGACTCATATTGCATTAAGTTCTAACAAAGGTCACTAAATCCAGGACTCAGTTGGAATAGAACGTGATCCACTTTTGGATTGCCTTGTGATGGGATTGCTATCAGTTGATACAGTCCAACTCAAAGATAGTTGAGCTTAGAAATCCAATTCGGGATGAATTGAAGACCTTCGCCTCGCTCGTTTCCCCCTCTCATGTAAATACCAATGCTCGATATTCGTCCCGACCGAGTTTTTTGAGTATACATTTCGCAGAGCAGATACAAAGAATAGGATGAAAAAGTTGTTATTAAATCTTCTTTTGGAATTATAACCAACCATCCCAAGCTAAATTTGTGGCAAATTGAAAGAAATGTCATCTCTGGGTAACCCTCTTGGGACCATTTGTGGATCCTCGGCGATGACCAATAGACAAGAAGTTTGCGCTAGAAGACCCTTGGGCCCTTTTCGGTTGGGAGCTCCGTATTGTCCCAAGATGCAATCACAGAAATTACTTTCATTTGGTGGTCACGGCCAAGTGGATGGAACATCATGGTCAAGCAAGTCAGTGGCTTCCTCGCTTGGCTGAGTCACGGTTTGGGTGAGCCCTTTTGCTTGGGTTAGTTCTGAAAATATGAGCTTAAGGACCATGTGTACGTGTGTGTACGTACTCAAGGGCCAAAGACAGTATGGGGAAGTTGTTCCACATCCAGGTTTACTCAACCGTTTGTCCCATTTTCTTCCAAATATTGACGATCACCAAGGCCAAGTGAGTTTCACTTAGTCCAACCAATCGGCGCATCCATTGGGAAGAAAACTACATATATCGGTGACACCTCCCAGACAATGACTTTCAAGGCGACATCATGATGCTGATGACAAATTTAAAAATTATGATGAAAGAAAGAGACTAAATGAAAATTGGATTCCAGGCCCCAGGTTCGAACAAATAGCCACGCAAGCTCTAAACAGACTATATGAGAAAATGGAATAAACAATTTTAAAACACGACTTTAAAACCACATCTGAAAAATATGGACCCGTTACATGGGAAAAAGTC
Organism: Tigriopus californicus; assembly: GCF_007210705.1. Classification (NCBI taxonomy): domain Eukaryota; kingdom Metazoa; phylum Arthropoda; class Copepoda; order Harpacticoida; family Harpacticidae; genus Tigriopus; species Tigriopus californicus. Next base: position 6,052,317 of record NC_081442.1, read on the forward strand.
AGATTTGGATTTATCGTTGAATAAATACCTCTGGCTAGACAAGGCCTGCACGAGGCGCAATTTGCATTCACAAAATAGTCGATCCCACTCTTTGTGAGAGGCTAAAAGGAGCTAGAGACGACCACTCAAGTTGCAAGATGGTTCCTGCTTTGTTCCCGGATCCTTGAAAATGGAGGATGAATGGTTCGTTCCGTCCGTCGAGGTTTAGTAATAACCTGAGTCGCTCCGTTCCATTTCAACCCATCTCCTTCCCCCTCCTCTTGAATTCAATGGGTTTGTGGTGGCACACACAATTAATTTTGATATTCAATATTAAAGGAACGAGCTTACTAGGACGCCGTCCTCCCCTCGGCCTCTTCTTGACTCGAGCGAAAGTTGCCCATCCTCGTCCGAGCGAAGTGTCGAGGCTGCCAATATGGGGGTTCCACTGCTGGCCTCCTTTCCGTTCCGTTGGAAGCAATAGATCCAGATTTCAGACTCCAGACCGCGAACACGGGATAGAATTGAAGACGAGAGAATTTTCTAGTGGCAAGGACGCATAAATCTGCTTTAATGAAGTGATGCTTCAAAAAAAGATTTATGCTGATGGAGCTCCAAATCTCTCGCAAAGTGAAAGTGCGTCTACAAAAATTCCAACTATATATCCGAGAGATCGTCAGTTACGACCGTTCAACAGCCTCAGCAATCGTCGCTATGTATATATATGCATTATATCAACAAGCTTTGTGTAATATTGTCAGATGGGGTGGTCTCCTCGAAACTTTTACTTGAAGTCACTTCGACTCTACATCTTGAATTGTAATAACTTTCATCAACAAGACGAAGTGCCACGAAATAATTTTCCGTCGTGCCTTTGTTTTGGGAAAGTTGATGAAAATTACTTTTCTCTTTCTCTTTTAGCTTTGTGATTTTAGAAACCGCAGTTCTTAACACGAACCATTTTCGGTTCTAATGTAGAGCTCAGGTCTAGCAGTGGTACATTATATCACAGGGTTATCCCAGAGGAGAGTCCCAAGTTAAAGAAGCAATTGTTTTTAATCTATTCGCCAAAAGAGTATCTTTCTCTCCCCAACGTGGCGTGTAAAAAAGGATTTTGGACGTATGCATCGATTGATGCCCATCATTATGAAAGCAAAATCGTTATTTCTGGTATGATGCTCCACCTCGGGTACGGAAATTCTTTATATTTTTGGAAAATAATGTGTCCCCTAGTGCTCTGCATTCCAAATACAGGGCCCAAGTGTCCCCCATGACCATAAAGCACATTCATTTGTCCAATCAGTCAAAAAGAGCACTTTGAAATTCAAGGGAGGCTTGTATCCGACAACACTACATAAATCAATTTTAGCCACGGAATTGTTCCTCCAGCGGAGAAATCTACCTACATGTTACGTCAAACAAATTGTACTTAGCGAGGACTTCGGTTGGGTCGCTAATCCATTTTCCACTACTGCCAAGTCTGCACTGGCTCCAATAGCTTTAATCCCCACCCCACAGAATATTCAGTGAATGGTGTTAAAATGCTTCCGGCTTGGCTTGTTCCCTTTTTAACCCTCCATGGGGGTGGTTTGGTCATGTTGTACATAGTTACCCGTTGTTCAATGCACTCTCCGAAGCTCTTTTTGCCCTTCTCCTTCCTTCTTTCTAAACGAAACTCTTTCACCACTTCCTTGGAGGGATGGAACGATTAGCATTCGTTGGCGTCTTCATAGGGAACGAAAAAAGAATTCCTAGATCCATCCATTGGCGAGGTTGCTGAGGATTGCCACCCTTCGGAGGCAAGAAACGAGTTTCTGACATGAATTGGCTCACTTTGGGGTCTCATTAGCATTTTGCACATGAATGCTTAGAGTCACTCACTCCCACGAGGGTACTGGAACCACTGGAACCACTGGAACCCATCAACCTATCAACATTCAATGGACAAATCGCGGCAAGGAACACATTTTTTGAACCAAATAGGTTAAAATTAGCTTGGAACGTGTCCAGTATCCTAATGTTAGTAGTAGACGGTATTCGTACGTCGCCTGACTTTGGTGTCACATGGCTCTAGACACTTGACTCACTCCTCTTCAGATGTCCATCGAAACATGAAGAGTCCATTTGTTGAGGATTTTCACCGCTCACTGGCGGCGAATTCACATGTATTTGGGTCAATTACCGTTCATGTTCATGTTCACATGCTTGTTCCTTTACCAAGGAGCTTTGCATCGCTGCCAATGCTCGCTCTTTCGACTAAGAAGATGGCCTCAAATGGGTCCGTACCATCTCTGATCCTTTACATTTCAGCTCAATGTGCAAGTGTACTTTATTTTTGTACGTTCGAGTATGGAGACGAGTCTGGTGGATAAATGCTGTTTTTGGGACCGGTTTAATTGGATGTAATGCGGGTCGTACTAAAAATTGTGACCAACTGTGGGCCTCCACTCTCCACTATCAGCTTTCTCAACCAACAAGGGTATGCGTACAGCTTGAGTAGATACCGTTCTCGGGGTTCTTTCAGGCGAAAGTTTGTGTTTTTATTTCACTGATTTCCTCCCAAAAAGCCCAAGGGAAGTTCTCGATCTGGAGAGAAAGGAGGGTGGAGGAAATCCAGGAGGAACTTTTGGCACCCCACCCAATCCCCCCAGAGTCCATAATGTACAGAAATTGGCCTCAATGAGGTTCGAGCCTTTTTGGTTGTATCGGCGTAACAGTTGGCCATAAAAAGAACCCGATGAAACAGAATAAGTCTCCAATATCCCTTCCTTTACCATACTTACACGAGTCAGTCCCCGGAGAACAGAACTCTTACGGGAGGGATAGCAACTGGAGAATGACAGACGACACACACTATGTGTAACTGACTAAAGTGACTGACTTTCTGACAGAGTTAGGAAGTGTTTTGAGAAATGGAGAAGTCCTCGAAGAGGCATTTGAATTTTCTTTTATACAAATCCTTCGAGTCGTAAGCTGACGCCTTAAGTTTGCATTTTACATTTCTCTTGACGTGACTGGAATACCCCGCAGTCACGCTGGACTATTCTAAGAATCCTGCCTTTGGCCCCATGATCACTATGAGAGTCATTGTAATACACTACTTTATGAGAATACTCCATACGGTCGCAATCATCATCCAAGGAATACCAAATAGAACTGGAAGTAGATTTCCATGGAAATGAACTTGATGACACCCGCTAGTGTTTGTGTTACAAATTCATCTACGTAAGAAGCTCTGTATCGTGTTGTGGAAGGCATGTCGTGAAAAAGACCTTCGCCACGCTTCCCTTTGAATATGTTATAGCCACTGATGCTTGTACTAGAGTTACAGCCAATGACCATTTGATGAAAGCATGGTCTTTCCTTTCCTGGCATCTAATATCAAGGAAATGCAAGAGCTCCAATCAGACACCAACCAACACGATTGACGCACACCAAAGGCAAAGGAGGCAATTCTTTCCTCTCAATTGGTGTACGCATGTAACTAACATCATTATCTCAAGTGACCAGGGCCTCTCTCAACGAATCATCGTGTTTCTTCTAGATGATAGATGAAGGCTATGGCCTTAAATGCTGGGACTGATCTAGTCTTGTACCTGCGGGAGCAGTCCACAGTGTGCGCACTGTGGAACTCCATGATTGGTATCGAACATCACCAACTTCTTTTTCCGGAAGTTTTGATCCCAGCCGTAGGATTGGACGTAATGAAGTTGTTAGGAGATGCTAATGAGGCCAACATTCATCCGTAGTATTTGGATCTATCACAAATACCCACCCACACAACCAGGCAAACATCCTCACATCTACATACTACAGTCAACGAGAAGTCATCAGCACTTACCTAGAATAAATAGGAATGCAAGAATTAGATGAGACAAGGATAAGGATCAAGGTCAATGGGTGTAATTCGTTAGGGTCGGCTCAGAGCAAAAATGAGGTCAGGACTGGCTTTCCTGATATTGACAAATATCCGACTTGAGCTCGTGTACCATTCTGGCCGCGAAAACCAACTCGTGGAGCCCAAGCGAAGTTTGTCCAATAAAAGCATGTCTTTTGCTGAAGAAGTAATATCAGATTTTTTCGGTTGTGTGAGTTAACTGCACATGGCTTTTAGTGCCCGTCGAAAGTTGATCAACCAATGACCCAGTTTCATGGATCAACCTGAAAAACGGCAGAGGTTCCAGCTAAAGTTGTACTAACCCGTCCTGAGAGACGAAAGAGGCTTTTCTAACAATAAACTCTTACAAGTTGCATGCTCGGAGTGAATTCCCCACCCACGTAAAAAGAGCGATTGGATGTGTTTCTCGTGGATATTTTATGGACACTCTGGCCAAACGTGCCAACCATTGTGGACTCGTTCCATACCTGGCTGGCTCTGGATAAAAGGATCGATCGAATGGCCCCACAGAGGTCATCGCTGCTTATCACGCATGATTTCATTTCCAGATTGAAATGGGGCCAAAATTCCAAGGCTGCACACTCCAAAGTAGGGAATTCCGAGCACCAAGAGCCCTTCGCTCCATCGTAACGTTTGGTATACGAAGTACTCACTCAGTGTGCAGATAAATGTGTAATGTCAGGCATGCACTAGCGGCCAATTGACGAAGCTCCCACTGGAGATCATTAATGATCATATCTTCTGGTCCGTCAGCTCGCCTCAATGACGACGTCTGTCAGCCCGACCAAACCATAAAAGATGGTTAGAAACTCACGTGGAACGAGTACTTTCCACATTTACAGCCTTGTGCTCTCATAAAGAGCTACTTGTGTCATGCTCATATTGCAAATTAGATAAATGGTCCCCATCTTGTACTACTTTACTACCCTCTATACCCCTCGAACAAGGTCAGTTAGGCGTGCCAAGGACAAATCCCTCGATCCCCCATTGTTCCACATGCCAAACTGAATACTTGCACGCAATAATGAGCAGCAGTAAGTTGGGTGCACATTTTGACATGACACATTCATGATGATGATGATGATGATTCGATGCACTCCATCAAATCAAATCTTGTACCTTTGAACAGACTGGAACAAATACCAGACTTATCATCATATCTCAAGCTCAAAAGTATCATTCGAGCTCCAGCCGGCAAAGTAAAGTTCACGTCTTTTTCTCACTCCTCTTGATTCCGATAGTTGGGACCATGGACACCCAAGAGAAGTGCTGCACGATGCATATACGTGAGGTCGGTCGTAGAAAGTTGCCGAATCCCGCAAAAAGGGGAACATTTCTCTCCAAAAGTTAGTCGTTCTTGCCCTGAAGCATCTCTGAGAGAGAGAGAAAGAGAGAGAGAGAAAGACCTCGGAGAGTGCAGAGTCTCTTCGTGTAGGAAACTTACGTAGTGCGTAGTACGTCATTGTTGTATTGTGCTGTGTTCGGAGCAAAAAAAGTGAACGGGCTCAAACGGAATAGAAAAAAGCGCCCTGAAACCAACGAGACCGAAAATGGAAAAGACCTTTGCCATTGGCACATAAGACCTAGTCTCTTTAAGCCAAGTTTATCCACTTTCTTTCTTCCTAAGGCGCAAAATGTTTCACTTGATCGTCTGGATATCCACCTACAATCGTTCGTGTACGAGGTGGGGCGTGGTGGTACTGTTGGTGGGTGGGTGAAGTTTATCGTGAAGGTCAATGCAAATTTTCCTGCCGCTATGACTGTGGCTCAAGTGGAACAAAGGAATTCGTTCGAGCCTTGTAACTGCGGCATGGCAATGTTATTCCGTTCCCAGTTCCATGCGTGCAATCAGGAAGATGTGATTGAGGAGAAGCACAATCATATCTGAGAAGGGCCTGCTTGGCGCCCATCAAAGGGAAATGGTGGACTGCGACCCGAATTTATGATGGACAACGGTAAAAAGTCGCCTCCGTTGTCCTCGCTTGACAAGGCACAAAATATGGAGGACATTTTTATCAATTCAGGTTGTACTTCTTTTTGGGTCAAAGATACCTCGAGCATTCCGGTCTTTTGTGACGACACAAGCACACTGTAGAGGACAGCCAGTTGATCCAGCTAACCCTAATATCTGTTCTATTTTATCTTTCCAGGGTCGGGATGAGCGAGCCCTTGAGAAAGGTATTTCCTTAATAAAAAAAGGCAAGAGTTCAGAGAAAGCTTTAGAGCTTTTATTTTCATTTGCCCGGGGATACCCGAGGAAATAACAACGACAGTCATAATTTAAGCATTGTCATGCAGTGGTGGACAAAGCTGGTCTGCGCTTAGATTTGCTTAGATTTTCCTCTGTCATCTTATCCGTCTCGTGTGTGCTTGTGTGTATTCCTCAATGTGGTCTGGAACCCACGATGGTTGGGTTTCCCCATACTGCATGCATCAAGCAAAACCCGTGTTAGCCACCTTATTTATAGTTGATTAGATTAATTGTGCATAACTCTAGAAAGTGCATTCAAAGTTAAAAAACTGATGTTGTACAATGCGAGTGTAAGACTTCAATTCTTGTGATTTTTTGGCAATGGTTAATATGTTCCATTGTGGCTTCAAGGTTCGAGAAAGTCCAAGAGTGGTCGTGTGCTGAAAACGAAAGTTGCAAAATGAGAGGTTGCGCAGTCTGGTTATCTATACATTTCGACAAAAAGAGTCGGAAACTTGCGACTATTTATGACAAGACGAAGTAGATGGGTTCGCTGGTCCTGAGTTTGTGTCATTTCAAGTGTCAAAATGCATTTCGAATTTCTGACAAATGACTGATTTTCCTCAACAGGAACTATTTTATCACTCTTCAACCGGAGGTGCGTCTTCCGTTGGACTTTTTTCTTCGTCTTCTGTGGTTACGATTGGATTTTGAATTATTCTCGCTCCTCTCTTCCCTTCCCCTGTTTCTAAAAGGCTCGTTGTGTATGTGGAAGAAGATGATATATTAGAATATTTTACCTTCCGTTCACACCTTATTTGCGGATCGCATTTGCCTACTACGTACTACGTACTCGTGCCAACCTCTACTACTTCGAAAACGACTACTGTATGTAGGTACGTACCACTCCAAGAACTGTTGGAATATGCCTCCTCCTCCTCCTTCAATGATATGTGCCATATTTCAGTCATACCCGTGCACACACGTGGCTAGTGGGCCTGAAAGAGGAGGTGAAGAAGGAAAATGCACCTCTTCGGAAGGAATAATAGCTTAGTCTAAGATTCAGAGAAGAAGCCAAGAGAAGAAGAATGGGAAGAATTGATAAATGATTGCTTAGCGAAGAATTCTAGCATCGTACGTGACAATCGACATTCCTGTTCTTACAAGAATGTTCTATTCCAGAGAAAATCATCAAGCCTTGCCTGAGTTAGTGCATTGTACACCACTTGGCCTTTGAAGAAATGCTTCAAGCGGATGAAAGTTTCCTACCCCTTTCGACAATTGTTTGAGTCATTCGATATTACTGCACCTCTTGAAAGTCTACCAACGTCTCCTCAATCTACCTTGGATGAATCTGACTACCAGAATGGTGGTATGAAAGATGCGAATATATTATGGATGTCTGTGCAGATTGTGCAGACCATGGGTTAATTAATCAAATCAAAAGACTCGGTGATACTCCTGACGCAATTTCTAACGTCCGTGTCATCCTTGACTATAAGGTCACTCGCAGCGACTTGTTCTACGAATGTAAAGGAATAAAAGGAGAGAGAGAAAGAAAGAATGAAGAGACGAGAGATTGAGATTTCAAGCATGCGTCAATTGTGAGTGTGGATGAGCATAAAAGTGTCTCTGTTTCTTCTGCAATTCCCTCCGAGAGGCATGAGAGCCGAAAGCGAACGAAGTAGCTTCTTCAATAATGACCGAGTCATGGTTTCGAAGGGAGCCGGAGACGAACAGGACGACTTGTATTCCGTTTAGAGACCCGCCAACAATTAACGATTTCCCTGGCAGCTCGCTCGTTGGCTTGAGCCTTGTACGTACACTTGGCTCTCAAATTGAAATGCACGATAAATCTTGGGTCGCACATCAAAATTCTAGTGGCACGACCGTGTCTATTTCTCCTCCTCGCACTCACTTTTTTCCATCTACAATTCTATATACTCCTTACACAGTGGAGGAGTCCTGCAGTGTTAGTGTAGCCTGTGGGTCGCCGCAGAGGGATGCCATTCTGTCGTTAAACAAGGCCCGTCCATCCTTTCGAGGATTTGACATTCGCCATTAAATTCATTAGGCAGAAGAAGCAATTAATTGGTGATAAATTGAGTGGAAGAATCGAGATGACGACGAGGACGAGGACGATGATGAAGATAATGATGGCGATGGGGAGGACGACAGGGCTTCTGGTTTTTCTACCTACGTGATAAAAATGACGATGATGATGACGACGATGATAATGATGATGAAGACGTTGATCATTTTTATCAGTCCATCGCCAAGATAATTTTCTCATGAACCTGCCACTGGTCGTTCCTTGTACCTGCAATTGTCTGCTTGAACAAGCCTCCTTCTATTCATGGTGGCTGGTGCGAGACAAACCAGAATGGTTTTGCTATTTATGCGTGAGGTGGTGTTCTTAATCCACTGATGGAATCATACCATCCTTGACCGTCCAACACATCACGGAATATGGCAGAGTCGGTGGGAGGCCTATTGATTGCCTGCAGGCCAAAGCCAATTACTATTTTCGCTCCGAGGAACGACGGATCAAAACCAGAGCGAGCACCACATTTTCCCACGACCTTCAAGTTATTTTGTACAGTGAATGACGAAGTCAGTGGCAAATGACTTTCCCTATGAGGTATGATTACGAAAATGAAGGACATGCAAATTATTTGATTCACGGCCCGGGGAGGAAATCAAATGACCTACGTCGTCCTAAAGAGGTCTGCTATGAATTTGAATTTGAATATCAAACCGTTTAAGCGTTACAACGAGTCCATTATAATGAGCAGTACTTAATTGATTGTCAATAATAAAGTAGTTCTCATTCATCTTGTATTCAAACCAGTTTTTGGACTTGATATGTTGAACTTTCGTGTGATTTTTTTTCCTCGATCTTCAAAAATTAAGGTTTCCAGCGTTGGCATGATTTGGCATTGATATTGGTGATTCCATTTCCGTTTTTCGAATCACCAAATTCGTCAATTCTAGGGTAAGAAACCCTGGTCAGATGACAACTGGTAGTGTTTGGATCAGCCGGTCCAATTTGTATAGGGTGTGACGAGAATGTAAATCCCCATGCTGGATTTTAGGGCCAAACTTTTTGCAAATGAGCAAATTTAAATGGAAACAGATTTTTGTGCACACCTTATTTTGGCTCAATCTGATATAAGGTTTAATTCAGTTTGATATCAGCTTCTGTCGTGTTCATTCTCAATGTACTTGAAAAATGGTCCAATCACAAAGCCAACGCTTTTGTTCTTAAATCTAGACGGTGAATCTGGGACCAACAGGGATGGGCTTAAATACAGTCTTAGGTTTAAACCAAAAGCCAATGCGAAGGACTCACCAAAACATTTATCTTGATTTCTTAAAATTTCTCCTAATTATGTCCCTATGATATTTCTGCACCCGTTGAATTATTCATCGAAGAACTATGTTATTGATGATCAATAACATGACATCATTCCCAACCCTATCCAAGCAAGCTTATCGATGCTCTCTGAGAAAAAGAGGTCACATCGAAGGAAAAGCCATTTGCTTTCAACCTTGAGGCCATTTTCGCATCCTAATGCCATATCCGTTGTGCCCTTTCCTTGGTGATCCAAAGAAACACCCGAAACTTCGACCGGGCCACTTTTGAAGTCGCCAGAAGCCAGAGAGAGAGCCAGCAAAATTGGCCTGGTAAGAAGAAGGTAGAAAAAGTCACTAATCAAGACGGTGATTTCGGAGATTTCGATCCCTCGCTAAGGCGCTATAAAGGGGTGTGGCACTCGTTGAGAAAAACAGCAACTCTTAGTTGGCACTACTCCTCAATCAGTTAAATGAAGCTATTAGCGTCTCGTGTCAGTTTTTGACCGAGGATAGTGTCATTAGGTTACTATTGTAAATCATGACTTCTCAAGATACCAGCTCTATCCCCTTAATCGTTGTTTATCGTAACCTTTGGCAATTTGGAGAAGCTTTTCGACAAATCGGAAGCGACTCTGCTCACAGGAGCAAATTATTCGCGATGAGAAAATCATACTTGTTCTCAATTCCCCTTCCCTCTCCTTTATCAACAATATCAGGCAAGTATTTAGCTACCAGCGACACGACGTAGCACAGATATCTGGTACGATTAACCTCAAGGACGCGAAACCGACGCAAATTAAATCGCAATTTGTCACCCCCGAAAACCTGTCCCAGGAAATTGTTCAAGATAAAAACTGTCACCCTGATTACCAGCGTGGCTCGCTTGCCACCCCGAACAGTAGAGTCGGTTGCATACCGTAGTGGCAATCTGAGAACAAGCGGAAAACCGTCGTTTGATAATCGCCCGGGGCAAATGGAAGTCATGATGCCGGCCAAGGACAGAGGTAGGGCCTGGATGTAAAGGCATGAGTAAATTTCATGTTTAGAGGGTTTTCCAAATAGAACTAGTTTGAACTGAAAATTTGGCTCAATTTCAATATTTGTCATAAGCATTGCGAAAAAATTGGTTAGAGAAAAGTACTAAACATGTGCTGCTTTTATTCCTTTCCAGAAATGACCTGCAGTTAGAAAATATGTATTTCCATTTTTCTTTTACAATGGGATTTTTAATTGCTGGCTTAATCTTGATATCTCTTTAATGACATTTTTCTTAACAAATCACTACAATAAGCAAGATTGTGTGGAATGTGTGCAGATATCCACAACACACCCATCCATTTCCAGAGGGTTTCATTTTGTTATGAACACTCTATTCGCGTTTATTACGAGTAAACTGTTTCAAATCTGGGGCTTAAGTAAGCACGTTTCTCGTGATATTGTTCGGAACCTGAGGCCTGGAGTCTAAGTCAAGCCATTTTCGCAAATGATTTGTGCCAGAGTGCATTTGTGCCTATGAACGAGAAATTGAACGGGATCTTAGGAATGAAAATATGTCTCAGCAAATTCTTGTCAACTGAGGGGGGGAGGGGCTCAAGGTCAAGGAGTTGTACCCCAGGACAACTTGGTCCACACAGAATTGAGGAGTTTTCCAGCAACCTTTGGGTCTTATACTTAGGGGGAGAAATATTGAGCCATAAAAAGTCAAAATATTTGGTCGTAAAATCCATCTCTTTCGGAAGTTCCTCTCCAAACAAGGAGTGAATGAGAGAAGAGAGAAGAAACACTCTCTTAGCGAGAGAGACAGTGTAAGGAAGAGTTTGTATGAGAGAGAGAGAGAAAGGGAAAAGTGTAGATAAAGACTAAAGGCTCTTATTTTAAATATTCCATTTTCTATCTCAACCAGGCATTCATGCAATCCAGCGGTGAAAAGAAACGAAGCTACTTTACTTGATACTCTTAGGGATGTGTTAAGGTGGAGGTTGAAACTCTGGAGAATGGTCAAAATGATCACAAAGGTCCCTCACACAAGTTTGAATTCCTATATTTGACCAAATGCGTAATGCATTTACCTAAAAATAGCCAGCCACTTTGATAGACTGCGAATAGAAATGGAAGCATCAACTTCATTATTCGCAAGGCTAAATGTCCGCAGTTGTTGTGGAAAAGCTAATAACTGAAAGATAATATCTTTAAATTGGAAGAAGAGTAGATTGTATATAAGTGCTCCATGTAAGTGCAAATTAATTGATTAGTTCCAAACAACAGATGTGGGGTGATTCAGGCACATCAAACGAATACCCTCATACACTAAATTCGTGCCAAGATCAAGCAATTGGGAACGAATCCTCGGAGTGGAACGTTTGATGAAAGTAAATGACCCTCCAAATAAAGAAGTAATAGGACCTTTTGAAGTCACGAAATCTACAGAGGATAAGCCGGTTGTCACTCTGATTTGTAGAGGTACAAAGGGGGGAGGGGGGGTTGTTTCATAGATGTTCTCGCATCCCTCACGTATGTACGTAAATTCACATTTTTTCCGCTGAAGTCTGTTGACAGCCCTGGATCGACCAACTTCAAGCACTTCAGCCCCAAATGGGGTTGAAAAAACAGCCAGATTCACGCTTTCTATGCATAGGAATGACTTCGTTAACTTTAAGAAGAGGTAAAAAGGGGTGACTGGATCCAGCATATCGGAAATAACAGGGGGATGGGAAAAGGGGAAAAGATGATTTTGGAATCTATTCCACGAACTCAATTGCACGGGTGAATGGTCGAGTCCATTAAGGGGCTTTTTTTCCTTCCACTCTCGAACCTGACGCCTATCGTTCGAAGTCAGAATAGAATTCGGTTTGAAAATTCCAATGAGTCGTCGTGCTCCCATTATGAACCATTGCCCTCCCTAAACAAGTAAACTACTCATGGACTTGACGTACAATGTACATATAGAATTTGGACTGCAATTCCACAATCATTAAGATTGAGTGCCTCATGTTTTATGGTAATTACGAGCCTCTCTGAGGCTTCACTCCAGGTTCGTCTTATAGCCGAGACATAAGTACAGAGTACTTAGGACCAACACACTCGTTCAGACCACGAGAGGAATCCTGGCGCATCATTCCAGTGAAGGTCCATCTTCTGGAACGGCCAAGCTACCCATCAAGCGACGATTTCCTGCCCTTTTCTATCAGCAGTTTACTTTTATGGCATTCGATTCAATTAAAAGAGATGGGTTTCGTTTTCAATACCAACGATATCAAAGTCATCCCAATCGCCACAACCAAGGTTCTCTCCTCCATTGTAGATACGTACAGGAGGTCGTACGTACGCAGAGCCTCACTACTCACAGTACTGCGTTCATAAGGCCTAGGGAGCATGTAGTACGAGTACCAACGACAATGACGGGACCGACCACGTCTACCTCTTCTACTACCAGCACCATCATCAAACATCTTACAAATCCGGCAGAAATGAATTGAATTGCATTCATTCACTCGGAAGGAAGGGGCAAACATATCTTCAATCGAAGTTTTTCCTTGAAAAATCTGCCCTGAGGAGCTTGTGTATAGTTGCAGTAACAGAGTTACACACACTCACCAACTCGAACATGCAGTCTACAAGTGGAAATGGCAAAATCTTTTTTTCCCGAAATAGGGACGAAATTATGATTTGAACGAATTCATTCATCCTTTGTGACTGCCTTGCTTTTCGGCACCCATTCATGGACTAGTTTCACAAGAAGGACGAAAAAAGAATTCTTGTTTCATGGATTGGAAGCTTGCGAAACTCTAGGCCAAATTGCATTGGGAATCAATGATAAACCTTCCAAAAACAGTCACATCAATCTTTGTCGAATAAAAACACCTTTCGAGGATGAGTGTGCGTGTATGCGTCAATATCCATTCCAGATCTTCCATTACAATTACATTAACTTACAATTTGGATGTCGAGTGCCAAAACGAATTCAGACCATGACAAAACTTCTGGCAAGATGATTGTGATGATTCGCGTATTTAACTGGGAAAGCTGAATTGGGAACGGTAACATCGCTCGAGACATACTTACTATGTGCGTACAAACATCCAAAGGCGTTTGAGATTTTCCAGAGGCCCGATCCTTTCAATATAGTAAGGCACAGACAGGCACATTATGTGCTACATATATAGGAACGTATAGTACACTACCGTGCTTGTGCACTGGTAAAGAAGATAGTGCGTCTGCTCCCTCCAGGACCATGTCATTTTATGTCGTTTCATGAAGTTCATTGAATGCAATGTGAGCCACCTTGGATCGATCTCGACTATGGTTTTGTTCAAGTTACTTACTGCCATCAAAGAACCACTTCTATTTCGACACCTCGCTTTGAAGTTGAACCCGGCCTTGCCTTTTTGAGAATAAGTACTTTTGATCACACAGACATGTACACACATACACGCACACACAAACTCATTAAATGGCATAGGTACATCCAGCTAGGTTTCCTTAGAAAAGGGGGAGAGAAAGAAAGAGAGGAGAGCAATCGAAATAATGGAGCAAACACAATCAGAGTCAATTTCCTGAATGGCAATTCCATTCTTGCACCTGGGTTCTTCAGATACGAGGTGATCATCGAACGAAGTAGGACAGTCTTGCAGTCATGTTAGAGCTGTATTAGATTAAGGTGGATAAGAATGAGTTGGATCCTAATTTTGACCAGGCCTTGAACAGCTGTTTTGTCCTGATTTTTTTTTGGCGTTCAAATACGAATGACGAGTTTGTCGAGCTGACATTTGTCAAATTTCCAAATCTCCTCATCAGCAACTGCCGAATATGGCGAATATTTCCATATGCTCATTTATCTGTTTGAAGGTATTTATACATACCGATTTATCTACACTCAACAGACAAGAAAGTCCGATTGATTTAGGACCGCATCTCAGCTGTTCAAAGAGCCCCTCCCCGACTTCATATACCTCCACCTTGCCAAAAATAAAAACCTCTCCTGATCTTTTATTTATATCTTTTGGGTCACAGATTTGATGGGTAACAAACTACCACCAGAAGGCCTTTCCAATTATGCATGAAACAAAGCAGATCTTTGGCTGGATGAATCTGCTTCTTATGTTGGTGGCACATGAGCTACGACCAAACGTCCTCCAGAGCAATGATATGACCCTCCAATTTGGCGTTATTCGACTTTGAAATGGCGCAGACTCGATGATGATGATGACGATGATGAGAGGGAGAAGGCAGAAATTTGTTTTGAGCGTTGCCGTATTGTTCATCTCGTTTGGAGATTTCACAAAGATGTCTAATCGGTTTTAAAATGCTCCGGGGTCAACGAGGTTTGACGAGAATGGATCATTCTTCTCCTGCCAGGCCTTTCTCTCGTTCTTCGTTCTCTCTTCGACGATCTTAGTGTTGCAGTTCTATTTTTGTACTTCTATTGTCAGCTACCCCATACTACGTATACCATACTATAATGGTGCTCGGGCGCTTCATTTGCATCAGTCATTTTGAATGCACTTTCACGGGGGACGGGCGAGGGGTTATTGGGCATTGTTTCCAAGGTCGGAGAGTTGAGGCGTTATGAGGTCAAGCATGTCCATATCATCTCGGCGTTTTGGTCCAAACAGTTGTCTTTTTCCCCCTCGTCGAGAATTGTCGAATCGGGGCTCAAATCAAAGAATACGCCTGAATAAACCTCTGACACAGTGGTTCAAATGTCTTATCAAGTTTCAAGAAAAATACCCAAACACGTCGTGGAATTTCTTTAACTCACAAAATCATGACGAACAGTTTTGACTTTATTGTGCTGTGTGGAACTCTAGCTTAGGTTAAAAACTTAGATGCTTTAAGAACATAATAAATGCTGAAAGTTTTCAAAAACTTTTATCTTTGAAATTAGAAGCACTGGACATTTGACTTAAGATATGACCTGGGCATTTTGAACACAAAATGGATGAAAGTAGGACGAATTTATCCCATATAGCCAAGCCTCGACTTGAAAGATCTTTTGCAATTTCTAGTCAAGTGGTGATTAAGTGTGCTTCTAATTTCCAAGTAAAATATTTTTCATAATCTCAGTTTTTGATACGCTTTTCAGGTATGCAAGTTTCTAGTTTTGAGCTAGAATCCTAAGGCGCAATAGAATTAAAGGTTTTTTTTAGACTTCTGTGAGGTAGAAAAATGCCAAGAACTGTTTTGGTTATTTCTCGCTCGAAACTTGATAAGGTATTTAGACCACCGTGTCCTGGATAAAAGTCAGAACCCACTACTGAATCGCCTACTGCAGACACGTATACGCCTTATCTTCTCGTACCAAGCAAATGCGTTTGATGGACGAACTGATGGTGGTAGGTTGATGGTTTCAAAAGATCAATGATATGCAAGCCTCCATGAAACCACATCCACATCCATCTCTTTCCCGTGCCAGAAATAATGTGATACCCAATCGATTGAATGATTGCAAAGCACCTATTCAAATGGAACGCCATATTAATTCACTTGGCAAGTACTATTTTCAATCCCTCCACTTGGACATTCCGTTCCGTGGTTCTTCAGGATTTCTGGCCGACCAGTTCCGATTTGGCTGAAATTAACCAACGAGTCAAGATCGCGGAGTGATTCAAATGACTGCCAGCGGTTTCTACTTCTGAATCTCATTGGGAGTAATTTCAAAATAGGGTGCCTACTTACGTAGCAGAACTCTCGGTCATTGTTTCTTTCTTCGTCTTCTTCTTAGGGACCCTGTCGAGCCCAGGGCCTACCACTAAGGAGGGCCATTCAAAAGCCGAATTTCCCAGAGGCTGGCCAACTCGAATTAGTTGAGTTTTGTGAGTCAAATTTAGATTCCCCCCCCTGTCCATGTGTCCATACACTTGAGTGCCTCGACGGATTTCGGATCTCTCGATTGTTGGCCTCCTTGACTTTGAGCACCCCACTGGTTGACCCGAACGAAATTGTGAATGGAGATCAATCATGGCCTTTCAAAGTCGTTCAAGTCTGATGCTCGAGTAATCCGATATGGATTCATGTCCAGTCATGCTACTGCTGGCCGTTATTATCATTCAATTGTCTTCTAGTACTCGAAATGCGTGCCTCCGGGCAAGGACAGGTGAACGGGTGTCCATCACGATCCCATGTACGGTACAAGCCAAACAAACCCGAGGACCAAATGGCAGGCTGGCTAAACGAAAGTGAAATGAAAAGAAACTATTATCGATCCATTGGGTAGAGTCAAGAAATCGCCGAACCAGTTTGTCAAGCCACTCGAAAGTGAGACTCACAATTAGTAGACGACCACACGTTAGAACTTACTGCCGAAACTCAAGCCGATTTGAAATCTCCCAATCCAAGGAGATGCTTCGTCGTAAGGTGAGACACAATTGGAATTTTGCCATCGTTTGTCAATCATTCTCGTCCCGCAATAGTTGAATGGCTCGTTGGATCGGTGACAAGGGCGACATCGTAGCTGTGAGATTGTATTAAAAAGGTTTGTCGTTTCCATGGCCAGAGTGAAAACAACTCAAACGATCAGGCCAGCTGGCTAGCCAGCTACCATTGGAATGGTCTCTCTTTGGGATTGGAAAATGACTTTGTTAACCAATGTGCTTGTAGTCCGAATGGCAGGCAAAGCCGGTGGAAATTGTGGCGTAACTAATTGGATAGGTCTCCTTTCGAGTTGTTCGTTTTCTTCATTTGCTTGGGCCAAAGAGGATTTGATGATGCATCTCTCTGATATCGTTAAGACTCCTCGGAATAGCGGAAACCACTTGGACTTAGCCTCCGTAGCAATCTTACATTCATCGCCACATGACTCAAAGAAATGCCATTCACCTACAAGTCTAGGAGGGAGTCCATTGCCAACGACTATACTATGCGTTTGTGCGTGCATGTGTCATTACTACTTCCAGGTACCTTTTGTATTTTGTGAGTTCTGTATGAATGTAAGCACATGTATGTACATACATACGTGTATGAACTAGGAATCCCACCTCCCGATGAGATCATTAGGGGATGATTGAAATTTTTGTCTCTCTCTTGTCTTGAAAAGATCTACTCAGAAGAGAGAAAGGACTCTTGGTCAGTGGACATTCTTTGGAATGTGGCTGATCGATGTCCCACCAATCCAGGCGGGACTCCGTGATCCGTACCGTTACCTGTGGTTGAGGAGTCCCTCTGGACCACAAACACAACATTTTCTTTCACATTGGTTTCGCCTGATTGGTTTACATCATGGAGATGGATTTGAATTTCTCTCGTGTGCGGTGGCTCCATTTGTTGTGCGAATGTATTTCTGTGCAACGATGGTGGCCGAGCCGAATCTGTCTCTCTCTCTCTCTTCTGTCTTCTCTTCTTCTTCTTCTTCTTCCGATATTCATTCCTCTTGCTGTTCCTGTAACTGTCACCTTCGCATGAGTACAAATGTTGTAACTGAACACCTTTTATGGCGCTTTGGATTTGAATTTGTGTTCCGAATCCAAGCTGGTTACCAACTCTTTCCTCTTCTCCATTTCACGTGCATGCGTACAAACCACCCAGTGGATTGAACTACAGCAATGTACGTACAGTAGTTTGAACGAACACGGCATTTCCGAAACAATCGTAACCAAAACCCACTCGGACTTTCAAATGGCCATTTGAAATAAGATAATTCCTGTCAGATTGAGAAGACTCGTTTTTCGCCTCGAATCGGTCTCATTCCACGGGCAAATCCATGAAATGTGCAGAATATGGCTAATTGATGATCAGGCTGTGATCGGAGTGGGTTGGACTTGAATAGAAGTTGTTGACATTTTCCGTTTCCTGATCATATGTATGTACTATGTGAGAGACCATCCCAGGTCTGGAATGATCTGTGTCTTTTCCGCGAGACTTCCTTCAAATTCGGGCAATTACATGCGTATGCCAATTATCATTACTTTTATTATTATTATCCTCATCAAGAACATCTCCGACAGTGCCATTTGATAGTGATGAACACGCATCAAAATTCACGTTCCACATTCACTGTCTAGCCATCAAATCGAGCGAAGACGTGATCAGAGCAAGGCCTAACTGGCATTTAGATACATTAAGCGATGAGAAGTATTTGAGGTCTAAAACATCTTCCTTTCAGCTGTGCTGAGTGTACCAGAGCTCGGGGAAACTGATGTGCATTCACAATTAGCATTGCAAAGCTAATCTTCATGGGATGGATCTATTAAGTTGGTGATGCTCCAATTATCAGCTCCAGATCCATTCTTTTCTAGGGTTTCAAGTTGACTTTTGTCATTGGCATTGGTCTTATCGTCTGAGCGGCCTGGACAAATGGTCGTAAATTATCAGCAAGCGATGCTAAAAGTCACTTTAGCCTGTTGGAAAATCGCCAAGAACAATGCCAACGAGGTCGGGCCTCGAGGTTGGTCATGTGCCACAACTCGTTTGCTCATTTATTTGTTGTCATGGATAGCCTTGGCGAATTCCTCCTTGACTGGGTCGCCTTCAGGTTCATTTTAAAATGCACGAAAATGTTGGACTGCCCAATCCTGATTCATTTTGGTCCTACCAAGTTTGATTTAGCATCATCTGGGATGTTCAGGATTTTTTGAGCTCGTAGCAACACCCAATGCAATTGTGCCCTAAGAGCCCTTTGGTAGGTTCTAGAAATGAGGTTTGGTCAAACCACGTGACTGTGTTCGTGGTTTGACAATGAATATTGGCTCTGACAGCCTTGTTAGTTTTGCATTTCAAATATGAATGAACTTCGATCGCTATGGTTTTGACAGGCACGGTGAGGCGACTTTTGGAGTCAACGACGGCATCCAACATTGGCGAATGTATGCACAGCTCCGATTTCATGGATCCAGCGAAAAAAAAAAACATTCAGAAGCACCAATAACCCGGCTTTCAGACCCATTTCCTGTCGTGTTCATCCGCTTCCACGTTGCTTCTCAGAAGAAGCAGAACGGTGCCCAAACAACTATTCTGGGAAGGATAGGATCCATGCAGATTTTTTGACCTCATTGGGAGATGAGGTTCCGATTGATGGTCCTAATTTTGTCCGGACAAATGAGCCCTGATGTGTTCATGCATTTTTGCGAGGCTGACAGTCTGTACGGAGTAATCCAGTTTGATGGCACGATTCATCGACCACCTTCTGGAGTCACCGGTCCAAGTACATCTCACCCGATTTCGCAAGTCATAAATATTCAAATCATATCGTGGAGCTACCCCTCCTCCCTAGATCAAGCTACTCTTTGTAAGGTCATCACTTATGGGTGAAGGACCAAGCGTACCATGCACCTTGTGAACATATGAGCCATGCAGTAATTCAGCGGCTTCGATTTTGGTCGAACTTATTCTGCTGGATGTTCGTACTCAACTTTGTGAACGAATGGAAAGTAAAATGGTCCAATTTCTGACCCAGCTTGAACATGTGGCGAGGATGTAGTTAATTGGCGAAAGAACGCCTACCTGAAATGATTGGATAAACATCGCTGGAAATCACTTAGGCTATCACACACTCTCATATTTTGTTTTGGTTGTAAAATCCACCCACTTCACCGGATAAATGTATCTAATGAGACAAGTATGGATGACCAACTGGCGAACACCGGACTTCAAGGCGTTGTCTCCGTGTCTTCCAGAATTTTCAACATACCCCACTGGATCATAGAATTCGTTGCAGTTGGCTCACGCTTACTTTTGTCTTCGTATCAGAAACTAAAATAGCTCAAGTGTCATTGTGGTTGAGTGACTCATCGTCCATTAGATTGGGCGGTTGGGCGGGGTTGGCAGTTCCCCCCTTGGGGAAATCTTTCTTCATTGTTGATAATCGTCGTCGTGACTCCACTGTCCACTGTCCTACGTCCATGACCATCACTTTACCGCAGAAGAAGTGATTGTTCTGAATCAACCCACACTAATCAAAATATGACTACTAAGAGAGCCGTGGACGATTGCCTCCATCCCTCCATCCATCTTGCCATCTCTCTTGCAATCCATTCATCCACCCATCCGCATGGGATAAGATGATAGGCATGGTATGCCTCTGGCAAAGGTCTTTCTGATCAGAGTGACCGATTCACTTTTGTTCGACAAGATGACATTTGGCGATATACGTACATACTACTTGCATGCATACCACCCCACAGTTCCCATGATCTCGCTCTCGGCATGAAATCACTGCATCGGGGGTACAATAGCCACTGCCTGATTGCTTAGCGTGTTTGGTTTTGTCTAATGAGATCAGATAATTGAAGCAGTGAAGCTACTCTCAAGCGCTAGAGAAAGAAATGTAACCGACGTTCCTTCGTCGTACTCGTCGTACATTCATGGGCGAGTTTCTTTACGCAATCTTCGATGTGTATCACTTCCTTAAAGAATGAGCTGGACATGGTTTTGGCACAGCAGTGTTTGCTAGCACTTTCTTTCAAAAACGTGTTTTGCTCGTAGGGCGACGAAGATGAGTAAGTAGTAATTAGTGGTTGGCGTCGTTTGTTCAGGTTGCAAGAATTTTCGTTCATATATACGTGTTCGTATGCAGGTGGCTGTAAATCGTATTCTTGAAATTTAATTACTAGATGGCGCCCTAACAAAGGTAATTTGTGGCGAAAATCTAATGTGAATGATTTTGATTTTGCTTCTACATTGATATTTTGACGATTGAACTCTGTCTATAGTTTGATTTCAAGACGGTTGGAATCTGGCTTTGATCTAATGGAATTTGGTAGTCTCCTAGCTATCTGGTTGGTCATCACAAAATAATGTCAGAAGTTGGATGAAAAGGTTTTTTATCTGGCTAGGTGGCTTTATTAGGTATGAATAGCATAAATAATGGTAACGTCGTCTACTTGATTGTGAGATTGTTCGGTAATCCTTCAAGAAATGTGTATTGAGCGCCACGTAGCTCGTTAGAAATCTGGTGTTCCTTAAGAATCTTCATGTACATGTGCTTGGCCGATCGTAATGAATGGTAGTCCAATTTGGTCATGGGAGTCGAATCCCTTTGACCATTACTCTGTGAACTGAGCAACGGCACCGACCGAAAAAATACGAACAACGCCAACCATTTGTCAAACCTATTTACTGCTGAGGCGTGACAGCTGAGCCTTGTGGGTCTCCTTCGAAGATTGATTCTCTTTTCGGTTTCTGGCACTGGTCTCACCCACAACAATCAAGAATGATAATCAACATTGACACTCATCATTGTTCCTACATTCGACAACCTCGTTGGGCAAAAAGCCAGCACCCGCCCACTCACGCCCAGCCTCGTTTCCTGACGTCATTCAATTAGAAGATTTGGCATAAACTTCAGATTCCTTGGGAAATTCGATGACCTTGGTGAGTAAATCAATTTCAGAGAATAAAATGTCAATAGCTCATACGTGAGTTGAGTGAACGACCGGCCTCGGCCAAATTCCTCCGCATTCAGAATGTAGCACGTAGTCTAAAGAACAGGCAAGCTGGTTGGATTCGTTTTTCATCTTCAATCTTGTTTCGTAAAGTGCAAAAATAATGGGCTAGCATTCTTGTTGGTCATGGGTAGAGTGATGCTTTCAGAGGAGTGCCACACTCTGCATTGAGCCAGTCGCTCTCCCAACCATCTATTAACACGCTACGCTGTACGCGTCCTAATAGATTCTCTACTTCAAGTTCTCTGACAAGGAAAGAAGACACTAACCAGCCATAAGCGATACCTTCTATAGATTACATGTCTCTTATCAAGCACTGGTGTGTATCCTTGTATCCTTGATTTTTTTCCGCTGAAAAGGAACCACCTCCCTTTGAGTTGCATCCCTACCATGTCGTACCAATTGTTAAGGCTCAATTAGTCTTTTTTCGCACTTTCGATCAGCGTGCAAGACGCAAGTACGTCAATTTTCGGCATTTCCATGCCATTCATTGTACGTTTATGTACCACTTGATCGACGACGAGCCTATAGCAGATAGAGAGTCAACCAGCCAGTCCTCAGCCATTCCTCAGCCTTGGTGGCGTTTATCTCGAATTAGATCATTGAAAGGAGGTGCGATAAATTTCTCAAGCACATTGTCCGTGGATGAATCAGCAAGTAACCCGTAGCCAGAGCGACGACTAATATCCAAATACCGTCAAGGGGATGTATGGAGGAGCCTTACTTTCCTAGTTAAGTGAATGAACGAATGAACGAATGAACGAATGAACGAACGAACGAACGAACGAACGTTGCGAACGATTTTTCGATGAGAGCTCAAGATCACGATTTAAGAGGAAGCCTCTTTCAAAGCTTCATTTTCATGGACGAGAAGGAGGAGGAACGAGCCATCTAGTCATTTTGCCGGCGTTTTCATATCAAAAACTCATCGACGATCATGATTTTTTAGAGCAGCCGCGCTTGGATCGTATTGGTAGCATTATTCATTCCTTAACTTTGGTAGGCGAAGACTCTTACCTGTACGAGACTGACAGGGACGACAACGAGGCCGGGAATATGCGTGTCTAATGTGTGCACCGCGTCATGACCGATTCTTGCCAAATAGGACATCATAAATTGCTAAGGCTGACTTTGTAGCTAAATCATGGGTGGAAGGCTTCCAAGTTCATTGGAAAGGTCACACTAATCCCAACCCATCGAGTTCCTTTGGTTCCTTTAGAGGTTTTTATCCGTATGGTTTTGTCCTATAGGAATGCCCTTGTGCCTGTTTGTTGGCTTGCTTTGTGCATTATTCGAAGTTTGAGGTAATTTTCTCCGAATACAAATAAGCCCTCTTTTTCCTGAGGGATTTCCCGTTTTCAGGATAGAATGTGTTGCAATGAAAAGACCCGAATCAAATCGAATGACCCCTGAGCGGAGTATGAGAATGTTCAATTGCTTCAACCATCCATCCATCCATCCATTCAACTAGGCAACCATCTCTACACGATTCATGCATTTCATTGGTCCAAGCACCAATCAAGACGAAGGAAATTCAAGACGAAAACGAACAAGAAACAATGATGACGAGCCTTTCATTAAAATATTTTTGGACCTTTGCACAACAGAAACCCATCAGACCCACAAAAAAGATGGACTGTTGTGCATTTCCCAGTCCGAAACTGTTGGGAATACGAAAAATGATAATAGTAGTGATGTAAAATGATCTTGAGGAGAATCATGACGACGCTGGGAGAATCGTTCATAGTGGTCAAAGATGCAAAACGGGGAGAACATCTTGCACATCCGTCCTTCCTGAGTCGTCATCATCATTCTAAAGGGTATTATTGTCAAATAATGTCTGACGGTTTTTTGGCAATGCTCATACCTCACCTTCTGAGAGGGCAAACCAAAACCTCTTCGTCCAGTCTCAATGCAATACGTAGCGGCCAATGGTGGTCCAAACAATGCCCACCTTAAATAACTTTCTTTAGCACTGTCAGCCGAATTGGGCTATGAATGCTTTAGAAAAAGTCTCCCTTTTTCGACTGAGATCGGAGCTCTCGTCAGGATTGCACTCGAAATCAAAATCATCAGATTGTCTTACCTCGTCATAGCGGTGGGTTGGTCAAAAGAAAAGTGAAACATTAGACTCTTGCAAAACTTGGCTTTACAAAAACCATTGACCACATTTGATCGATCTCACTGTAACGTCTTCAAAATCACTCTCTGAATCATTCGCCAACCAGAGTGAACTCACTCGATTTCCCGATTTCCCCAGATGTACAGTAGTAGTTGGATTAGACCAAGGCTCTTGCTCCAAAGTCATTGAAGAAAAAAGTCACATGTGCTCACACACTGACACTGCACTCTTGTTAATCTTAAAGAAATTCCAAATTCCGAGCTCAATTAGTCATTCAACCATTTATTTTGACAATCTATCCTCTTTTGTTGCAGAGTTCCAGACATTGACACTTGGACGGGGCTGATTTCAACCACTCACCCATTTCTAGGGCGATGATGCGACCAAAACGAAAATCGCTCGCTATGCTCTTCTTCTTGTTGACTCACAAACATATACATATATATGCCTTCGTCTTGGAACTGTATCTTCTGACAATGAAATCAGTCTTTTGTCAGGTCCATCACAACTTGCACCTTGACAAGGAGATCGCTTTGGTTCTTGGAATCAAACATGAACGGCATCAAACTTCCACATCTTGCACTCGGTTTCTCCTCGTCAGGGTGAGTGCAAGCACATCCAATCTGAAATTTTTTGTAGCTTAATTTTGAGACGATGCTCCCTATCAATGATGACAATAGAGCCCACTTTAGTTCGTGAGGGTGGTATGATTACCAAAACACAACTACTGACACTTTGGGATGCACTTAAAAACTCATGAAATTCAAAATATGGTTCCGCCGGCACCAGCACATTCATATCGTGCGAGAACATGTACTCCGAGTTCCGCTCGCCATGGCGCACAACGTAGACAGATGTTGGTGATCGGGACGAGTCTTGATTCTTGATGACCAATATTCTACCGAAGTCGACAGTGGTGGTCTTGGTAGTAGGAGTGGTGGTTGTATTGGCAACGACGACAACAGCAACAACAACGGCAACAACATCCGTTGTTTTGGCTTCTTGTTTTACGATACTTGTTGAAACGGAGCGGCCATCAACACACGGATTTCGTGGGATAAACGGCACAACAGGCACCAATCGAAGTTCTCCCACAAGTACACGGCACTTCACCTCTTCTTTCTGCTAAGAACTCGCACAAGATGTTGTTGCTTCTCCTACCATGACAGCTACTGCCTCACCATTAAGTTCACGTTCTCCGTAAAAAAGGCATTGTTTTTTCCCACGTGGAATTCAAATTCCTTGCGGCACTCCATCAACGAGGAAATGAAGAAGACGGACGTCCAAAACGCGACGATCAACGACAGAGCTATGAACGCTCCCAGCACGCTCGCTCAACTGAGAATCGAGAGCATGGCACCCATTGCATTCATTGGTTTCCCAAGTTACGTTCGCGGTCCGCCAATCCTTCCCCGTGTCCTAACGCGTCATCAGCGGTTCATATTGTTCTTCAATCACAGGACGACGTGCTTAGTTGTCATCTATTGAAACTTGCACGAGGTTTTCGTGGAAAATGACCGTGGCCAAAACTTAGCCTTCCAGAATTCAAGTGTAAGAGATATGTATTCCATTGTATCAGTGTTTTAAAAGGCAAATAAATTATGAATGCTTCACGCGGTCGGTTCGATTTCTTAAAACGCAATGAGACATGATATTAGCCAACTAGGAGTTCAGAGTTTTGGAAGCGATGCCTCTAAAATAGAAAAAGAGCCCTGAAACAAAAGACTTATTGTTAGGCCTCAAATACGGTTTAAGATAAAAACGAGCTATGACGGTCTGCAAGCTTCTTTCGTAGTTCAAATATTGAATTTTCAATTTGCAGAATTTCAAAACCGTTCATTGAATTCAACCTCGTCAATTTTCGGAGAAATACAGATTACGGTCAACATTGCTGTTTCAGCTGTTTCAGCTTCGCTCTCAGCATTTCTGATGGCATTTTTTGATGTCAGAAAAGCGAGAGGAATCTTGTCTTGTTTGACGTTATGTTTTCTGTGTCAATTTTCAGTTATCGTTCAAAAACGTTTCAAAAAGCCATTTTAAACTGATCAAATCTGTTCAATTGGAACCATCTTTAAACGTAGTTGTAATTTACATAAATTCAAGTTTTATGAACGTATATATTGAGTGTGTACTTCATTGTAACTCTTAGAAAAGTCGGGTTGTTTGGACCGTTGATGCTTGACTTTTATGAAAGCAACGCCATTCACATTGCAATAAGCAAGCACTTGCCATATTGAGTATAATATGTTCGTAAAAATTAAATTGAGTATAAAACTAAGCCTCAAGATGACTCCAATGGAATGGAGTTTTGACTAATGTACTCTCAGTTCGTTTCCATTGACCTGTGAAACTATTCTGATCGGCAATTGACATTTTAAAAAAAGGTTAAAGGCCCCTTGCGCTTTTTTGACATCAAAGAATGTCATCAAAAGTCTTGAGAGTACGATTAAAGCAAAACTAATAACAATTTAGATACCATGGGCACCCGTCAAAATGTCTTCGCTCCCAGTTTTGGTCAGACAGTTGGCTAACAATTTGAAAAAGCAAACAATACCCAAGAATGTCCATTTTGGCTACCTATAATATGCCTAACCTCTTACGTTCACTTAGGAGAAGTCATCCGATTCGTTTTTATTGCCAAGCCTTATTGATCTGTGGGGATGGGTCGCTCTTTTTGCCAAGGAGCAAAACCTGACGACAAATGTGTATGGATCGACTTGGTTTTGACTTCCTGTGCAATTATGGCACGCTCGTTGTGAGACTTTGATTCCTTCTGGGTTTTAGAGCTTTCCAGCATTCACACAAACACATGCTTTTCTTTGTCATGTCGTTCTCTGTATTTCAAGTTTCACTTGTCCAGGTTCTTAGGATAAAAACTGGGACAATTATATTTCCTCTCAATCGCATCAGAATGAAATTGAGCAAGCAATCCAGCTCTACAGACAATGTAAGCTTCACAAGCACGAGATAGCGCTAATGGGGAAATTACATTCTGAAAGGGAAAAAACGAACCCCGTTATTGTTATGATGGTAAGTGATTTTAAACTCGCTTCACTCCTGCTTGTCAAGGTCTCTGGTTTATGACGAGTTTCCTCATATCCGATTTTGTGCCTAACCAAAAAAGGTTTCACTTTGCACTGACAACATAAAAGACTTATATAAGCATGCCTTTCTCAACGAGTATTCATAGAAATGGTTTTCTTTATTTTGACATTGGAGATAAATGACGATCTGTACAACAGAGTTATACTGTACATTTCGTGAACAAAAGTTGGGCACTCTTGTTGGAGAGGAAACACGAAAAACTCGCCAAGGTTTGGAATATGTTAAGGTAAGACAAGGATAGGTTTACTTTAACTCCATATATGCCAATTGATCAAAGTCATAATTTTTGTTTTTGCTTCAACATATCCAATTCGTTTACTTCAACGCCGCCTTTGTTTATCACCGAATGGTCCCTGAATAGTTCAAAAAAGTTTCGGCCATTTCCCGATTGTAGAAGCTTGCAATTTTCAACAATTGCCTGTACCGCAATTCATCTATGTACATCTGAAAATGCCACAAGAATGGCAATCATATTTTGCTGAGACAAAAGATACCCGACGGTTCTCTTGCGCTCGTGGTGTTTTTGGCGGTGTGCAAAGCATTGTAGAGAAGTATTGCCATGCCTCAATGGCTCACACGTTCTGCTGATAATACACCAACAAGTGCACCCATACATCCAGGATGGTAATTTATTCAAAAATATTTGGCTTAAAATATGGCACCTCTGACCATGAAATTTTATTGAGGATGTTTCTGATTTGGTAGCATTGAGGAGGACGATGAGACGCCTTGGCTAGGGATGTTCCGAAACGCAAATTGACGAGGAATTAAAAATATCTGGGGTCAGTGGAGCCAGAAAAGGGTGAAAAAAATCATGCCACATACAGTTTGAAATAAAGAGAACAAATTGAAAGGAAACGTTGTTACAAATCCCAAATTCTTTTATACTAAGTAAATATCATTCAACAGCCTAATAATGTTGTGTTTCTTTGGCTTATTAATCAACTCATATAAAAGTTACAAAACTAATTTCAAAAACTTGGTAAGGCGTGCGTTAATTTTTTTTTTAAACGGAAAGCGCACAGACTTTTCAACTTTCGTTCGACTTAAACATTGCTATATATACAAGAGCTGGAATCGAAGAGGAATAAACTCTGAAAAATCACGCGTTTTGGAACCGGATCCACAATCTTTTCCGAGCATTTAACCCTCGTTTACGGTTTTTTTTTTCAATATCCTTGTGTCTTCACGAACGACCCTCTTTATTGCAAGCATAGCTGTCGTCGTCGTCGTCGTCGCTCTTGACACCTGACCTCCGGGCCTGACCTCGTTCACTCAAGCGATTGAGAAAGGGCTATGATTCCTGGGGTTGTGTGATATGCTGGCATTCGATCACTTTTTGGCCGACATACTCAAGGAATTATTTCCAGGGATGAGAAATTACTAAAAGCCATTTTCTACTATCTGGCAGACAATTGTGGCAGAAAATGACAGAAATTGGATCTTTAAATCATTCTAAATCATCTTGTTCTACTATTTACGACCACTTCCGTTAATTTTTAAGCCTACGTGTATGTAGCTTTGACACGCTGGGATGGGTATTTTGAATCGAATGAAAGATATAACCACTAAACGTCACTGGAGTGTGATTGAGTTTGAATTTTGCGATAATCGTTATTCTCCACCGATTAGTTGGCGGTGCTCAGTTTTTCAATTTGTGGCAAAATGTTTTGATAGGGACTTTAAGGGTTATTAATATCGTGTTAATTTAGGTTGGTTTAGTTTAGGTAAGGTTAGATTAGGTTTGATTAGGTCAGGTTAAGATTTAAAAAAGTAGCACCGCCAACTAATCGGTGGAGAATAACGTTTACCGAATTTTGCCACCGCAATCGATCTGAGTCATGGTTGCCATTGAACTAAATTTTTCTAAGTCAAAATGCCGACAATTGCATTAAATAAAGTTATGACGTATTCCATAGACATTTTCATGATAATGAAAAGAACTGAAATTGTTGTGGCTAGGCCTTGGATACTACCAATGGCCTATAGATGCTGTTATCAATTCAATCAAACCATCAAACAGTATAAATATTATACTCAAATTACATTCGAGGAACATTTTGCATTTCAGCCAATGCTACACCAAAATGCTTTTTAGCAAAGGACACTTGAAAATCTTATCCAGCCCTTATGATCGTTCTTGTCTTTGGCATCTTTTAGAATCAAGATCAGCCATTCTTCTTCATGTTCACCTTCCAACAATTTCTGCCATTTTCTACCACGTGTGACAGAAAGTGGCAGAAATTCGATCAACCTCGATTTTTCCCATCGCTGATGATTTCAGATCTTCAGTTGTTGGGGGGGATGCTCCGAGCTTGCCAGCAATTATAGCTTGTTTTGTTGAACTCCTCACTGTTTGACCCATAGGTGAATACCCAAAATTTGATATATTCTTGACCTTGAAGGGGTTTTCAGGATGTTCCTCTTTCAGCGTGCTTTTCTGCTTGAGCGCGGGTTTTCGTTTATTTATCTGATTGTTGAGGTCATGAAATATTTATAAAACAGTAGACAATGTAATGGCCGGCCTCGACGGCCGGGCGAGGTTTATCCTTCTGACCCTGGCACTCAGCGACAAAACACATTTTTGGCATCTTGTTAAAATGGCATTATCATTTTTAGGACTTGGAAAAGGATGACGCTTGTTTTACTGGATGACTAAATGAAAGAAATATGTAAACAAGAGTTTTAAGATTTCTTCATCAATAGAGATTAATTGACAGAGAGAGATCAACGCGAAAAATATGTTAAATCTTTACAGTTAATTTTCATAACAAAACGTAAAAGAATAAATTCTGAAAGGTTCGCAACTTTTTTTGAGAATGGAAGTCAGGCATTTCTTATAAACCCGTCAAAGAATATGCATTCCGTGATGCGGAGGCCGTTTCCCAACGACACTTTGATTGGAAGAGCGTTGAAGAATGTTCGTGGACTTACAATCAGTGCTCCCAGGTCTCTAGGTTCCAAGCATGTCAGAATAGCTCTTGAAATATGCCAAAACATGCCAGATGAAAATTCGAATATGCCACAAAACATGCCCGTAAGAAAAAAATCCCATATTTGCAAGTTTCTGCAACATGTAGAGGTCGTCATTATAATTCAGCTTGAGTCACCATAATGGTTGACCTTCTGAAGCATGCTTTTACAGTGTGTATGGGCTTTAGACAAGCAGTAAAAGGTATCGATCAAAATCTTAAGAGGGTTTGTAACGCAAAGCTCTCCATTAGGAACCAGAAAAAGATCAATATTTTTTTAAATAATTCTATCAAATTCCAAAAACAAATTGACTGGTCAGGATTGTTTCAAGACTGTTGATCAATTAGGCCATTTGAAGTTACAATATCCTGAGCTTAAATTGAACTACAATGATTCCTTGCAACTTGAAAACCTACAAAGTGGCATTTTTACAGTATAACCTAAAATTTAGAAAAAAACTGCCTTTTGCAAAAGATTTCCCCACAATTTGTGGAAATAGCTCAGCAAATGTACAACTTCCAATGCATCATTCTAGATACTCCATTTTTTTGTTTGGTGTGTTAGGGTCTGTGGAAAAAAGCCAGCCATCTCATTGTACCCATCTGAATTTTGTTAGGCAGATTCATATCCGGTATTAGTTTGGTTCTCCATTTGTGGGTTAGTTCTCTTTGTAGAAAGGTCAGTGAGGAGATTTGGACCATCTCACTTTGGGAAACTGCACTAAACACTACACCACGTCTCCTTCCTTTAGACAAATTTGTGGGGAAATGTAACAGTTACTATCAGAATGGCCATAATATGTCTTAAATCATGTCAAAATTGAATTCCAAATGCCAGAGATATATCAGAAATAAAATTATCAGAAACTCAAGTTTTTAGCAATGGAAAATACCACCCCTTCAGAGGATTTAGTCAAAAACTTATCCAAATCAAAATATTTAGTCACAATTTCCTAGGTGAAGTTGGAGAACAACATAGTATGATGATTTAGTTGAGATTAGTGAATGATAGGTATAATTATGATTGAGAAGTACTTGGCATTAATTGACCTCACAGGAAGGAAATATTACACAAATATATACACCAAGGCAGCAAGGTGGGAATGTCAAATTGTCCATTTTGCAACATACTTGTCAAGTTTGAAAACCTTGGCAATAAACTCCAAGAATATGCCAGAAAACATGCCTGATCCGAAAAACGTGCAATATTTAGGTTTACCATGCATGAGGGGTTCTAAATATGCCAGATGTACACTTTTTGGCAAGCAAATATGCCATCTGGCAGCACTGCAGTTAGAAGCTGCCATTCGTCGATTTGAACAAACAAGACCACAGATCATACAATGACTAGATCTGGAATTTGGCCCAACCTCAGTGCAAAGGAAAATGGAAATAAACTTTGCGTCAGCAGATCTGCACACCAAAAAAAGAGAAGGGTGTCTACTTGATCAGTAGTAACGGCCTACAATTGCTGGGTCTTCAACAAACGCAGTCAGCAACAAACTCACTCAGAATTTGGGGAACGTTGGCCAATGAAAAAGCATGAGTCACTAGACACCAAAATTTATGTACTAGCTGATGAAGGCAAGTGTTCACAATATGCGAGGTCTAGTCATTGTATAGAGACATGTAAACTACCGGGTCGGATTTCAGCTGTGTGCGCTAGTCAGGCTGCGCCACAATTGTGGCAAAAACTACCATGATTTTAGAACATCTAGTGCTTACAATTTTTTTTGAAAAAATTGTTCGCTGTCTTAGGAAATCGTTCGACAATTATTTGAATCCATTGAAGTCTACCATTCACTTGAAAAAAGGCGACATTATATGGCAAGTGACAAAAACATGCAGAAATACAAAAACAATAGTTGGTGCCAACATTTTGTCATCAGTAACAAGTGTGGTGACACTTTCTTCATGGTAGAACCAGAGGGTGCATTAGTATGAAATCCCAAAGCTTTACACTTTTCTATGGTCTGTAAACAAGACAGATGAGGAGAACTAGGGCTTGCCTGAGTCCTCAGAAGCTGGCAAGTTCAAATCCAGAGTGGCTGCAAGGGGCAAGCTAGCTTAAGACTTCTCAAACATTCTTTAATGACTATTAATGGTCGGAAAAATAATTTGTTTTGCCATTGATGGTAAATTCCAAAAGGTTGACAAAACTATGTTTCCCTAAAGGAGCAACCCTTCACGTTAACTCATGTTCAGATACCTTCTCACATTCAAATCTCTAGATTTCCTGGTTGACAGCAAAACAAATGATTTTCCAAGCTTTAATGATTATTGTCTAAAAAGGAAGTAAAAATACACTAGAATATACCTCTGAATCCTGCGAACTTACAAATTGTTTTGCTTGCATTCCAATATGTTAATTTAGGCTTTATCCTCTCACATTATTTCTGACCTGCTCTACTGCTCATAGTTATGGTAGTTGATAAAAGAACATACGACCTTCCTGCCAAACATAAATCATTAGTTTTTTTTGAAAACAATATGACACATGAACCTTTACCCTCTTCTTTTAAAAGTTATTAGCATCTACTTTTCAACTTTTTTTTGTGCCTCTTCGATCAAACCAAGGTTACCTTTTAGCTCCAAGCAAACATTTTATCCCATGTTGGAAACGACTGGTGCTTTGATTTTCCTAGCTTTCTGGCAATCCTGATTTTGAAAATTTATTTGATCCCATCCCTGCTTTTCATGCTACTTTGACTAGTTGCTGTCAAGCATTCATTTTACTTCTTTGAAGCAGAGAGAGAGCAGCGTTGAGAGAGGGATTGAGAAATAGCTAATTTTGAACCCAGTGATGAGATGAACAAAGTCCAGGGTTCAGTGGATTAATTTTCATTTTAGAAGGGGTATCAACTAGTGATGGGGATCAAATTACTAATCACGGGAGGTTGTGACCAGGGCTGCCGACTTACATCTTTAATGGCCTATGACATTACTGATGGAATCTCCGAAACCCATTAGTCAGCCTCAAAAAGTAATGCTGATTTTTCTTCCGTCAAACCAGGGTTGCCTTTGTGCTCAAACCTAAGCGTTTACTTCAGGATGCAATAGGCGCATGCATTCACTATCCACGTTTTCTGGCAACCTTGAATTTGAAATTTCATTTGATCCCATCACTAGTATCAACTAAAACAAAACAACCAACACTGAACTCTGGGGTTGATTCATCTCATCACTTTGTTTACATAGCATTTTTTGTCAATTTTGTCTCACGGGACTTCCCCTTATTCTTTCATAACCCTGAAGTCATTTTGGAATAATTATTCCACTAGCCACTAGCTACTGGATTATGGATTACTGCTTGGGTTTGAGTCCAGTGTAAGTGCAAACAATGGGTAAGATTAGAGCCTCTATAGTAGGATAGTACGCGCATGAGATTCTTGGTCTCAAAACGTCGTTTCCATTGTTCTGTGGTTCTTCAGTTCACCCCCAAGGCGGCTTTTTCTATGTTATGTATTTACTTCATTGTTGTCAAACTAAGCAAAAATATGAATAGGGTGCATTTATTTCGAAATTATATAGTCTATAAGACTTTTAAAATAACAAATTAGTCGGGTCGGAAGGTTGAAAATCCCTGACAACGCAACCCTGCTTCCGGCTGTGTTCACAGGGATGCCAAAATGTGCGTCTAAAACATTTGTCAAAACAAATATCAAGACTTTGCTTCTAATGCTAGGATGCAGTAAGAAACTTATTGTTACACCGAAATACTTCTGTATGCGTTTTGTTAAGTGAATGGGATGATCCGCATGACTAGTTTCATGGCCCCTTTCTGAGATGAATTGGGCCTTGTTTGGGATTCACTTTGGCAATCCTGAAGGCAAATCAAACGTTTCTAATTTTGTTTCTTTCCTTTTAATTTTAAGTCGGAAATTTTGGTACCTTGGTACGCGCAACTTTTTTCCAACTGCCTTCCCAGCCTTTTTCAATTGGGTCGCTCAGGGGGCGCTTGACAGCTGATTATCGCTTAAAAGAAAAAGAAAAAAAAAGAAAAGTTGAAATTTTAGTAGATACACAGTAACCCCCCAGGGGCTGCGCTTGGCGGCTGATTATCGCTAAAAAGAAAAGTTGAAAATTTTCGTGAAGAAAACAAAAAATTTCTAAACTGAATCCATTGACAAGGGCTGGGAGGGCAGCTGAAAAAAGGTTGTGTGTACCAAGTTAAAAAAAAATTCCAACTTTAGATTAAAAGGAAGAAGACATTTTTTTTCTAAACTGAAGCACGGGGCAAGCAGCGAGAACCCACATGATCCGGAAACGGTGATACAAAAGGGTGACGGAATAACGTTTTGTAAACTGCTTATAATGATGATGGTGAAAGATTTTATTCACAGTTGGAACCTATTGTCATCACATTTGCGATATCATTTTTTGGCTTTCTTGTCTACAATTATTCATCAAACAAATGTTTTTAGTATTTATTCAAATGTATAATCAAACTCGACCTGATTTTACCTAATGTTACCTCCCTGGTCTGATGCATAATGCAGGGATGGAGGCCTGAAGGAGCGTTGAATTTAGTAAAGAACTTTGTGTCCGCCAATTCAGGAATGCCAAATTCGTATCCGTGACTGTTTTTGAATGCCAATATTCTTGTTATTTGATGTTTTCAACACCACCTCCAAATATTACCCCACTCTCAACTCAATTCCATAAAACTTGACAGTTTTAAACAAACGAAATGATTACGAATTAAATTACACTTACTTTTACTTTACGTTGAAGCTTGGCAAACGGTAGTTTAACAAAATATATGCATCACTTTTGCCAATCCAGAGCTAGGGTTGCATCAATTGTGAATCTCAACCTTCCGGCCCGCCTAATTTGTAATTTTAAAGGTCTTATAGACTATATAAATTCGAGAAAAATGCACCCGATTCATATTCTTCCTTAGTTTGACAACAATGAAGTAAATACATAACATAGAAAAAGCCGCCTTGGGGGTGAACTGAAGAA
Organism: Tigriopus californicus; assembly: GCF_007210705.1. Lineage (NCBI taxonomy): Eukaryota > Metazoa > Arthropoda > Copepoda > Harpacticoida > Harpacticidae > Tigriopus > Tigriopus californicus. The sequence continues at coordinate 6,087,280 of NC_081442.1, forward strand.
CCACAGAAAATGGAAACGACGTTTTGGGACCAAAAATCTCATGCGCGTACTCTGCTATTATAGTGGCCCTAGGTAAGATATAATCTTGTCCAAAGGTTGAGCTCAGGCATGACAAACCATTTTCAGGTGTTTTGGCACCATTTATGAGACATAATTTGGCTACATTTTTGGAAATAAATTATTCGAATGGTATTTAGAACCTCTCTTTAAAAGCCCTGTCTCCAAAAAGGCCAGTCTGCTCTCGAAAGCTAGGCACTTCAGTGAACAAAAGACAAGTGAGTGAGTGCCAAGCAGATAGATAGCTATTCATAAAGGAGCAAAATGTTTGTGCAAATTAATCTGATGAAGTGACATCATTCAAAGATCATTATAGTTTTTGGTGAAAATGGCTTCCAGAGCCATTCAAGTACAGATTGTTTTAGTTGAGTGAACCTTGTGCAAGCCTCTAGAGGCGCACGTGAAATGAATTTCATGGCAATGAAATCGACCATTGACAATGCTGAATTACTTCAAAGTTATGTTAAACCTTAGAAAGTTCAACTGGAACAACATTTAATCCAGGTGTAACCAAGGTAAGTATTCCATAGGCCATGTTCCAAAATTTGGGCACGGACCTGCTGATGGAGACAGCGGTGGCGGCGGCATCATCCTTGCCTAACTAATTCAGTTGTTCATGTCAAAACCTGAAGCCGTCCTACCTATGTTATACGTAGGAACCGGTCTGAAGGGAGTAGAAATATGTTACTTTTCTACCGTCTTGGCAACAGGCACATGCGGTTAGAAATATACTTTACACAACCACTTGACTGCCTGTAGCAAAGGCTAGTAATGTCGGACTGCAGTGCATAGTCGATAAAAAGGAAGTCTGCATAAGGCAGTTTAGAGCAGGAAAATGCTTTCTTCTAGTCCATTCTACTATGCTGGGCGTTGCAAAGACAGAGCACTCCCCTAGTGTGGCTTCCTTTCCGCTTAGGTAAAACAATTGTCACTTTGTCATTGCAGTAATGCCGTGAGCCATCTAATGGTAAAATTTGAAGGATGTGATTTAATGCCATGACAGAATTATGTTCAAGTTTTGTCTCACATGTGCATAAATCCTAATTGCCTCAGTATACATTAGAACTGCAAAATTTCTATGATTTAGTTTTTGAATTCTGGCTTTTTTCATCATCCTGAAAATGTGCGTTGATGGAAAAAGCCATGAAGCTGGTAGACGTTACCAAAATGCCAATAAGGTTTACTTCCGGTCCGGGGTTTGAACCGTTCGCGCCGGCGTTCGAGCTGCCTCTTAGACCGCTGGGCAATGGATTGTCAAAATGGTAGAAAATAAGTAAACGTTGCATTTTGTAACTTTTTCAAAGCCTCGACAACGATTCTCGACACCTCTGGTTATTTTTCTATGTACACCAACCTGAATATCCCCATGCTTATGAAAAGCTTAAAAATATATCATATGAATATGGTATACCTTGTATGTGTTTAATCCAATAACATACAATTCTCTGCTATTTATCCCACTATCTTACTACTACAAATGATATTCAACATATAGCCAATTTTCAATTCCTTGTTGTTCTATATCCACACAATCTCAGTTTATCTTTAACACGAATCATGCTGCGAGACATGCTCCAAGCAAGCTGCCATTACCGTAGTAAAAGCCTTAGCCAGCACTGCAGCTGTCTAATCTACTTAGTCCCCATAAGTTGGACCTGGATTCTAGTCTTTTTGTTTTCTTGATTTATATATATTCGTATATCAGTTCATCTATTTATTTACTTCACTTTGCTGTCGAACAATTTTCTAGTGCCTTCATTGCAAATAGTATTTGAGAGCTAAAATAATGTTCCCCAGGACAAATAAAGAACGATTACTCACACACGCACACACACACTGCTCGATACAAAATATCTTATTAGAAAAAAGGTTGCAAAGCAGGCGTTTTTTAGAGTAGCATTTGCCTTTATGTCCAAAGTATCTTAGATTCGCCCTGTTTTAAAGGTTTTAGTAGTCTCGTTACCTATGGTCCAACAAGCACCCCGGGAAGAGATGGAATGGGTAGATGTGCATTGACTTCCGACTTTATCTCCCTGACTCCATGAATAAACCAGCAACTTTTGAAGAGAGACGATCTTGTGTTGTAACTAGAGCGGAAGGTCTCTGGTGTGGAAACGTCCACTTCGTTGGTTTGGCAATCCTCATGGTCGATGAATTATTCACTTGGGCCGAGAAGGTATGATTCGCTGGCCTGCCTATCAATCACAACGACCGGGCTTAAACCCTCCCGATGACCATCTCCATTTTGAAACCAGGTATAGAGTATTCTGATTGAAATCCCAAGGAGGAGAGCTCAATCATGGAGCGGTGGGTGCCTAAGAAAGGACGACATGGGACACGACGGGATAGAAAAGTTTCGAACTAAACTCAATTGAAGACCGGTCCAAATTCCAATTTTCGACTAGTGATGCCATTCGCGGATTTATTCTTGATCCTTTAAAGACAGCTATCCCCCTATTCAGAATTCAAAAACTTTCGGGCTATAGGACGATCTGGTTGGTTTTCAATTGACCAGTAAAGGTTGCTTGATCCAGGACAATTTCTCAGTTTCTCCCACAAATTAACATATGTTTTTCCCCAAACCCGCCAAGTTCAACTCTTGTGACAAACACCACCAAGCTTGAGTCTTTGTTGGTTTTGGTATTGATGGAAGTAGTCCCAGCTAGACTGCCATTGTGGTCTTACATCGTATCTGATGCTCCATGCAAGTCTACGGCCGAATTGTGTTCAGTTGGATTACGATTTCTGTTTTTCGTTTCAAACTCATTGATTTCCATGACTATTGTGTTGTTTAACATTCAAGACCCTCTCATTCTTTACCTAATTTGGCACCCTTGACATCGTTGAAATCGATTGAAGCTGTGATCCTGTCATCTGTATTGGAACTAATGGTGCATTTACGTAGACGACCCCATTGTCAGTTCAAAGTTGTGATCCACGCCTCACAAGCAAATGTATTTTTGAGCATTTACCTGCCAACATTCATGCCATCACAACAACAATTATATGAACAAAAAGGGAATAAGTGCCCAAAGGTATAAGCTAGAATAACAATTGAAATCAATGACTAAGAGACGGATCGACCTCGTTGGCTTTGGTTCGGAGCTCCTTGATTTGACACATGATGGCCGCTACATCCACATTGATATTGAACTTATTGCCAAAGAGACAGTTTCCCTTGCGAACCAGGTCTAAGTCTTCGACGCCAAAATGGCACATCCGGCGGATTTGCCGACCTTTGCACTCCGGATAATACCAAAGGCTCTTTCGAAGACACACTTGCCCCAACCAATTGTGCCCTAGCCAATTATGAACCTCATCATCGGGAGCCGAGGGAGGTGAGTAAATGTATTTGACGTCTTGACAGGTGTCCTCCACCAAGTTACAACGGTCCAAAAACACGGTTCGATCTTCTTCGGGACCATCGGGTTCCTCGGATTTCTTCTGCGCCCATCCACCGATCCATTCGAACTTGCGATAACAGGTTTTGTCGCTGAATGGTCTGAAATGAATACCGCACTATGAGCAACAGCCATAGATTGTACCAAAACATCAATCCCTAATCTTAGTATTGCATTTGCTGCATTAGTTTTCAAAAAACGTGATCAAATGCCATGCTGAGTCAATTCCAAAGTCGAAGGTCTTTCAAAAAGTACAGTTTCGTTAGTGCTTTTCCACTGAAAGGACATGGTTATGAAAATAAACGAGACCGTCGGGCCCCTGAAAAATATTTTTTGGATCCCTCTTCCAAATCGTTATTCCAAATTTTTCATCAATGAAATTGAATTGATTCCTCATAAAATTGACATGCTAATAAATGGAGGACTTCATTTACAGTAGAGGGTATTTGATCAACGTTGGTTTCAAAGTCAGTCGGAATGGTCTAGAATTTTGGATTGAGATTGCGTTATCGAATGACAAAGCTATTCTAAGATCAGAAAGCAGCAAATTATGTTGCTTTTAGAACAACTTGGATCCTCTATAAAGGTCGGCTTCGAAGTATTAGCCAGTTAAGACTCACAAGCTCTTGCATTGTTGACTAAATTGCGAGTAATTCCTCTCCTGTCATTGTACGACGTGTTTATTTCGGGATTTAGAAAGAGACCGTGAATGCATTTAAATGCGTGCAGTATCCGGTAATGCTCGTACCTTGGCTGAATGCTAGAAATGTCCAGCTTGTTTAGCATGCCCCATTAGGATAATTTATCCACCCCAGTATTACATTTCTGTACCCTTTGAAGGTGGGTTGAATTTCCTGGGGCCCAGATTGGTGAATTAAATGTATTTTAAATGGGGTGGTGGAATTGAGTTATTTGAGAGAATCATCATAATCTGTTTGTTCCTCGACCTAAAGGAACGGTACATTAATCCACAAGCTTGAAAAGCCTTAGTGGCTTTCAATTGAATATGCTGGTCAATTTCGTCGATTTGGATCACAATTCCGAAATCTTGCATCAAATGTTCTCTCATAATCCACGGACTTCTAGAGATATGAACTACAAAAGGAAGCAAAAATATCCTATCTCCTAAACCGCTCATCTTTTTCCAAATAAGCACTTCATAAGACCATAAGATTTTGTTAAATAGGTGAAATCAGCCAAGTTTGAACCCAAACCTATGCTTAGGGAACTCAGGAGACATGTCAAAGTTATGTAGTAAACACTACATAAAATATGAATTTTCGGCCTGCTCTTGGTCAGCTACATAAGCTTTTGACAACATAACTTTGAAACGATCGACTTTGCATGTAAATGATATAAAATTGACCTACCGTTAATTGAAAAGATCTACGTTTCTTATTTTATTACTTTAATTCGAAAAGTGGCTCAGAGAAGCTATGACCAAGAGCAGGCCGATTTGCCGGCAAGCTCGTTCGCAATCCATATTTCTAGAAGTCCGTGCATAATCTCAAGGAAAATGATTGTAGCGCAGTTGGTTGACGCGCTACTATTGCTGTAATGGATCATCTCCTTGAACGACGATCTTGGAATACAGAATGGGAAAGACGATTTAAAAATTTGTAACCAATATATGTGCCCGACCCAATGAGAGGAAAATCTCACAATAAAGACTTTTATAATTAGTATTTAGAATTGAAATGAAGCCCTTCCGATAGTGAAATGAGCAAATTTGGTCCCGCCTGATGAAAACAGCAACTGATTCACGTGTCAATGACACGAAGCCACATATCACGAAGACTTACCCATCGTCTTTAAGATTCTGTTTCAACGTGAGTTTATGGGGCTTGTCCTGGGTTTGGTTGACCTCACTCTCCACTTCTAAAGTGGCCAAAGTGGAGTAATAGTGCTCATCTGGACACTCCGTGTTCTTCAACCAATTGAAATATTCCAAAGAGACCCGATGGTTCAAAACGAAGGAGGCAAACTCTCTGGTGAGTGCTGCATTCTTGTAGCCTTTCATGATCATGATATTGCAGGGTGGAGCGTACGGGTTCTCGCCCATCCACTCCCGCTCAAGGTTGGTTTCATCCGGACCACCTCTGAAAGACACGTCTTCTCATACCACGTGCGTGTGTTCACTACTAAATGCAGCACTAGGTATAAACTGGTGCCATTGGATTTCCGCTTACCTTCTGATCCCCATGAGTCGAGTTTGCCGCTCCGAGTTCTCGTTGGGCCCTACATCGATCACATTAGTATTGGCCTGGGCCAGTTGCTTGCGAAACTCTTGGTGCGACATCAAAGGCAACTCGGACGAGGCCAAGTTCAAATACATCTTCCAATGCTCATTCTTGTGTATGGATTGCTGCAGGCAGATCAAGTCGGCTCGTAGCACGGATTCGTCTTGCCAAATCACCGGCACAGGGTGCTTGGCGATGAAGAACGAGGTGCCTTTGAACTTCTCCCTGTAACAACGGACTAAGCCCTCAATGGCCTGATGCGTGGCTTCGTTGGCCTTGGGGTCCACATGAATGCAGTGGGTGTCCCAGGGACGAAAGTGGACCGCGAGGTACAGCTCGAACGTGCCCACTTGTCCGTTGATGAGATGGCCATAAGCAATCGGATAGTCCCGTTCCTCGGGAGTGATATCCTCAAAGGCCAGGGTTTGGATGATTTTGAAGTAGGAATTACAATTGCGAGTTCGATTAATGATGGCCGACTCAGTTAGATATTGCCGAAACTGTCGCCTCAAAGTGTCATTGTTAAAAGACTGACTATTGGAACAACTCACAAGCGAGAGAGCATTGACTAAAGTGTCTCTGGCGTCCAGGTCCCGTTGGAGGAAATTCTGGTTATCTAAGGGGAACGTTTCCAGAGCGGACGAATCCGACCAACCAATCACGAAAAAATAGAGTATTGAAACCGCCAGGTACACTAGCGCAAATGCTAGCAATTTCCGTCCTCTCTTCAAAGGCCACAAGCACATGCGATACAAGGGCAAACTCATTAGGATGTCCGTGAATGAAATGGTCTTGCAAGAAGTAGGACTTTTATAGTTATTGAATACAGGTGTTTGAACCAGTCTTCAATTAGGATTGTTCTAGAACCATGCACATTCACTATCACGAAATCGAACGGAATCCAGGTTAAACCCACCAATCACAGTAATTAAGTCTCAGGGAAGCACACTTAAAGTCATTTTTTTAATTTGAAAAAGCAATGGTGAAAGGAGACTCTTCGATTGTATGTCACGTCAATAGTGGCAAGAACAACTGATCTCAATTGAAGCCGTACTCTCAAATGGACAACTGTTTTTGACTTTTAGCTCTGTTTGAGATTATGACAGTCCGCAAGTGATGGTTTGTATCGTGCTTCCATATACTGCATATAGGTACAGCGTGACATTGGGAAATGAATCTGCACGTAAAAGTCTTGAGAGCATACTTCAAACAAAGCTAATGGCGATCTTAGTAGCATGACCACGAAATGAAGGGGAATGCAGTGATATTATATCGCAAGGCCATTACTATCATGTGGTTCATCAAGGATTGTTTTGTTCACCAGCCTAAGGGACCCTGTTCGTGGTTGCACCTTCAGCTTCAAGAGTTCATTTCCAAATTGGTCCAACAATCATCACATGGGAACTCACAACGAGTTCGCGTGGCTAGGCATTAGAAGGTGTAAACTTCTCTGTGCCAGCTATAACTACAATAAACATTTTTGGTACAAACTACTTTGGCCTGAGGGAATTTTACTTAAGGAATGGCAAGTTCACATTCCTTACTCCTGTTGACTGCTTTCACTCGTACTTTTTTGCGGACTTCCTTACCGCTCCTAGGAATGGAATTTCTAGTAGTTCAAGACGAAAAAAGTGTTATTTTACTTAATTGTATATTCATATACTAGCAGGGCTTTACAATTGCTTTGGACAAAAAGAGTGATTTGTTACACAACCATCACTTTCAAAACAAATGTAATGGCGGTACTTATTACGATTACTTTTACTAACATTTTAGATGATCACTAAGACCGTACTTTGCAAAATGATAGCTATATATTTTATTCAAATAGTCCCAAACTTTGAAGTTTTCCTGCCAGCATGTTACACTAATGAGCATTGATACTGTTAATTTGCACACTGCATTCCTCCCATTTTTGGCCATTTTCGTTTGGCTAAGCCAGGGACAACTACTCCAATGGAAATGCGTAATAGGGAAATTACTTCTTTTCAAAATTTGAACTACTTCAACAATATCAATTCCATGGGGATAACATGCCTTGTGCTTTTTTCAAATTTGAAACTGGGGACGCGAAAGGCATCTTTAAAAAGTCAAATGAGATATATTCAGGGTGGTGATTTCGAATCTGTACACAGTTAAGATTTCTAAAATTAGATTACGTTGCAAAATGAATCTTGCTTTTTTTGATTAATTCTTTTTGCTTTTATTTGAAACTGTCTTCCAAAACGTTTCAAAAACTAAATATTCGACAGAATTTGATGAAATATTTTAAGCGGTTTCCAAATATTTAACGTCTTTTAAGATACTCACCGAGTATTGGTAATAGTACTTCTTTTGGAGAACTTATTATTTAGATAATTCACATCTTAAACTCAGACCTTTTCCTGGAATCCACAAATGATTGTTCAACATTTGTAACCATGACATAAAAAGTCATGATGCAAAACGGTATTAGAAATTCTCAAGGTTATAAAATTTCTCTGTTAAAACGTTGTGCACAAAATCATTGATAGGAAGTCAAGCCAAAGGAAAACTTCGTTCTGAATCAGGTCTTTTAGTTGAATAGAGTTTGAATGAGGAGATATAAACAGTAAAGCAGGGAAAATATGGCACGATTTGAAGCAACAAACACAAGCCTTGAGCTTCTTTCTTCAGGATAGATGAAAATCGTAAAAATGGCACTTTCTATTAAGGTTGCCCAATAACTTAAAGTTTCCTCAGTTGCCATGAGAGAAACGAAAGATAAAATGCCACTCTGGAGCGTGAAAAAAGGAACAAGTAACGAGTAATTTTTGCTTTTTTTATTTACTCAATAATTTAATTAATTAATTGATTAATTTTACTCAAAAATTAAACCATGTTGAAATGTAATGGTAGTACATTTACTTCTTCGAAAAAAGGAACCGATTACTGTAACTTTCTTACTTGTGATTTCGTTACTTTTTGCCCTGTATATTAGCTGATCAACCAACGAATTAGAGTTGGCCAGGTACTCTCAAGAGAGGAAGCGACACGGCTTTCCCTTGACCGCCAAGTTAGGCCATTATGTTGAATTAAGACGGTAGCGCTACTATCAATAAAACAAGATTGCCCAGGCAACCTAGTACATTTAAGTGTGATCTTTTAGTAAATAATTATCTCTTCAATGTACAACTCTTCCAATATACCAAATATTTCTACATTTATTCGAAACATCTATACAAAAATCTACTGAAAAAGAAATTATCATCAAGCTAATCAAAAACAAACAAATTGTCTTTAAAATAAGTAAAACAAGAGGCAAAACTTGCTCAAAAACATTTAAAGAACGAAAATCTTGAACAAGAGTCAATTTTTCAATTGATGAGGAACTTACACTGACAAATAACAGAATACATATTTGAAATTATCAATTAAAGGACATGGACATAAATATCAACTTATTTACATATCTGGGATGGAACATTGAAAATCTTAATTCAATCCACTTATTTGACAAAACAAGCATCGGGCGTTGGTGAAAAATGGATGGGTTGTCTTTGAGTAGAGTATAAATCTCGACACTTGTTACGAAGTTTACATAAAAGGCAAGCATTATTTAAAGTGCACAGAGTAATACCAAAGTCCAGTGCAATAAATTTCAATTTGAATTGTGGACTCTAATAAATTTGGTTTGTAGCAAATGCATCCGCAATAGTCAAACATAAAAGGTATCATATTTCTTAGGTTTTTAGTCAGCTGACGCCTCGAATCGCGGACGTGCTTTTTTACCCTTCCGACAGGAATATGAATTTTAATGGTTTTAATTCCGACATCTTGTTTCTGACTTTGTGATACCAGTGAGT